>NC_133579.1:0-309166 GCF_964106895.1 Numenius arquata
GGGCGTGGGCGGGGCCTGAGGGAGCGTTTGGCGGGAGCCGGTGGCGGGAAAAGCCGCGCGCGCGGGGGGGAGCTACACCCCCCCCTCCCCAACCGCCCCCCCCCCCAGCGCGGGAAAAACCCCACGTGACCACCCCCCCCCCCGGGTGAGTGGGGAGGGGGCGATGTGGGGCAGGGGGGGTCGCTATGGGGCAGGGAGCCGTGGGGCAGGGGGGGTCGCTATGGGCAGAGGGGTGTGGGGGGGTCGCTATGGGGCAGGGAGCCGTGGGGCGGGGGGGGGGGTCGCTGTGGGGCAGGGAGCCGTGGGGGCGGGGGGGGGGGTCGCTGTGGGGCAAGGAGCCGTGGGGCGGGGGGGGGGTCGCTGTGGGGCAGGGAGCCGTGGGGCGGGGGGGGGGGTCGCTATGGGGCTGGTAGCCGTGGGGCGGGGGGGGGTCGCTGTGGGGCTGGGAGCCGTGGGGCGGGGGGGTGTGGGGGGGTCTCTATGGGGCAGGGAGCGGGGGGGTGGGGGGGGGGTCGCTATGGGGCAGGGAGCTCCCGATTAACACCCCCCCCCCCCTTTTTTTTTTGCCCCTCCCCCCAGCCCCTCCTCCCCATGCCCCTCCCCCACACCCCCCCTCCCCCCCCCCCCCGCCGCCCCCTCCCCCCCCGCAGCATCAGCCGCCGCTCGGGCCGGGCCCCTCCCCCCGCCTCCTGGAGCCCCTCCCCCCCGCAGCCTGATGGGGGAGGGGGAGGGGGGCGGGGGAGGGGCGGGGGTCGCCACCCCCCCTCCCCCCCCCCCCCCGGGCCTCTCCTACGACCCCTCCCTCCCCCAGAGCTGCTTCCGGCAGAGCTTCCTGGTGCTGGGGAGGGCGGGGGGGGGCTCCTGCGGGGAGGTCTTTAAGGTGAGGGGGGAGGGGGTGCCCCAGCTGTGGGTCCGCCCCACACATCTGTGGGTCCCGGCTGTGTGATCCCCACCCCTACGGGCCCTCCTTCCAGCCCTATGGGTCCCACCATCCCCAATCTATGGCTCCCAACCAAAACCTACGAGTGCGCCCCACACGTCTGTGGGTCTGCCCCACAGATCTATAGGTCTGCCCCACACATCTATGGGTCCCACCCCATATCTATGGGTCCCAACTGTGTCATCCCCACCCCTACGGGCCCTCCTTCCAGCCCTATGGGTCCCACCATCCCCAATCTATGGGTCCCAACCAAAACCTATGAGTGCGCCCCACACATCTGTGGGTCTACCTCACACATCTGTGGGTCCCGGCTGTCCCATTCCCACCCCTACGGGCCCTCCTTCCAGCCGTATGGGTCCCACCGCCCCCAATCTATGGGTTCCAACCAAAACCTACGAGTCTGCCCCACACATCTGTGGGCCTGCCCCACACATCTATGCGTCCGCCCCACATCTATGGGTCCCAGCTGTCCCATCCCCACCCCTACGGGCCCTCCCTCCACCCCTATGGGTGCCACCCCCCCAATCTGTGGGTCCCAACCAAAACCTACGAGTGCGCCCCACACGTCTGTGGGTCTGCCCCACACATCTCTGGGTCTGCCCCCCAGGTGCGCAGCCGGGCCGATGGCCGCCTCTACGCCCTCAAACGGAGCCGTCGGCGTTTCCGGGGCCCCATGGATCGGGGGCGACTCCTGGAGGAAGCGACCCACATGCGGCGTGTGGGGCAGCACCCCCACATCCTGCCCCTTCTGTGGGGCTGGGAGCAGCGGGGCCGCCTCTATCTCCTGACCCACTTCTGCCCCTGGGGGTCGCTGGGGGAGCTGTGGGGCAGACTTGGGGGGCAGGGGATGGGGGAGTGGCGCTTGTGGGGCTACTTGTGGGACCTGCTGCTGGCCCTGCGGCACCTCCACGCCTGCCCCATAGCGCACCTGGACCTCAAACCCGCCAACGTCCTCCTGACCCACGGTGGCTGCCGCCTGGCCGACTTCGGCACCGCCGTCGCCCCGCGGCTGCCCCATAGCGACCTATGGCTGCCCCATAGCGACCCACGGCCGACCCGGAGCGACCCACGACTGGCCTGCACTGCCCCACAGATGACCTGTGGCGACCCACAGCCGACCCACGGCACCGCCGGTGACCCACAGCTGACCCATAGAGACCCACAGCTGCCCCACACTAGCCCACAACTAACCTACGCTGCCCCACAGCTGAGGCACGGTGACTCACAGCCACCCCATATCGCCCCACAGCCACCCCACACTTTCCAGCCCCACACTTATGGGGCCGGTGACCCCCGTTATGCTGCCCCTGAGGCACTTATGGGGCAGGGGGGCCCCCCCTCCGACATCTTCAGCTTGGCCTTGACCATCTTGGAGTTGGGGGGCAGCCAGCGGCTGCCGCCGTGGGGCGAGGGGTGGCAGGAGCTGCGGCGTGGGGGGCTGCCCCAGAGCGCAGCGCCAGGTATGTGGGGCAGGGGGCTGTGGGGCAGGATAGGGGGCTATGGGGCAGGGATGTGGGGCTGTGGGGCTGTGGGGTGGAGCTAGGGGGCAGGATGGGGGCTGTGGGGTGGGGGCTGTGGGGCAGGGTGGGGGCTATGGGGCAGGGATGTGGGGCTGTGGGGAAGGGCTGTGGGGTGTGGGGAAGGGCTGCGGGGCTATGGGGCAGGATGGGGGCTGTGGGGCAGAGCGCCCAGCCCCATAGCTGGCCCCACACCTCCACCCCATAGGGCTGTCGGAGGAGCTGCGGGGCGTCCTGGGGGCCATGATGGAGCCGGACCCACGGCGTCGCCCCACTGCGGCTGAGCTGCTGACTTGGGGGGCGGTGAGAAGGGCCGGACGCTGGAGGGTCCTGACCCGTTGGGCCGATGTGGGTCTGCGCGGGATGGAGGCCCTGGGGGAGGTCAGACCCACGGCACGACCCATGGCGCGGCGTCCTGCCCCACATCCCAGCCCCACATCCCGCATCCCTGCCCCACAGCGCTTCCCCAATCACCCTATAGTGGTTATGGGGCACGCTATGGGGCTCAGGCCCCCAGCACAATCTCCTGCCCCGCGTCCCTGCCCCACAGCTCATCCTCTCTCTCCCCCCCCCGCCCCAGGCATTCTGGTTGGCCCTCCGGCGGCTATGGGGTGCGCTATGGGGCACGTTATGGGGCCCAACCACCCCCCCCAGCTCCCCCCTGCCCCACACGCCCCACAGCAGCTCAGAGGAGGAGGAGGAGGAGGAGGAGGACGAAGGCTCCCGAAGGTATGTGGGGCAGAGGGGGACGCTATGGGGCAGGGGGGAATGCTATGGGACAGGAGGGATGCTATGGGGTGGGGAACATGTGTGGAGCAGGAGAGATGCTATGGGGTGGGGGGGGACACTATGGGGCAGGGTGCATGCTATGGGGCAGGGGGGCACCATCCTGCCCCCCCCCCCAATCCTGCCCCATTGACTCCTCCCCCCCACCCTACATCCCGCCCCACGTCCCCCTGCCCCACGGTGCGGCAGTGCCCCACGGCTGCCCTCCAACTCTGCCCCACAGATCGCCCAGCCCCATGGCGGGGCTGCGACGGGCCCTGACTTTCGAAGAGGAGGAGGAGGAGCCGCCCCACATCTCCCCCCAATAAAGTTTAGTTACGTGTCTGAGCCCCACATCTGACCCCTAAGTGTCCCCCCCCCCCAACCCCAGGTGTCTGGGCCCCACATCTGCCCCCCAAGTGGGAGTCCCTGTGGTTTTGGGGTACAGCTTTATTTGTGTGTGTGTGGGGGGGAATCTATGGGTCTGGGGGGACCCATAGGCCCCATGCGGGGATCTGTGGGTCCCGAGGTGGATCTATGAGTCCAGCAGGATCCATGGGTCCTGTGGGTGGTTCTATGGGTCTGGAGGAACCCATAGGCCCCATGGGGTGATCTATGGGTCCAGCGGGGTGAATCTGTGGGTCCTGTGGGGGGATCTGTGGGCCCAGGGGGTCCCATAGGGAAATCCGTGGGTCCCGGGCGGGAGGGGGAGAATCTATGGGTCCGGGGGGGGGGGAAATCTGTGGGTCCTGAAGTGAATCTATGGGTCTGGGGGGGGGATCTGTGGGTCCCCAGATGGGTCTATGGGTCCTGAGGTGGATCTATGGGTCCGGGGCTGAATCTGTGGGTCTGGGGGGGATCTAGGGGGGTGGAGGAGTGAGATTTGGGGTGAAACCAGGGGGTTTGGGGTCAAAGGGGTGGGGGTGGGGGGCGGCGGGTTGTCTTCTCCTTCAGCCCCTTCCCGAGGAGGAGGAAGGGGAGGAGGAAGAGGGGGAGGGGGAGGAGGAGGAGGAAGAGGAGGAGGAGGAGGGGGAGGAGGAGGAGATACGCAGGGAGAGACAACAGGTCAACCCCCCCCGGCTCCCCCCCCGCTGGGGTTTTGGGGCAGGAGTGAACACCTCTCCCCCCACTGACCCCTCCCCCCTCTCCCAGTCCCTCCCAGTCCCGCTGTACCCGGCCGGCACCAAGACCCAGTGGGGCCCTAGTGCTCCCAGTATGTGATACCAGTGCTCCCAGTATGGGGCAGCAGTGCTCCCAGCCCCCCCAGTAAGGGCTCCCAGTACAGTGCACCGTGGTTCCCAGTGCTCCCACTAAAGGGCGCCGGTGCTCCCAGTATGGGATACCAGTGCTCCCAGTATGGGACACCAGGGCTCCCAGTGCCCCCAGTATGTGATACAAGAGCTCCCAGTATGGGATACCAGTGCTCCCAGTATGGGGCATCAGTACTCCTAGTGCTCCCAGCATGGGCTGGCAGGGCTCCCAGTACTCCCAGTATGGGAAACCAGTGCTCCCAGTATAGGATAGCACGGCTCCCAGTATGGGACACCAAGGCTCCCAGTATGGGCTCCCAGTATGTGATACCAGTGCTCCCAGGATTGGGTGCCAGTACTCCCAGTATGGGCTGCCATGCCTTCCAGTGCTCCCAATATGGGCTGCGAGGGCTCCCAGCACTCCCAGTACAGGACACTAGTGATCCCAGTATGGGGTGCCATGCCTCCCAGTGCTCCCAGTATAGGAGACCAGCACTCCCAGTATGGGGTGCCCGTGCTCCCAGTGCTCCCAGTACGGGGCGCCCGTGCTCCCAGTATAGGAGACCAGCGCTCCCAGTATGGGGCGCCCGTTCTCCCAGCGCTCCCAGTATGGGGGGCCAGGGCTGCCACTGCTCCCAGTATCACAGAATCACAGAACGCTATGGGGTGGGAAGGGACCTCTGGAGATCATCTCCTCCAACCCCCCCCAGAGCAGGTCCCACAGGAACGGCTCCGGGGGGTTGGGATGTCTCCAGAGACGGAGACCCCACCCCCTCCCTGGGCAGCCTCTCCCAGGGCTCTGCCACCCTCGCAGGGAAGAAGTTCCTCCTCATGTTTAGGTGGAACTTCCCCTGTCCCAGTTTGTGCCCGTTCCCTCTTGTCCTGTCACTGGGCACCACTGGAAAAAGCCTGGCCCCATCCTCCTGACACCCACCATCGATGAGATCCCCCCTCAGCCTTCTCTTCTCCAGACTCAAAAGCCCCAAGTCCCTCAGCCTTTCCTTGTCAGAGAGATGCTCCAGGCCCCTCAGCATCTCTGTAGCCCTCTGCTGTCCCCTCTCCAGCAGTTCCCTGTCCTTCTGGAACCGGGGAGCCCAGAACTGGTCCCAGTGCTCCAGGTGGGGCCTCCCCAGGGCAGAGCAGAGGGGCAGGATGACCTCCCTCCACCTGCTGGTCACGCTCTTCCTGATGCCCCCCAGGATGCCATTGGCCTTCTTGGCCACCAGGGCACGTTGCTGGCTCATGGTCACCCTGTTGTCCCCCAGGACTCCCAGGTCTTTCTCCTCAGAGCTGCTCTCCAGCAGGTCACCCCCAACCTGTCCTGGTGCGGGGGGTTGTTTCTCCCCAGGGGCAGCACCCTGCACTTGCCCCTGTTGAAGTTCATCAGGTTCCTCTCTGCCCAGCTCTCCAGCCCGTCCGGGTCTCGCTGTGCGGTGGCACAGCCTTCTGCTGCGTCAGCCACCCCTCCCGGTGCTGCATCACCAGCAAACTCGCCGAGGGTCCACTCCATCCCCTCATCCGGGTCACCCATGGATATACTGAAGAGGACTGGACCCGGTACTGACCCCTGGGGGACCCCACTTGTTACAGACCTCCGACTGGACTCCGTGCCCCTGAGGACAACCCTCGGGGCTCTGTCTTTCAGCCAGTTTTCAATCCACCTCGCCGTCCCTTCTTCTGACCCACACTTCCTAAGCTCACCTCTGAGGATGCTGTGGGAGACCGTGTCAAAAGCCTCGCTGAAGTCAAGGCAGACCACATCCACCGCCCTCCCCTCATCTATCCAACCCGTCATGCCCTCAGAGAAGGCTATCGGCTCAGTCAGACAGGACTTCCCCTTGGTGAGTCCGTGGTGACCACTTCTCATAGCTTGCCTTTCCTCCATGTGCTTTGAGATAATCATAGAATCGTCCAGATTGGAAGAGACCCTTGGGATCATCGAGTCCAACCACCTACCCTACTCTACAAAGTTCTCCCCTATATCATGATGACGCCCAAAACGAGTCGTTCCGTCACCTTTCCATGGGTGGAGGTGAGGCTGACAGGCCTGTCCTTTTCTGGGTCCTCCTTCTTGCCCTTTTTGAAGACTGGGGTGACGCTGGCTTTCCTCCAGTCCTCGGGCACCTCACCTGTTCTCCAGGGCCTTTCGAAGGTGATGGAGAGACTCAAGGGGAATGCCTTCCCTCAGCAGGGGTAACGGAGATCCCGTCACTGGCCGGTGTCCTGCCTCATTATTAAACGATACCAACAATAGTGACATTTAGAAGTAGCTTTGAGAGGAGAATTGACAGTTCTGGGAAGAAGCCTCTCTCCCCGGCTGAGAGAGGAAACATCAGTGATGGCTTCAGCCTGCTTCACGGCAGGTTCCCCTGGAGCCCCAGGGCCATCTCCAGGGAGCCCCGAGGGGGCAGAGAAAGCGCTGCCCGGGGCTGTTGCTCTGCTGCCGAGCTGGGCCGGGCTCCTGGGACGGAGGGAGCTCCTGGCCACGGGACAGCGCTGCAGAGAGACAGCTCTGCCCAGGAGCAGCTCCTCTGCCGAGCGCAGCAGGGCTGGGGGCCGTCCCAGGGTATCTCAGGGAGATGAGACAGGCGGAGAGAGAGCTTAAAGGTGGTCGGGACCGGGAGGATGCCTGAGAGCGCACTGGAGGAGGAATCTTCACAGCCCTCGACAGGGTAAGTCTCCGGCCGCAGGGCAGTGCAGCTGCGGTTCCTGGAGTGGCACATCCCGCAGCCCGTGGCATCTCTCAGGACATCTCTCCCAGTTTCCCCAGAGTAGAGAAGAAGGACTTGCTTTGGAGCACGGCTTCCCTAAGGCTCTTTCAAAGGGAGAGGGCGCATCGGCTGCCTTCTCCCAGGGATGGCCTCACAGCCGGAGCGTGAAGCCGGGTGTTCACCAGGGGTGCCCAGGGCTGTCCTTCAGAGCAGGGTCCCCGTGTCCCGGGGAACCGTGTGCTGGGGCAGGGACTCTGTCTCCTGCCAGGGTCGGCTCTCAGCCTGCCCGGGGAGCTCCCCACGGCAGCGTAGGGAGAAGCCGTGGGGGGAAGAGGCAACGCTGGCAGGAGAATGTCCCGCTCTCAAGAGGGTGCTGCATCCATCAGGGCTGCTCGCTGCTGCAGATGGCCCATAGGACGCTTCCGAGGGGACTTTTCAAGGCAAAGGTCGTGGCAGGGATTAAGTTTTAGGTAAAGAACTTTCCTGATTTTGTATTTTAATTTTTGATTTGTGGGGGAGGGGAGGTGGAAAACGGGATAAATGTTTAAGGCGTTCTCAAGTTGGAAGAAGTCGCTGAGACTCCGGAGCTGTAACTTTGAAAGGTCAGTAGGTCTCTGCCAGGAACCTCCTAGAGTGCCCTCAGCCACCGCTCTGCCCACGGACAGCACCAGCGTCACCTTTCCCGGACCCACCAGGGTTGCTCTCAACAGCCCTTCTCCAGCTGCAGACAGGCAGGTTCCTGTAGGGCCGGGGTGAGCGCGCAGAGCTCGGGGTGGGATCTGTGAGCACCGACGGGGAAAAGTCATGGGGCCGGGAAACACCTTCCAAAAGGAAAAACCTCCTGGCAGAAGGGATATGATCGGGGAGGGAGAGGAAATTAAAACCAGAAATGTTGTGGGAGGGAGAATTCAGAACTCTCGGTGTGATCCCCTCCGATGCAGACCCCTTCCTCTGAGCAAGCCCCCTCGCCTCCTGTCCCACCCGGCAAAGCCCCGTCCTCAAGGCACGAACAACCCTCCCGCGAAGCCAGAGCTCCAGCGGAGCCGTGGGGCATCTCCCTGAGCGCGTGTCCCTTTTCCCCTCCAGAGCGCGGGAGCTGAGAGAACCGGCCCAGCAAAGTTCCTGCCGGGGAGGTGGCGTGCCCAGCGGGGGGAGGGTAACGCTGTCCCCAGCGCCCGGCTCGCTCCCCACTTGCCTCTCTCAGCCACACCGTCCCCGCGTTGTTCCTTGTTTCTCCACTTGTCTCTGATATTGTCCCCTCGTTCCCTCAGTCGGGCTCTCGGGGATGGGAGTTGCAGCAGCCGAGTGAGGCGCTGCTCTTGTGATCCCCCCCAGGCAGGTGTGTCCATGGGAACGGAGCCTCCAAGCTCCCCTCTGACCTGTGGGGCTGTGGGCAACGTGACTGTGGGGCTGTGCCGTCCCCTGAGGAACGAGCCGGCTCTCCCTTACGGAGACACCATCCTTAGGACGCTTGGGTTTCTCCTTGGGGTGTCCTTCCAAGCACTGAGCTGCCCTCCGGGATGCAAATCTGTCCCGGGGCATCCTGGTGTCACCTGAGTGCCCTGCGGAGAAGCGGAGAGATGCTACGACCGAGGAAACGCCGCTGGGTTTGTGAAATGAAGCCTGGGCGTCCTTGGCCAGAAGTGGGGTGCTGGGACCTTGAAGGGGGAGACACCGAGCACTCGGCGGTGGCTTTCTCTGCTCTCAGCAGTGCCCGGTTCTTCTCAGGTCACCGTGTGAGTGTGATGGCCCCGTCTCAGAAAGGCACAGGCAGAGAGGGCTGTTGGGAGCCAGAAAGAGGGACAGACCATCTCCCCTCTCTCCGCACTAACCCACGGGTGATCCTCTGCCCCAAAGGACTCCCTTTGTTGTCCCTGAACGCAGCAGAAATAATGAGCGTTCCTGAAACGCAGGAAAATCTCCAGGTGAGATGGGGGGAGCTGCAAAGGAGCCTCTCGAGCTCTTTTGCGAGTACGGTTTCTTGGCGATGGGGGTGCAGAGAGACACGAGCCCTTTTGCACGAGGAGAGGTTTATCTGAGAAATTTGAACACAAGGACAGCCCACACCATTCCCAGGAATCTGCTGCTGCAGAGCAGGGCTGACTCCTCGTCAGCCCGTGGGCAGAGGTCCTGCTCCTGCGGGCACACTCGGCCAGCAGCAGCCAGAGCTCCAGGCACAGAGCAGAAGGATCTCCTAGAAATGGAAAAGTGGCAGGGAGTGTGGAGGATGGGGAATGGCTTGGATTGTGCTCAGAAAATTCCCCCCAACCTTGCCACTGTCTTTTCCTTCTTATTCAGTGATCCACAGCCAGAGGCAGCAGATGTCCAACAGCAGCTCCATCACTGAGTTCCTCCTCCTGGCATTCGCAGACACACGGGAGCTGCAGCTCTTGCTCTTCTGGCTCTTCCTGGGCATCTACCTGGCTGCCCTCCTGGGAAACGGCCTCATCATCACCGCCATCGCCTGTGACCACCGCCTCCACACCCCCATGTACTTCTTCCTCTTCAACCTCGCTGTTCTTGACCTGGGCTCCATCTCCACCACTGTCCCCAAAGCCATGGCCAATTCCCTGCTGGGCACCAGAGCCAACTCCTACTGGGGGTGTGCTGCCCAGATCTTTGTCTTTTTCATTTCAGCAGAGTTTTCTCTCCTCACCATCATGTCCTACGACCGCTATGTGGCCATCTGCAAACCCCTGCACTACGGGACCCTCCTGGGCAGCAGAGCTTGTGTCCACATGGCAGCAGCTGCCTGGGGCAGTGGGTTTCTCACTGCTCTCCTGCACACGGGCAATACATTTTCCCTACCCCTCTGCCAGGGCAATGTCCTGGACCAGTTCTTCTGCGAAATCCCCCAGATCCTCAAGCTCTGCTGCTCACACTCCTACCTCAGGGAAGTCGGGCTTATTGTGGTCAGTGTCTGTTTAGGATTTGGTTGTTTTGTTTCCATTGTGGTGTCCTATGTGCACATCTTCAGGGCCGTGCTGAGGATCCCCTCTGAGCAGGGACGGCACAAAGCCTTTTCCACGTGCCTCCCTCACCTGGCCATAGTCTCCCTGTTTCTCAGCACTGCCATCTTTGCCCACCTGAAGCCCCCCTCCATCTCCTCCCCATCCCTGCATCTGGTGGTGTCAGTTCTGTACTCGGTGGTGCCTCCAGCAGTGAACCCCCTCATCTACAGCCTGAGGAACCAGGAGCTCAAGGAGGCCAGTAGGAGGCTGATATCATGGATATTTTTTAAGAGTGACAAATTTGCCACCTCTCCCCACCAATGACTCCCACAGTATGTGATTACATTGTTTTTATTTTTCATTTGATATTTTGAACCATTATACTTATGATCGTTGTTGTTATTCTCATTCATGTTTATTTTATTTCTACAGAAATGTTTGCATTTGAATCCCTGCACCTGAGACATGTACCTTCCTTGTGTCACCTGGTTCCCTTATAAAGTGTGTTTCGCAGTGGCTCACAGGTGGCCTCTTCCATAGCATCTCTGCAATAAAATGGGATCTTCCCAGTGCCGTGCTTTCCTACCGGGCTCTTTCTCCAAAGAGGCCTGAGGAACTGCACCCCTGAAGTTCCTCTTGCTCCATGAGTTCAGGAATGAAAAGCTCTGACATTTTAGAGACGTAGGACTGGATTTAGGAGTCACCAGTTGGTGTGTGGTGACAGGTAAGACGGTGAGTGGAACTGAGGGATGTAGCCAGGGCTTTCACATAGGTGACACTAAGGACAGCCATCCTCTGGGATGGGAATCTGGAGCTGTCTGGAGAGCCCGGTGGTTCTTCTGGCTCAGCGTGTTCCTGGGGTTGTGTTTGGATGGAAGAGGTTGCCAAAGATGAGGTTTGGGGCCTTGAGTACCGGACATGCTCAGACCTGTTCTGGGCACTCTCCAGTTCCTCCTCACCTCTCTACAGCAGGAATCCCCACACAGGGACACACACGTCCAGGTGTGGCCACACCATGGCTCACTGGAGGGGGACAAAAAGTCCAAAGACAAAAACCAAAGACAGGCCAGCATCACGCCCGTCGACGCCCATCTCTTCCACAAAACCCCCTCCTCAAAAGCACCGTGGGCTCTCCGCTCACCTGCTCCGCACAGATTCCAAAACAGGATGCTGCGGTGGTCATCGCTTTTATTGCCTAAGATGCCAAGAGAAATAAAATTACTGTTGTGCTGGAGAACACAGACCCGAGCAGATCAGTGTGTTAACCACAAACTCTTATTGCTGTTCCACCTACCCCTGACTCTACACCCCCGGGCAGGGCAGCTCCACGCCAAACACACCCCTGTGCTGCCCAACACCACACAGCACTGTAGACAGTGTGACTCAAAGATCAGACAGCATTCTCCGCAAGAAGAATGACTTCCAGACCAGAGATGCCCTCGGGTGAGAAGACCTGCACGGCCGCAGCCCTGACGTCAGGAGGCTCTATGGCCACGCCATAAGAGAATCAAATGTAATGGCCCACTACAAGAAGTTCCTGTCAAAACGGAGAGGATGTACGCGCAAGAGGCCTGGCTTCAAGACCTGGGAACGTAAGGATGAAGGGAAGAAATCCCAGTCCCTGAAAACAGATGGTTAGAGAACAGAGCTGCTCACGCAGCCGGGAACGATGCTGCAAAGAGAGAACCGTCCAGAAACGTCCGAGATGCAAGTCCGATCCACGCTTCAAGATTGTTATGCAAGAAAAGAAGCGCCCATTGGGCACGATGCCGATGAGGGCAGGTGTTCCAGACCCTACGGGTGGTGCCCGAGGCACCTGCCGTGCCCCTTGAGCGCAAAGAGCAACGAGGACATCAAGACCTGAGGAGAATCTAAGACACAGGAGACAGACCACACAAAACACACAACAGACACCGGCCGGAACTGCCCTGCCCGGCACACGCTGGCTTCGTGCTGAAGAGTAGCCCATTCCCTTTACCTGCCCAGAGGGCACTGCTCCGGGACAGCCCCCTGCCCCACTCTGACCTTAAAACCCCTCCCTGCAACTCCCAGCCTTGTCCCTTCCCTCCCCGGAACAATCACCAGCGCCAAACCCTCAGCTTAGCTTTCAGAGGGCCAGGGGTCTGAAGCCGTCCTCCACAAGAAAAACCACAGCCAGGCAACGGGATCAATCCTGCAGTCCCTAGGCTCCTCTTCATCACCTGGGGAAAAAAAAAAATAAAGGGAAAGAAGGAAAAGCCCATTGCACACACAGCAGTGCTGTCAGTGAGCACCACAAAGGTCAACACGGACCTTTCACACAACATCCCCCTCCTCAGATGCACCCTGACATTCTGCTCACCTGCTCCGCACGGATTCCAGAGTTGGGCTCATCAGCAGTCACTGCTTGTGGTGCCTAAGAGACCAAGGGACACAAAAATACCATTGAACGTGCAAGAAATCTCCAGCCCCAGGCGCCTCCTCTCTACTACCCGGCTCATCTCAGATGCTCATCCGCTTCCAAAGGCAGCCCGCGCAGCGCCTGCAAAACCAGAGAGAAACACTTCAATGAGCTGCCACCTAATACTTTGCTATTAGACGCCAACCCCGCCCACAACAGCCTCACCAGCTCGAACCGCTCGTCAGCGTGCGGCGTCACCCCTCCGAGCCCGTCTGCGGCACCTGCAAAAACACAAGCAAAATGACACGTGCTGAGATACTGCCCGAAACCGCAGCCTGTGCGTACCAGTTCCCATCTCCTGCCCCTTTACCTTGACAGCTATAAAGGGCCCATCCTCCGTGCAAGTCTGGGTTGCCAGCCTCAGGCTTGCACACCACCCGTCAAACCCAAATAACAGGGGTCGCTTGGAACTCCACCAGCAAAAGACCTCCCGGAAACAAAAGGATACTTCAGCCCAGCAATCGCTGCTCACCTTGCTCGAGTCAGCCCTGGTGCCCGTATCCCACGTCGCACATTGATTCAAAGCTGCAACTTGAAAAATTAAAACCCATAAAGCAGCCACGGAGCCACCAGTCACGTCTTCCTTCTAACGCCACACACCGACCCACCTACTTACAGTGCTCCGCTCAGCTCTGCTACATCACTCTGCACAGCTTGTCCCTCTGCATCTGAAACAACAATATCAAACAAATCACATGGATGCAGAGCAATAGCTTCATCATTCCAAAGGTTTTGTTCCCATTTACAAGTATCATCTAGAGTCCAGCTACAGTCTGCCATTAAAAAAACCTCCAAAAATCAGAGCCCCACACAAAGCAGCCATAACATCTTGGAGATGCAATCTGCTTTACTACCACCGAACAGCTCCTCCCACATTGCTCAGATCTTCCCCATAAAACAATAATGAAAAAACTGTCCCCACAACCCAGTGACGGCTACTCGATCCGAGATGAACACACCATCTTTGCCTAAACAGTCTGGGCAGATCCACATATTAACCACAGACTCTTACCGCTGTTCCACCGACCCCTGACTCTACACCCCTGGGCAGGGCGGCTCCAAGCCAAACACACACAAGGACAGACCAACACTACACACAACACGACAAACAACACGCCTCAAAGGTGAGAGAAAATTCTCAGCAAGAAGAATGACACCTGGTTGGAAGATGCCATTAGGCAAGAAGACCTGCTGGACCGCGAGTATGACATGAGGATGTTCTAGGGAAACCCCAGAAAGTGAGTAGAATGTAATGGCCCAGGACAAGAAATGACTCTCAAATTTGAGATGATGTCTCCGCGGGAAGCCTGGCTTCAAGACCTAAGAATGTAAGGATGCAGGGAAGAAGTTCCACTCCCTAGAAATGGATTGCTGGAGAGCAGAGCCGCTCAGGCAGCCTGGAACAATGCTGCAAATGAGGACCATCCAGAAGCTTCTGCAATACGAGACCAATCCACACATTAAGTTTGGAACACAAGAAAAGCAGCATCCAACTGGGGCTATGCCAATGAGTCCAGGCATTTGAGACTCTAGGGATAGCGCCCGAGGTACGTGCTGTGGTCCTCAAGTGTAAAGATGACACCGAGACCTGAGAAAGGTCTAAGACACAGAAGACAGACCACACAAACAACACAACAGACACAGGCTGGAACTGCCCTGCCCGGCACATGCTAGCATCGGACTGAAGAGTAACCTGCTTCCTTTACCTGCCCAAAGGGGACTGCTCCTGAACAGCCCTCTGCATTTCTTTAACTTAAAAAACCCTCCCTGAAACTGTCAACCTTGGCCCCTCTCCAGTGCCAGTCCCTCAACTTGGCTTTTGGAGAGCTGGGGGTCTGAATTCATCCTTGACAAAAACCACAACAAACAGCTAACCCATAATTCCTGCAGTCACCGGCTTCTCTTCATCTGCAAAAAAAAGAAGAAACCACAGCCCCAGCAGTGCGCATCACGACTGTAAATGCCAACCTCTTCCACAACACCCTCAATCGCAGAAGCTCCGGGGCATTCTGCTCACCTGCTCCAC
This sequence comes from Numenius arquata, assembly GCF_964106895.1. Classification (NCBI taxonomy): domain Eukaryota; kingdom Metazoa; phylum Chordata; class Aves; order Charadriiformes; family Scolopacidae; genus Numenius; species Numenius arquata. The sequence goes on from NC_133579.1 coordinate 14,601, forward strand.
GCCGACATTTAATTATGGCACCTAAGAGACCAAGAAAAACAAAATTACCATTGTGCTTGTGAACGATCACCAGTCCCATGCTCGTCCTCGATACTACCTGGCTCACCTCAAAGGCAAGAGACTCGAACACACCAGACCTCATCGACACCTAAATCCAACTGCTAAACCGATATGAGAAAGACTGATGAACCTGCCTCCCTTTCCCAGCCATCCCCCAGTCCCAAAGCTTTAGAAAACCCTTCTCGTCTCCTGAATTGACAAGGAAGGAACCCCACTTCTTCCTGACACTTCCAATCCTGTGTTTGAACCCTGAAGCTCCTGCATCAGCTGCTCCTTGGGAGCTGCTCTTCCGAGCCGTGTCCTGCACTCTGTGGGCACCTCCCATCTTCTGCCTTACCACAGACTCTGGGCTCTGGTGCAGTCCCACAAAACAAGTGATGCCCGGACACAATCTACGAGGGGCTGCCGCAACCTGCTAAAGCTCTAGGGACACCATAGTTCTCTGCGGGCAATCGGGAAAGGCAATGAGTCATCCTATACCCTAAAAGACACTATACCTTACATCCCTGCTGCTTTCTTCAGAAATGCTAAAACTCCATATGCCGGTGCATACAAGATGCTCACCCCAACCCCTGCCAGATAATCTCACCATCAGTCTTTTTAAGAGAAACGGTATCAGCAACTTACAGAGGATACAGCAAAACTGGGGAAAAAAACCAAAATTCCATCCTCAATAAGGTCAGGAATTCCAGGAAAATACAGTGCACCTGGAATAAGTAAAAGCATACTAATTAACCCTCTTGCCACACCTGAACACTCATTAGAAAAATTATTAACCTGACAAAAAAAAGGCAGCATAAAAGTCTACTTTCTGCTGTGTATCCCACTGAACCTCACCTGGTAAGACCCGAAGGTCTTACCTCAGACTTCCCACCTCTGCTCCTCTCAGTGCCCAAACACCCCTGCCCCCACAGCCCAGCCACCCCGAGGCTGCAGTTCCCTGAGGGCTCAGCAGAGCTCCCACACCACAGAACCCCGGGAGCAGAATGAGCTCCCTCAGCAGGGGCTCTGGCCTATGTACACACAGCCCCGACCAACGCAGGGCCATAGAGATTTGTTTTCAGAGGACTGAGAAGCACATCTGCTGTTCTGGTGCCTCAGATGCCATCGACATGGGTTCCGGAAGACTGAGAAGGAACTTACAGTGTCTTGGAGGACCAAGGCACCATAGAGACACACGCCGGAGGACTGAGGGGAACTTCCGGTCACTGGAGGACCGAGGCACCATAGAGACACACGCCGGAGGACTGAGGGGAGTCCCTGGAGGACCAAGACACCATAGAGATATACGTCGGAGGACTGAGAGGGAACTTCCGGTCGCTGGAGGACCGAGGCACCATAGAGACGTACGCCGCAGGACTGAGGGGAGTCCCTGGAGGACCAAGGCACCATAGAGACGTGCGCCGGAGGACTGAGGGGGAACTGCCATTATCCTGGATGAATGAAAGGCCATAGAGATTTCCCCACGGAGCACCGACCGGTTCTTCCGGGTGCCCCGGAGCACGGTGTGAGACGCCACCGCAGCGCTAACGGCAGGTGCCGGGGCTGGGCAGCACAGAACCCGAAAGCATCACCCTTTGTACTGCGCATGCGTGCCCCTCACCTGCAGTGCCGATTTTGTCCACAAGGCGGCAGCAGCGAGCACAGCACCGCCCTTACCAGGGCGCGTGCGCGACCGGGCGGGGCTGCCTCACCATGACAACCACCCCCGGGCGGATTGACAGGAGGATGAGCCAATCACAGCGCGACCGCCACAGTCCGATTGGTCGGATCGCCTGCCGCGCTCCGATTGGCCGGACTGGGAGGCGCTGGAGATTGACGGCGCGACCGACCAATGGGACGGGGGCTCCTAGAGGACGGACGCCGCTTCCGGCACCGCGACCAATGGGCGCGCGGTATGGGCGGGCCGAGCCGCTCCGGAACCGGAGGGGGCCGGGGGAAAACGGCGGCCAGCCCAGAAATCGCTGCGGACCGGTCCGCAGCGGGCGGAAAGCACCGGGCAGCTGGGCAGTGCCCGCGCCCTCTTCCTTGTCCCCGTCTGAGACCTCACCGGGGCGATGAGCGGTGACTGCTCTCAGCCCGCTTCCCTCCACCCGGGCACCGTGACCACTTACCGGCGGGCAGCGCTTCCCGCTCTCTGCCCCGTCCCCGCTCGCAGTCCGGGCAGCCGCAGCCGTCGCCTCGGCGCCAAAAACCTCCGGTGTTCGCCCCGCAACCAGCCCCAGGGACGCTGCGGCGCTCTGCGCGTGGCCCCGGGGGCCGTGGGGGCGACAGCAGCCAGTCCGCCGGCGTCCAGGAAGGCAGGCGGGGGTGCCGCCTTATCCACCACAGAGACATCGGGGAGCTTTGCGTCCCTGCAGGAAAACGGGGCTGGGTTTTTTTCCTCCTGTCCCGCTGCACCGATCCAGCTCCCCAGGGCGGGAGGGGAAACGGGGGAAGGGGCTGGTTTTGAAAGCGCTTGGACGCCGGCAAGAGAGAGCAGAGGGGAGGGCCAGTTTGGAAATCCCTTCTAGCGATAGGCTCTCTTTGCAGTCTGGAACCATCTACAGCACAGGCGTTTACGCCTCCGCACTGACCGACCCGTGGGTAAACAGATTTAGGGAAAAGGTATTTTTTTTTTACACTTACATAGAATATCTGTTTAGGCTTAGACTTACACATTGACATTACCATACACATTAACACTTATTATGTAAAATACCTACTTAAACTATCTGCTTAGACATCTATTTTGACATTAATATCTGTTTATAAGTATTTAAAAATATTTTTATAAGATTTTTTTTTAATCCTTTGAGGTACAGGGTTTTATTCTGAATTCCTTTTATATACATAAATACTATTTTTCCATCTATATATAAATGAGCGTTCTCAATTTCAACACTTCACACTCATATTTACAGGGTTTGTTATTTTTTAATCCCCCCCCATGACTTTTCAGACATTTTGGGGCTGTGACCCATCTCTTTTAGGGGGGAAACCCTATGTGACCCCACATCCCCAAGTCACCTGCTCCTCTGCCGCATCATCACCCCCTTCGGTGACGCTGGGGTGGCCCCAAATGACATCATCACTCCCCAAATACCCCTCCTTTTTATTCACCGCAAAAAGACAGTGGCAAACGACCAGACCCAGGGCTGGCCCCTTCCCCTCAGGCGGCTCCACCACCGGCTGCAAACCCGGGCCGGGGCATCTGTCGAGCAGCACGAGACGCGGACAACGAGGCACCTGCAAAACAAACAGCAAACCCCAACCGGAGATCAGCATCATCAAACGAAAGAGCACCGAAGAGAGTAGAGGAATTCCCTCCGGCCGAGGGACAGGACAGGAGCTGAGCTACAGGAGGATTGCGGGGAAACAGCTCCGCTCCAAAGACGGCACGGCCTGCCAAAGCCGGAGCCATCCCGACGCTTCAGGTGCCTATTCAGACTGACCTGTGCCACTTGCAACACCTTCTCAGCCTAACAGTGAACCCTCTGTCTTGTGTAGGGAAACACCCAGCCCCTTCTTCCCAGCGCGGTGCAGGGAGATCACCCTGCGAGGGGCAGGATCAGGCTGTGCCGTGACAGAATGACGCTGAGAGACCCAGTGCTGCTGCTGCTCATCTCGCTGGCTCGGTCAATGCAGCTGAGAGGGAAGGGTAAAACCTTGAAGAGCACAAGGAATAATAAAGAACAAAGCTCGGTCATTCACTTTATGCTGAATGTATATAAAGACAGGCACACACCTTTTCAATAAAAATATTGATACCATAAAAGTGTCTGATTTTCCTTTGGCATTAATTGAGCTTGCACAGCTGTGCACTGATACCATCGCACTGTCCGTCTCCAAAACACACAGTTATCATTTGACTATGGGGGGTTTTTTTTGCGGTACCCAGCGAGGAGGGACATCTGGCCGGTGGCACTGCCCAAGAGATGCTACCGCACTGCCGGGGAAAGGCGCCGCTGAAAGCCAGGCAGAAATCAAGTTCTTCAGAGCACTCCGCCTCAAGAGCAGGGGAAAACCCTGTAACATTCAGTCGCTTCTTTTTTTAAACACATAGAACAAATACCTAACTGCTTAAGTACACCTAATCAACAGTCTGCTAGAGCTATTTGGCAGTTGCCGTTTAAACAATGCAAGTCAGATTGTAAATTCTAAAAGGCAACTGCTCTGAATGAGAAACATTTCCATTTCTGAGAATCTCCTTCTGACTGACATCAAAATTACACACTGTAGGTTATGGAAAAAGGACATTCTTGGAAGCCACGTCAGGACTGGCCGTCACTCGTGACGAGGCTGCTGATGCTTCGTGGCAAGGCCTGGAAAACACGCAGAAGCGACACTGGTTTGTCCTGTTTAGTTGATGTCTCCTCTTTGACCTTGATTGCTTTTAGGACAGATGCCAGTACCTCAGTAAAGTTTTTGAGTACTTCTGTAAGATATTCTAAAAAGCTTACATCATGAAAATAAAGTCTGTTTCTTTTGAATATCTGCATTCTAATGAACAGTTTCTTCCCTCTTTTATTACAAAATTATTTTCATGGTATCATTCAACTAGTAAGCACCCAGAAAGAGAAGATTATGTTTTCAGGAAGAGAAAATGAGCAGAGGGAAATAAGCTTTGCATGGGCATAACATGCCAATGCAAAAAAACATGCCCATGGAAAACAAATCCTATGAAGAGCGGTTGAAGGAGCTGGGACTGTTTAGTATGAGGAAGAGGAGGCTGAGGGGAGACCTCATCACTCTCTACAGCTACTTGAAAGGACACTGTAGGGAGGCTGGTGCTGGTCTCTTGGCACAGGTAACTAATGACAGAACGAGAGGGAACGGCTTCAAGCTCCAACAGGGTAGGTTTAGACTGAACATTAGGAAAGAATTTTTCACAGAGGGAGTGGTCGGGCATTGGAACAGGCTACCCAGGGAGGTGGTTGAGTCGCCATCCCTGGATGTGTTTAAGAGACGTTTAGATGTGGTGTTGGGGGATATGGTATAGGGTAGTGTATAGGGTATAGGGTAGGGTACTTTGTAGTGTAGAGTAGATGGTTGGACTCGATGATCCCAAGGGTCTCTTCCAACCTGGACGATTCTATGATTCTATGCTCCGGAACAGACCTTATTGATGTTAACTTCAAAATCCAAACTACAAAGACCTTAGGAAAAATGCAGCCGCATGTAACAGACGTACCCTGTATGCGCAGAGCACTCCGGATCCTTTCCACCTGTCCTGTGCTGTCACGGCAGAAGAAAGGGTGACCATGCAGAAATGGTGGCAATTGACATTTTGCTGAGAAAGGAAAAAACCCTTTAGCATAAAGCTGGGTAGGAATCTAAAGCTTCCTTCTTTCATGGAGGTTTGCAAAGACCTTCTTTTACGGAGGTTTGCCGAGTGGAAGAAAAAGCATTTGGCATCATCTGTTGTTGATACAGGCCACTAGAGCTTTGCATTTTTTTGACTCACTGGCAGCTTTAGTTGCACTAGAGCCACTTTTCAGGATACCCTGGGGGTCCGGGCTTCCCTGGCAACTTAATCCTCAAAAAGCACCTTATTTCGTTCTCCCAGGGCTGGGTCAAAACCAAACATCCACCAATTTCTCCCACACCCAAGGTGCCAGAACACAAAGTTGTGGCTTGTCCTCACTGTCCCTTGGCAGCGCTTCCATTGCCCCACAAGTCTTGGGGCTCCGTGCTTTCCTGGCAACTTCATCCTCAAAACAAACAATTTTTACGCCCAAATGCCAGGGGAGCCCCCGACACTCCCTCCACTCCAGCCACCCAACACTCCCCAAGACCCCCCCTTAGCCCATTCCCATCTCCTCTTCACACCCTCCTCCAACTCAGGGCCCACTTCAGGCCACCCTGACCCCCAAAACAGGGGTCCCCCAGGCGCCTGGACCCCCCCACACCTCCCAGCTCAGGGCTCCCCTCAGGCTAACCCCCACTACAACACCTGCAGGGCCCCCCCTCATCTTCCCCATGTTCCTCCTCAGCTCCCTACAACCTCCCCCTCAGGCCCCCGTTGCCGCATCCCCGCTCAGTCCTCCCATAAATTCTCAGCCCCCCCAGCCGCCTTCAAGGTACGCTTAACCTCCCTGTTCCCCCTCAGGCTCCCCATTGCCCTCTTGTTGAAACTGAAAGGGGAATTTCAGTTCTCCTTAGGGCCTCCGTCACCCTCCTTCAGTCCCAGTCCCCCCCAAGGGCTCCCTCAGCCCTCTTGTTCCTCCTCAGAGAGACTATTCCTCAAACCCCACTCCAGGCCGCCCCATCACTCCTTGAGGGACCCCAAGACCACCCCGTCCCCCCTCACAGTGCCCTCAAGCCCCCCGCCGCCCCCCACTCATCTTGACGCGGTCCAGCTGCCTCATGACGTGTTCGTGGTGGCTCCGAGGGCCCAGCCCGGCCGAGGACTCGCCCGTCCTCAGAAACGTCAGGTCCCGATTTCCACCCGTGCCGCCGCCCTCCCACTTCGAGCTGGCGGCCATTTTCCCCCGCACCCTCCGCTTCCGGAGCGCCTCCGGAAGGCGCCCGCCCACGCCGCGCGCCTATTGGCTGCCGCCCGCCCACGCCGCGCGCCTATTGGCTGCCGCCCGCCCCCTCAATGAGAAGTCCCGCTCCATTGGCCTATCGCAGCCGTCAATCTCCACCGCTCACCATCCCTGCAAGGGCATCCGACCAATCGGAGCGCGGCGGCCGCACTGTGATTGGCCCAACTCCCCCCATCCGCCCTGGAGCGGTTGCCATGGGGAAGACGCCCAGGCGGGGACGCGGGGCCGTTGCCGTGGCAACGGGGCCGTGCGGCCGGAGGGGAATTCACCCAAATCCGGCTTTTTCTCCTTAAAAACTATAGATTAGTGTGCGACAGCAGAAAATAAACCCGTGTATTCCTTCTTTCCCTCTTCCTTTCCGTCTGCTCTTGTGTCACTCCCTGGTCTGCCGGGGAAACGCCCCACTGGAAGCCAGACAGAAATGAAGTACATCAGAGCTTACCCTCAGAATATCGGGGGAAAAACAGCGTAACAGGCAGTCACCTCTATTTGCAAACAAGTTCAACAAATACCTAACTGCTTATGGGCACCTAATAAACTGTGTGCTACAGCTATGTGGCAGTTGCACTTTAAACAATGCAAGTCTGTTTGTAAATTATACAATTTTAACTTTTTAAAAAAAGTTTAATTTAGCACAGAAAAATCAGCGAGATAAAGACATCCCCCAGATGCTTTTACTTTTTTGGCGAGGGGAAATCCAATCCCCGGTGCCGCGATCCACCAGGCTACCGAAAACGACCGGCGGACCGGCCAAGGCTTTTGGCTGTGCCGAACACGCAGAGGAACAGGGTTTGGCCGTGTCCCCGCTGTTACGGGGGACCCAGAGCCCAAAGGCCGGCCATGCCATCGGCCGTCGGAAGAGGTGCCGCGCTCAGGCCTTTGGAAGGACATCGTCTTTCTTTTTGTCCCTATTTAATAGAGCGCGCGACGTCTCCTCGCTGATGACTTCTGCTGCCCAGCGCATCGTCTCCGAGGATCCCCTCTCGTGGGAACTTCAGGAGAGGCGACCGCTTGGCACGAGAAACCGGTTCCCTTTCGGAAAGGGAAACCTCCTTCCGACTGACGTCCAAATGACACGCCGTAGGCTACGGACAACGGACGTTCCTGGAAGGCTCGACTCACCTAAGCCACCTCAGGACTCGCCGCCACCAGTGACGAGGCTGATGATGCTCCTTGGTTCGTGGCAAAGCCTGGAAAACAGGCAGAAGCGGCGCCGGTTCGTCCCGTTTTGTCCATGTCTCTTCTTTAACCTTGATGGCTTTTAGGACAGATGCCAGTATGTCATTAAGGTTTTTGACTACTACCATAAGATCTTTTTAAAAGTTATCAACTGAAAAAGCACAAAGCTTTTATCATGAAACATCTGCTTCTTCTGAACACCTGAACTCTTACAAGTTTCCCCTCTTTTAGTACAAAAGTATTTTCCCAGTATCACTTAAAAGTAAGTGCCCAGAAAAAGATTATGCTTACGGGAAGAGAAAATAAACACAGGGAAGTAAGCTTTGCATGGTTGTAACATGCTCCAGAAATTGCGCTAAAATATTTCCTAAAAAAAATTTAGAAGAGCTGGCACATCCTTCACATTAACTTCAAAGTCCACACTACAAGGACCTTAGGAAAAATGCAGACGCCCATGGCAGAGGTACCTTGTGCTTGCAGAGCACTCCAGATCCTTCCCATCTGTCCTGTGCTGTCGCGGCAGAAGAAAGGGTGACCCTGGAGAAATGGTGGCAGTTGACCTTCTGCCAAGGAAAAAAACCTTTAGCATAAAGCTCGGTAGGAATCTAAAGCCAGAGCCACCCCAGTGCTTCAGGCCCCTATTCAGACTGACCCGTGCCCCTTGCAACACCTTCTCAGCCTAACAGCATAACAAACCCTCCGCCCGCTGGGGGGAAGCACCTCCTCCCTTCCCTTTCCCTGCCGCTGGAAAGCTCTGCGCGCGTTTAGATACGGCCAAGAAAAATACTCACGCTAGAAAAGCCTCGGACTTTTTCTTCGGCGCTAATTCAACTGGCACAGCTCCGAACCCCCACCGTTGCGCTCTCCGTCTCCAGAACGCGCAGTTGTCATTTGACCGGGGGCTGCTTTCTCTCCTACCCAAGGAGGAGGGACATCTGGCCGGCGGCACTGCCCGAGAGAGATGCTACCGCACTGCCGGGGAAACGCGCCGCTGAAAGCCAGGCAGAAATCAGGTTCTTCAGAGCGTTACCTGACACAAAAGCTCTCAAAAGCAGCAGCAGTTTAGAGAGATGTTGCTTTATTTGACGTCAGGTGCCAGCTGGAAATCCACAAATCTAGCACACCTTACCGGGGACATTCACCCATTACTTATACACAAAAGATTCTCATTATTCCGCCTACCTAATACATAACTCCACCTGCGCTTACACGTTCATTAGGATGACTGAATAGCCTTTTTTGCACACGCGTATTAAATTTTGCAGTGTTTGCAAAACACTCCTGTGCAGGCGTGAGCTCCTCGGTGGTCCCTGTGGTAGGGATACCCTTCCTCACATTATCCTTTTAAGGTATTGAGTCTTCTCAGGAAAGTAAAAGCTTACTGTAACTTTGTCAGCCTCTTGAGGCTACAGAGCAGCCACTGAAGCACTTGGGGACACCCACGTGTCCCACAGGAACCCTGGCACACCTTCAGGAGCCAGAGAGGAGCAAGGCCTGGGGACAAGCCCCAGGGTGGTGGCACCCTGAGCTGCTGAAGGGCCCCAGGACTGAGCTCTGCAGAGGCAGCTGTGGGGGGTGCTGGCTGGGGCCTGCCATGGCCTCCGTGACGGGGGAGCAGGGGCTGCCCCAACCGGGCACAGCTGGTCCCAGCCGGGTCACAGCCATGGCAAAGCCGGACACAGCTGGTACCAGGCGTGGGCATCTCCATGGCGACCGCCAGGGCTCTGTGATGGGGTCACCACATCATGCCCAGAGACCATTGTGATGTCGGTGGCCACGGTGACCGTGGGGTATTTAAGGAGTGGGAGCCCTGGGATGCCCACACCCAGGAGAGCAGCTCCCTCTGGAAGCAGCAATTTCCCTAGGTGCCAGCGGCAGATCTACGGCCAAGGACGCCGAAGATGCCAATGGATGAAGAAGCGAATGCCCACTCCCAGCGCCACAAGGGGCTGCCAAGGCAGCAGAAGAGGTGCCAGGTGAGGGACTGGGCAGGAGGTGGTGGGACGGGGCTGCACGGAGCTGCCCCCCTTGGTGCCAGGGCTGGGCTCACTGTCAGTGTGGGGGCTGGGCTCACTGTCAGTGTGGGGGCCGTTGTGCCAAGGCAGCCCCCTCCATCCCACCCTTTCTCCTCCTCCCGCCTGCAGGTGGCCCACAGGCTGCCAGAGGAAGCGCCGCAGGGCAGGCAGAGCCCAGCCTCGTCCCTCCATGGGGACAGGCTGCCACTGCTCCCCTGCCCCAAGAGCTTGCAAGCCACCGGGAGCCGCTGTGCACAGGTAGGGAGCCTGCAGGAGATGGGGCCAAACGTCTTCCCCACCCCGGGAGCTGCCAACAGGATCAGGGGGGCTTGGCCCCCGTCACAAGCTGGGCCCCCCCTGCTGTGCCCAGCAGGCTGCCCAGGCATGCCAGTGGTGCTCCTGGTAGTTGCTGTTGGCTGTGGGGTGACCAGCCCTCTCCCGGGGGGCTAAGCACTGCCTGGGGGGCTACTGGGGGAGCCTGGCTGCAGGAGCTTTTCCAGGCAGGACACGGGAACAAGGGCCACAGTTACGCAGCCCCTCTCCTCGGCTTCTCTTACAGATGGACAGCATGACACGCCATGAGGCACTGCCCTGCAACAGGGTGGTGCTGCAGGTGGAGACTACCCCCAGGGAGGCAGCAGCACCGGCAGCTCAGCTGCAGGGACCCGCCAGCACCAGCTGCAAGCTGCCACCTCTGCCGGCAGCTCCCTCAGCATCGCCTGCTGGGGGCTGGGAAACGGCCAGCAGCGTGGCAGCCAGCGGCCGACAGCCGGTCCCACCACCTCGGGACATCTGTGGTGAGCGGGGCAGAGCCGCGAGGGTGAGGACGGTGAGGCCAGCCACTACCATCACCGCAGCCGACACCGCAGCTGTGAGGGACACCGCCCGGTGCATTGCCAATGAGGTCCTGGGCAAGGTTTTCCCAGCCAGCCGGGCACCCAGCCAGCAGGCAGCAGCGGCACTGTGGGACCTCACACACAACAGGGCCGTGGCCATCACAGGAACAACAGAGGAGATGTTGCTGGCCAGCGGCATCAGGGCCCCCACAGCTCGGCCCACGCCTGAGCCCTGTGAACCCTGGGGCAGCCGTGCTGCCAGCAGGGCCTCTGCGTCAGCTTCCCCGGGCAGGGACACAGGGTCAGGGCGCTGGGGACGGGAGACAGTACATGACCCAGCAAGGTCAGCACTGCATGTCAAGTGCTACCTCAACGAGAGGTTGCTGTGGACGCACCACAGGAGTTTTGTGGAAGAGCCATCCATCCTGTCCATCAAGATGGAGCCCCTGGAGGAGCTGGAGAGGAGCTTCCTGACCCCCACCGGGCCCAGCCGTGCCCAGCTCAGGAACGACATCCTACCATGGAAGCGGGACAGCCCAGAGGAAAAGCCAGGGGCTTTTGCCAGGGAGGAGGAGTGCAAAGATCACAGCGATGAAGAGCTGTCCCAGTGGGAAGATAACAACATACACAACATCTGGGTCAACTCCTCAGTCCCACAGCTCTTCCAGGACCCCAGTGTTGGTCCCCAGGAGAGGCCCAGCTGGCCCAGCAGCCTGGACACAGAGGAGGCAGATCTGCAAAGAGAGTCTCCTGTCCTGGCTAGATACCGCTCGCCTCTGCCTTCCGCAACACAGGAGGAGGCCTGTCCTGTCTTTGACGAGCAGGACCCAGAGGCAGAGAGTCGGGAAGCTCCCCCATATACCCCTCCAGACTATGAGGAGGAGGCTCTGCAGGACGCAGCCCTGAGCATTGTGAGGGAGGCTGTGATCAATGCTCTGCTCGTCACCCAGCGCAAGCGGGCACAAAGCGTGGGTGCAGCGACAACAGCACCAACACCTTCAGGACCTCAGGACACTGAGTCTCCCTTGACTGGAGAGGCTCAGGGAGAGGCCAGCACAGCCCCTCTTGTCCCAGTGGTGGGTGAGCGTGAAGAAAACATGGCTTTTCCCACCGCTGAAGATGATCACAAAGCCTCTGAGGAGGCTCTGCAGGACACATCCCTGTACATTGTGACGGAGGTCGTGGGCAAGGCTGTGCTTGTGATCCAGCAAGACCGGACACAAAGCACACAAACCACAACACCAGCAGCACCACCTGCAGAACCTCGGGATACAGAGTCTCCCTTGGCTGAAGAGGCCAGCACAGCCCCTCTCACCCTGACATCAGAAAACAAAGGGGACACAGCGACTTCTCCTGTGGCTCGGGACCTTCCACACCAGGTGAGGCGGGCGCGGGGGCTGGCATCGGGCATCCTGAGGTGCTGGGGGCAGGTGCAGCCCCCGGGCTGTGAGAGACAGGAGATGCCGGGTACTCTCCATGTCATCCCGCTGACATCCCCTCCCTCACCTGCCCCTGCTCTTCCTCTCCCCGTGCAGGTCCCCTCCGAGCGCAGAGAGGAGGCACAGCCCTCCTGTGGCCTCAGGGATGTGCCCGAGGATGTCCCAGGTGGGTACCCGAGTCGAGGGCACCTTGGCCCAGCCACCTCTCCCTGGGGAAAGCCCTCGGTGGCCAGGGGCTGGCAGGAGCTTACCCATTGCCTGTCCAGCCCCTCACCTACACCTCTCCTTCCCCCCACAGGCATCGCCGCCCTCCCGAATAACCCAGCTCAAAAGCGACGGCCCTCCCTCTTCCGGCGGGTGCTGCAGGCTCTGCGGGCTCTGCGCAGGGGTTTCCGCTGCTCCTGCATCATGGCGCAGGAGGAGTAGCCCCCGGCTGCCAGTGCCCTGCACATCCCCAGAGATGGTGCCTGGCCCTGAGCCTGTGCAGTGCCCAGAGGGAGCAGCACGGGGAAGAACGTGAGGGATGGGGGCGTGGACGGCACCCCAGGTGTTCAGCTGCCCTGAGGACATCCTGCCACCAGTCTCCGCTCAGCTGTGGATGTTTATGAGGCCAATAAAAGACTAAGATTTTCCTTCAGGGCTTGTCTGTGCCTGGTCCCTCTCAGGAGAAAGGTGGCTATTGACAAATACCCCCAGGTCCTTTTCGGCCGGGCAGCTCCAGCCACTCTTCCCCCAGCCTGGAGGGTCCATGGGGTTGGGTGTCACCCAACTGCAGGACCCAGCACTTGGCCTTCTTGAACCAGCCTTGGCTCATGGATCCAGTCTGTCCAGATCCCTCCGTACAGCCTTCTGACCCTCCAGCAGATGAACACTCTCACTCACTCGGTGTCCTCTGCAAATTTACTGAGGGTGCACTCAACCCCTCCTCCAGATCACTGATAAAAACATGATAAAGACAGAACTGGCCCCGACACCGAGCCCTGGGGAACACCACTGTGACCAGCCACCAACTGGACTGAATTCCATTCACCATCGCTCTCTGGGCCCGTCCCTCCATCCAGTTTTACACCCAGCAAAGCATATGCCCACCCAACCCATGGGCAGGCAGTTTCTCCAAGAGAATGCTGAGGGAAACACTGCCAAAGGCTTTACTAAAGCCCAGGTAGACAACATGCACAGCCCTTCCCTCATCCACACCACCCCTTTCCACCCTGGAGCAAAGAGCCCATCCGGGGTTGCCAGAGAGCAGAGGCCTTGCAGGCAGGGCCCTCTCAGTGGGAGCCGCTGCCCAAGTCCCATCAGGATCTGAGCACAGAGCACTGCTCGGCTCCCAGCTCTCAGGTGGTTTCCAAAACCACAGGGCTGCTTGAAAACGTCACCATTCCTAAAGTTACAGACGCTGCCCTTTCCCAGCAGGGCTGGCCCAGCACAGGCAGAACGGCCGGCAGCGGAGCCAGCGCTGATGCCGGCCCTGGAGCGTCACTGGGGGGGAAGGCAGCTGCCTGCAGGGGACACAAACGCCTCTTGGCTTCAGCCAGCAGCCCCCGACAGCAGGGGAGAAGCCACTGCCTGGTGTCCGCGCAGGTGACTTCCCCAAAAGAGCAAGACGCGTGTGACAGGAGCTGGCACCCGGTGCCGTGGTGAAAGCCTTGCGCTTGGGCTCCTTGAGGAGCACACCTGGAGAAAGGCAGGGATAGAGCCGCCCCCCCCTTGACGTGTCCCAGCTGCCTCACGGCGACCTTGCGGGCCTGGCCCGGCTGAGCAGCCGCCCGCCGGGCCCCACTTTCCCCCCGGGCCGCGCCGCTGCGCTGTCGCGCTGGCCGCCATTTTCCCCCGGCCCCCTTCGCTCCCGGAGCGCCTCGGCCCGCCCACGCCGCGCGCCCCTTCCCTTGGGAAGCCCCGCTCCATTGGCGCGTCGTCCTCGTCAATCCCCGCGGCGTCCCACCTCAGCGAGGCGATCCGACCAATCGCCTTCCTTCCCTCTTCCCAGGGCCGTGCTCAAAGGGATCCCACCCGGGGAGGCGGCTCCCGCGGGAAGGCGCTGGGAGGGAGGGGCGGTGTGTCCTCTCACTCTCCCTGGGAAGCGCTCTCCTCGCCCTGTTAATTAAGGAGTGGCATTGGTGAGAGGCTTTCCGGGAAAAGGAATTGCCGTGAGGCTGGAAAGAGGAGGAGGACATTCAAGCACATAACCTTGTTTTATCTTCTTTCCCGGCTGTAGGAGACGCCTGCTGGGAGTGAAATGCAAAACGCCATGGGAGCTGGAAATACAGCATCACTGTGCTCCTAACGTGCTACCCGGGCAGTCTGACTTTGTGCGTTTTTTAAAGGGAGGGATAATGAAATCGGTTGTATATTTTCTAATGAAAAAAAAAGTTTCAAAATCCTTTCTTATTGCTGGGTCCTGTTCTAGGAAGCGCAGCCTTCCCCCCCAAGACTATTTACATTGCCTTGGTGAGATAGAAACCCAGTCTGTACCAAATGGTTGCTGAGAAAGCTGTGATTCAAGCTTTATATAATTACATACTTTCTATATCAAAGCCTGTTGGGAAACAGCCCGTTCAGCTCCGCTCTCTGTATTGCATTAACTTTTATAACCCAAAGCTTCCATCAGAAGGGAGATTTTTGTGTGGTTGCATTTGATACCTCCCAAACAAAGTTCCTTTAACAGCTGTGTCTGACTGACTGGAAAAAGCTGGAGACGACTGTGCCAGGGCTAGTGCCACTTCAGAGTTAATTTTTTGGCAACAGTGTCTGCTCCTCGTTCGTTTGTACTAGAATTGCACGCTCATTCGTGTTGCAATGTTGCTGTGGGACGGTGAGAGATGATGAAGATAAATACCAAACTTGCACCCTTAATTTAGCTCCCCTTTGCTCCAAGATTGCAAAAGTTGCAGAATGAAGTGTATTCCAGGGTGTGGGTAGGTCACAGGGGAAAAGTTGAGACCCCTTTAACGTTGAAGCCTGACTCTAAAAGGAAGATTTTTATTAACAAGCCTCTTTCTCCCTATCCCCAGGGCTTTTCAGTCTCAGCACTACGTTTCCTCCCCCAAAGTTAAGATGTATTTGCAGTGTCCTATGGAGGTGTAGCACTACGTTCCAGGTAGGGAGTTGGGACTCGGAAAGTTGAAAATCAAATAGTTGATGGAGTTGCTTGGCTGAAGTGTTTCAAACTGGGTTGTTTTTTTTCTTCAGGACTTCTGCAGCAGTTCCTGGATTCAAAGCACAGCCACTCCTGGCTTTCTGGAAGCCACAGAGGGTGAGCGCTTCTTCATGTCAGACTGGCCTACTTCCCATGTCAGAGTTTCAGGCAATGAGGAGCACTGGGAACATTTAGGAAGCCTTCTCCTAGTCTCCCACAGCACTTAAGTAAATGGAAGCAAAAAAAAAAAAAAAAAAAAAAGAAGAATCCAGTTCCCACAGTACTCTTCGGTACCCTTGGTACCCTTAGCTGTGACTGTATTTCACGCTCTGAAGTCTCCTAACACATTCAACTATTTCAGCAACAGCTAGACCCCTTCACTACTCCCTGATGAAAGAAAATCCAGTCGGTGGTTGGAATGAGACAGATTTCTTAGGCAAAATGAATAATCTAAGGAGATGTGCTTTTGTCTGTTTGACCTCACAACTCAACATTGTATTTTTAACATAGTCTTTTGTGTATAATGCACTAGGTCTTAAATAAAGTATTTGAAAGCACAGCTTCCCTTACAGTATCTCAGATCATCATGTGTAGGGTTCATCAGTAGGGCTGAAGGTCTTGGATTTGCTACTTGGATCCCTTCAGCTGGGAGGGATAATTGTAGGTTATCTTATGTGGACCAGATCTAGAGAAGCGTGGGTTTAAGGGGGGGCAAAGTATCCATTGAGGAGCTCTGTGTGGGGGCGATGGTGGGGGATGCACAGCTGAGAGCTCTGTTGAGATGGCACAAATTGCCAGTGCGGCACTGGATCACAGTAGGGACGTGGTGCAAGCTGGGATCCCAGTGGAAAATCATGCAGTGACAAAAATGTCTTGGAGGAGAAAACTAGCAGTTAGACTGCAGCTTTGGGGAGGAGTTAAAGGCACGAAAGGAAACTGGTTGGGACTGTGGAAAGAGGTTAGGATTGAGGAAAGGCTGTGTGAGAGACTGTGTGAAGGGGGAGGAAACACCTCTCAATCCTCCTCATTTGCCAGAAATGTCATGGTGGTTACCAGCCCTGCATGACTCATCATTGATAAATGGGACATGAGAGGCAGCATCACCATCAGTTGGGCTGGACCTTTGTTCTGACTGAAGTTGCCTCTATTCATGAAATGGATGTGGTTACCTGGATGAGAAGCTGGCAGTAAAACATCACTCCTTTTGCACAAGGTGGCCCAGAACCTGAATTGCTGCGGACACAGCTGTGCTCTCACAGTCTTGCCTGGGCACAAGCTGTACTGTAGTGGATTATTTTTCCCCTGACTAATTGCTTGCTTCCCTTCTGTTGCCTCTCTAGTTCTACTGACTGATATCAGGAACAATAAAAAACTAGATGCTTCAGTAAAGCATTTGTGCCTACACAGGTGCTTCAAATGGCCAGTCTGTGCCTCGGGGTGATGTCAAGAACCTACTTAAGAAATGAACAAGGAGCCCTTATAACCTTCAACAAGTGGTCTCCTCCTGATGAGGTCAGGAAAAAAAATGTAATTTGCACAGGAAGCTTGTTTAGGGATCTTCCTAAGGAGAGAAAACCCAAATCTCCTTAGAGCAGGCAGGAAAACTCTTTTCTGGAGGACATACAAAAATATGTCAGTTATATCTTTTCTTATGGAGCGTACAGAAAAGACGTTACAGATTAGTGTCTCTGGAGTGATTTTGGTTTATGCTCTGGCTTTCATGAGATGGAGGAGGCCGGCCGTGAGGCAGCAGAACCATTGCTGTGTTCAGTGGGGTGGCCCGTGGGAGCGAGGAGCACCCTTTGGGGTGGGGGTGTCATGTCAGCCACACAAAAGCCATGGAGCTGTCTGGGAAACACCGTCACACAATGTTAGGACAGAGGGAAAATAGGCGCCTATAGAAACAACTTTTACAGCTCAGTTGATTTAAAAGAGAATGAGAGTGCGATGAGGGTGCTTTTGTTCCAGCAGAGGACTTTATGGCATATATTGTCTCCTGAGGTCTCTGTGGCGTTCTCCAGGTTGGGGCGCAGTGGGCTGACTCCCCTTGGTTTTCCTTCCTGTCCCTCCAGCACCAGCAGCTGTGGCTGGGCGCAGCTCTAATATCTGGGGCACGAGGGAAGGAGGATTTCTTTAAAAAACAGCCAAACCAAACAAAGAAAAGCAAAACCTCTGCAGAGGCTTGGCAGGATGGGTAGCAATGAAAGGTTTCACCCCGCTGTCTGCATGGGAGGGAGATCCCGCTGCAGTCCAGGAGTGCCGTTTCTTCCTGGGACCTGTGGGATCAAGTGTTATGTGGTCAAAACTGCAAAATAATAATTTCAATGCCACTAAGCACTGAGAGACTCCTTACAGAAAATAATCTAGTTTCAGAAAATATCTTTCTGTTCTGGAGCTGCACTGCCATCAAGCGAGAGCACTGAACGCCTGCAAGCACCTGTTCCGGATGAGAGGTTATGCTTATGCTCTGGTGAAATAGTCACTGTTAATAGGTTTGAATTAACTGCTATTAAAAAATGAGAAGATAGTGCTGGGAGGTGCAGTCTGAAGTGTGTGGTGCGGTGGGCACGCTGAGCTGTCGGGGTCCCGCAGGCGTCGCTGCAGATCCTCCCTCCTGGCCCCTGACCTTCTGTCTGTAGCCCCAGCCACAACCCATGCCAGGGGTGACACCGCCTGACCGTGTAGGCACACACACCTCCAAGGTGTCCGGGCAAGCAGAGGAGGATCAGTGTTAACCATTTTTTTCCTAACAGACGCTTCATTGTGGACAAATTGTTGAAGAAGTGCGATACGATTCAGACCAGGCACCCTGCTGGCATCGAAAACAAGCCAGGTCACTTTGGCTTTTAAGAGGCAGTGATGCCTTGGCTAGAGATGAAACCTGATGGCAAAGCACAGCGGTGCTGGCTAGAGGATTTGCATCAGTGATGCCCCGATGTCCCTAAACTGCTGGAAAGTAAGCCCAGGTTGCCGGAAGGGAATGTTTGCCATCTGGTTCCCTCTGCTGAGTGAGTTGCTGAAGTACACTAAACTGGGGTAAACTGAAGGCAAACCTCAGGGACATCGAAGTGGGGCTGAAAGGCAGAGGATAGGCTGGATTCCTGGCATTCATGACCTGCTGGAGCTTTGCTCAAAATCACAGAATCACAGAATCTTCATAGTTGGAAGGGACCTTTTTGATCATTGAGTCTAACCAAAAAAAAAAACCAACCAAAAAACAAAACAAACAAAAAGTCCCATCAAAAGCTCTTTGTTCAACCAGGCTGGCCATTTTCCCCGCCCTTTAATTTTGCGCCTCATGGGGACAGCCTGCTCCTGGGCCTTTAGGATTTCCTCCTTGAAGAGCATCCAGCCTTCCTGGACCCCTTTGCCCCACGGGGTTATCTCCCAAGAGACTGTCCCAACCAGGGTTCTAAACAGGCTAATGTACGCCCTGCGGAAGTCCAAGGTGGAGGTTTTGCTAACCCCCTTCCTTACCTCACTAAGAATTGAAAACTTGACCATTTCATGATCGCTAAGACCAAGATGGCCTCTGACCTCCACATGTCCCACTAGTCCTTCTTTGTTTGTGAAAAGTAGGTCTAGTGAGGCACCTCCCCTGGTAGGCTCTCCTACCAGTTGTGTCAGGAAGTTATCTTCCATACATTCAAGGAACCTCCTAGACTGCCTGCTCTCTGCTGTGTTATATTTCCAGCAGATATCCAGTAGGTTGAAGTCCCCAACCAGAACAAGGGCTGGCGATTGCGAGACTTCAGCCAGCCGCTTATAGAATACTTCTTCAACCTGCTCATCCTGGCTGGGTGGTCTATAGCAGACTCCCAGCACAAAATCCCCCTTGTTAGCCTTCCCCTTCATCCTTACCCACAAACACTCAACTTCATCGTCACTGGAATCTAGCTCTATACAGTCAAACACTCCCGAATGTACAGAGCCACACCCCCGCCTCTCCTTCCTTGCCTATTCCTTCTGAGGAGCTTACAGCCATTCATTGCAGCATTCCAGTCGTGACCGTCATCCCACCACGTTTCCGTGATGGCGACTACGTCAGAGCTGTCCTGCTGCACCATGGCTTCCAGCTCATCTTGTTTGTTGCCCATGCTACATGCATTAGCGTAGATGCACTTGAGCTGGGCTCCTGATTTCACTCTCATCCTTGCCCCTTTTTATTGCAATAATTGCAAATATTGCAATGGCTGAGGATTGACCTACTTTGCTCTTATTTTAGGCAGCCCCCTTTACATAAGACCATGCTCTCAAAAAAAAAAGACGTCTTAATGTGTACATACTTTAGTAGGTGCTTCATCTTTTCAATGTCTAAATAATAGCACCCCAACCTAAACTTTTCTTTACATCTAACTGTCAGTCATTGCTAGTACTTGGCATAAAATCAGAGAGGAAAATGAAGCAAAACTACGGTTTTCTTGTTCCAATGCTGTTTTTAAAACAACAGCTTTGTATTAGTCTCCACAGCTGCCAAAGGCAGGCAGTGCTCCAGGAGAGCTTTCCAGGAGCTGCTTCACGGCGCTCAGCTGTTGGTAAACACACTGGCTGCAAGGCTCTGCTTCCAGCTCCTCATGGAGTGCTATATGCGTTATAGAGAGGTTCCTTTATTAAACCCTAACAGCTCATTGGCACTGGGGTCAAACTGCACAATATGTGTCACCCTGTGCTGCTCTGCATTCACCATTTCCCTCTTCTCGGCAGGGAGAAGTGGCAGCAGTGACTCACGTTTGACACTTATGTCATTTGACATGAAAAACAATTTCCACTGGAGGCTTGCAAGAGCCTAGCTTGCAGTTTCTTTTGTTTTCTCACTGCTTCCCTGGCATCCTCCTACGTGATGTTGTGTTTGAAAATGCTAAAAGGGATGCTCATTCAGCATAATATCCACACAATTTATTTTCTGCTGACGGAAGAGTGTTATTCAAAGGGGCTTCAGCTCTGTGTAAAGCATCCCTCAAATCTGAACTGGTGGCCTGGGACGCGCTGCAAAACAGCATGTCTGTGCCCGGGAACAGATTTCGGCCATGACAAAGGCACCTTCATGGCCTTGACACGATCCTTCCTCTGGGCCTGTGGGTGGCTTTGAGGTGTCCCCTGAATTGGTTAAAACAGCACCATGAGCTCTTTGTTTCCCATTGAGAAGTGGGTTGAAGTGCCCCATCACCTGCTGGACACTGTCACAGCTCACCCTCTGCTGAGGTGCCACCGTCTGGGAGAGAGCTTAGAAATACTGTGGGCCTCTTTAAGAAAGTAAATCTCTTAAAGCTTTTTGGCAACAAGATGTGATTGTCTGCCTATCTGCAGAATATGTTGGCTGGCCACCACATCGTAGCTGTCAAAAACAGCTATGGGATCTCCTGAACGTGCCGAGGAATGCTGCAGCTCTTGCTTGGTGGCCTTTGATCAGAGGTACCAGCTCATGATGTGCTTTTCTCTGTTCAACAGATATATGTTTTAGGCCTCTAGTTTTAACTGTCATCATCAGGCATCATTTGCTGTTATCTTTACTTCAGGCCTGCTCTTGTATACTCCCCAGACCTGCCCAGGACCTGCCAGGTGCAGCCCCAGCTTGCCCTGGCCAAATGTGTGCCTGGCGGCGTGTAATCTCTGCAGGTTCTAGTGCTCTGGGGGAAGATGTCTGAGTTATCATCTTCTTGATAAAATGATTAGGTAGGGAAGATTGATATTAGGTGGCTTTTTTTTGTTTTTAACTGTCTCTTCCTAGTCCTCCCCAACTGTGTAGCTTTGAAAGAAAAAAAATCTGTCTTTGGCCTTGATGTGAGGAGACCGACCCCCTTGGATAACCATTAAAATAATGGGAAATGAGGAAGAATCTCTCTAATTTCAACATTGTGAATTCCAGCTTGGTTTGTTGATGAGCTGTATCAAAGCTACAGGAGGACAGAGATGTCAGCCTGCCTTCAAAAGTCATCATGAATTCTTTCATAGAAAAATACGAACTTTTTTAAAATGAGCCCCAACATTTGGTTATTGCATAAAGCAGCAGGGTAAAAATGCCCTGAAAAGTAGTAAAAAAAAAAGGTGGTATAATTTCTACAGTCAGCTCTAATATGGAGCCATCAGCTGTCCAGGACATGCAGATAACGCCCAAGGCTGGTGGCCTGCGGTGAGCTGGGACAGTGTCAGTGCTGGGGGGCATCTTGGAGGGCTCCAGAGGCAGCTCCCAGCTTGCCCCATGACCCCATATCTTCCCACAGGAGACCTCCCAAGGTCCCAGGGATGGGGGGAGACTCCAAGCAGAAGCGATACCCCCAACTTTGCCCTTGTCCTCCCCCAGCTCAGGTGCTGCTGCCAGTTTCCTCCTGTCTCCCCATGGCAGCTGGCAGCCTCCTCCTCCTCTTCAGTTCCCAGGGGTCGACCTCTTCCCCCCCGCTCTGCTGCAGACTGTGGCTGTGTGGGCAGACACCGAGCTGGCCCACCAGGCTGGGTGCGGTCAGGCTCCCTCCGGCACTGGTAGGGTGTCCTAGGAGCGTGGCACAAGGAAAACTGGGCTGGCCCTTCATGGGGAGGTCTAAAGGTCTAACAGAAACTGTTAACTCAGGTGCAGGATGTGTTCTGTGAGCAAGCAGCGCTCTGTGAGCATCAGCTCTGCCGCTTCCAAACCTGTCCCTGGAGGCAGAAGACATTTGTCCGGTGCTGCTCCCAAGCTAATACCGATGTCGGGAGTAATCTTCAATCTGGGTATGAGCCAGTTCATGGCTCACTAAGAGCTGTTCATACACCACTGCGCTCCAGCAGTTTTTAAATCGTTTGCAAATATGTAAGTGTGAGATGCAGTGCAGGAAGGGATGTCGCAGCCGCTCAGTCTGGTTGCTTCTGCTGTGAGCATCACCCTGTCCCAGCCCGCTCGAAATCCAGCTGAAAAGCAGTGAGGTTCTCCTGCTTCCATCCTGATTCAGACTCCCTGGGGGCAGGAACCAGCTCCTAACCTCCAGACTAACAGAGCAGCTCATTTTCACCTGTTTATACATATGGCTACCTTATCCTTCAGCTTATACAATGCCTGGCCAGTGCTGTATTCTTAAGGAAGTCTAGCCAAAGTAAGGAATTTTGCCCAAAGAAAATGTACTATCTTTTATGTTGAATATGAACCCAAATGCAAATTTTAGGGCAAATACAGAAGAACATCAATTTCCATGATGCCCTAAAGCAGGATTTCCAGATAGAGCACAGCTTGGCAGGCTTGTCCAAGTAAAACTCATCATCTGTAGTTGCCTGTTAAATAATCAGAACTTGCCCTCTTCTGATCACGAGCAGCTGTATATGGGGATTTTTGGTGAACTTCTGTGAACCTGTGGTAATTATTATCTAAAAGACTCTTTGGCAAATTGTATATTTTCAGAGTTAGTGTTTTTAAAATGGATTTTATTACGGTGTACTTGTTTTCCAAAGTTTGTTCAAAAGTCTGTTGCAGCTATAATAGCTACAAGAAATTTAAGTTGAAACTCGGCTGTTTCCTTATATCACACTTGTCTGGACTGTGTCTTGGATAATGCCTTTCATGTCCTCCATCTTCAGGAGCTGCCTGGGAGCTTCCTTTTCTGGAACCCATTTGACCAAAGCCAACCTATTACGGTCAGAAGACATTTTCCAGCAGTTATTTACTGCCACCCAAAAGAAAGGGAGCATGGCCTCACAGTGCAGACTTGAAGAAGGTGAATGTTTCCCTAAGTAAATTATCAGTTATATGCATTCCTTTGGTCTTTATGGACATTTGAATCATTAATGTCCCCAGAAGAAAAGTTAAAGCTCAGATGCTGTCAGAGCACCAGTGGAACACTGAAGTTAGGAATGGCTGAAGCACAGGCATTTTATTGTGTGTTGGAGAACCCCCTAATCCATGGGGAGTCCGTAGCATGCTCTGGTTCCTGTTGCTCACAGATCCATGGGTTACATTTACATCTGTACTGTAGGCTGGATTTTAGGGTCCTCTGTCTTGTGCCCAAGTTCCAAGTATCGGGGTAAGGAGTGGGGAAAGAGTTTAGTATTTTTCAAGGGCGACAGCTTCAAGGGTGACCATCCTTCCTCCTTTGCTGGGACATGAAGTCTTCTTTTCAAATGTGAGTGTTGTTTCATGGTTCATTTAGCCCCTGATCTATCTGGTGGTGGTTTTTGATGCTATCCTTTCTTGCTCTTCCCTATACTTCTTTTATCATATACTCAGTCTTTCTTCTGAGCTGGCTGCTGTGTATTATCTATTGCTTTCTAGACATGTTTGAAAGTTCAGTAATGCAGATATTCTCATAATCATGAGAGTTTTTGATGGTGGTGTTGCAATAGTTGTAATTCTGGCTTGTTCCATGCAAAAATATCAGCATGCCACTCATGCTGGAGTTTAACTCTCAGTGGAGTTAAACCTGGGACTGTCTGGACTCGGTCTTTAGATGTCAGACCCACTGTTTATCTGACATAAAGGCCTAGTGTAAACTGTGCAGCAGACTCAGCGAGTATCCTCCAGAGGAAATCATATGGTTGGACTCGATGGTCCCAAGGGTCTTTTCCAACCTAGATGATTCTATGATTCTATGATTGCAGTCCCTGGTGTATTTAGACATGATCCCCAGTTATTAAGACCGACCACTGCATGGCAGTATTGCACCAGCAGCATGGGAAAGATCATCTGAAGTTCTCCCCTTCCTTCCTTCCCATATCTCTTCTGCTGAGTGTTCAGCTGCTCCTTCCAGCCCTGAAACGTGCTTGGAACGGGGCTTGTGCTGCAAGGTGGGAGTAGGGCCTGCTGCTTCCCGCACAACCCTCTCGTCTCTCCGCCAAAAACGTGATGGGGGTATTTGATTTGATGTGATGGGAGCTGACAGCATTTACATGAGAAAGAAGGTGTTCACGCTGCCCTAAATGTAGGTTTTAAACCACATCCTTCTTCTGGGAGACAAGAGAGGAGTACTTGTCTTCTCTGTATGGCTTAAGGTGCTGGGAGTCAAGCTTTTTCCTACACGGATGACAGTGCCCGTCCCTCCGACAGAACTGCTGAGAGGCAGACGGGCAGAGACCTCTGTGCCGGTGTACCAGTGGTGTGCTGGGGGCTCTGGAGTGGAGGGGCAGACAGACATTGCTATTTGGCTATTGAAGTGTTAAGTGAAAAAACCTCCATGTGACAAGCAAGGTGATAACAAAGGGAAAAAAAAGGCATTGTTTTCAAGTTCTGGATCAGCTATGAGTTTAAACTCTGCTGGCTTTGGAAACATTTGACTTGGTTTGAGCATAAATTCTGTGGCCTCAGTAGGACCACGTGAAGTGTGACAGGTTTGAATCGTTCCTGTTTGGTTACCGGGGTGGTCTCCTTGTGGCAGCCTTGACACACTTGGTGGCTCAGCCAGCGGGCAACCGAGCCCTGGCCACCCTTGGGGTAGCCCTGCGGAGGCCCCAGGTCAGAAGCACCTTCCTGGGGTGCTGCACAGCTGCCCCGCTCCCGAGCCACGGTGTTCCTCGGGGAGAGGAGGGACCATCTGCACGGAGCAGTGCCGGAATCCAGGCTCCCTCCTCTCCTGCCGGTGGTCCCTCGCAGCCCACTGAAAAGGCTGGGCATCGCAGCACCAGCCGCTCACGGCTCGCAGCTGGCTATCTACAGTTCATCAGAGGAGCAGACTAATTTTTTTAATCTAAAAGTCCTGAGCACTCCGCTTGCCATTGAATTAAAAAATAAACTGAGATATTTCAGGAGGCCAGAATGCTAATGCTTTAAAAATGGATGCTTTGAATATTTTATTAGTTTTCAAGGAGATCTTTAATCTGCAGCTCCACATGAGAGACCCCTGGCACCAACTTTTGCTAGCACGAGCAGGGAGGAGCTAGGCAGGCAGCACTAAAGCGAAATATAAGGAAATAATATAAGGAGTAATATAAGGAAATAGCTGTGCTGCAGCTCTCCAGATATTTCTTTTTGTTATTGCAGATTAAATATGCAGTGTATTTGCAAACAGGCTTACAGACCTTAATAAACTGAACTCTAGACCCACAACTGTTAAAAGATGCCAGTGAAGAGGAGCAGATCGTGGGTTCTGACATAGGTCTACAGCGCTCATACTGTCTTGTTCTTTACTCGTTTCCCTGGTGCAGTCTCTGTGCCCATGGAGAAGCGTTTCCCAGGCAATGCCCAGGTCTGTGCTGGGGGAAACACGTGCCAGGAACCATCCCAACTGGCACTTTGGATGTGGACACGCTCATTGGAGTCACCAACCTTGGAGGTATTTAAGAAACGTGTAGACATGGCACTTCAGGGCATGCTCTAGTGCCCGAGATCATTGGGTTGGGTGTTTTGTTTTGTGTTTGGTGGTGTGTGTTTTTTTTGTTTTCTTCTTTTTTTTTTTTTCTTTTTTTTTTTTGTGTGTGTATGGTTGGATTCGATGATCTCAAAGGTCCCTTCCAACCATGAAGATTCTGTGATTCTGTCATTCTGTTTGTGCGGGAAGAGAGTTTAGCCCCATGGAGGTAAGGTTGGCTGCCCTGCTTGGCCTCAGCAGCGGAGCTTTGTCCTTGGCCTGTTCTCTGAGCAAGCGTAGCCAGAAGGACAAACAGGAAAAGGCCTCAAAGCGTGACCAGAGCTTGTTAAGTCAATGGACAGGGAAAACTGTAGGTGACACCGGGAAATGAAACCAAAATCCAGGAGCTCTCAAGTCAAGATCCTGGACCTTAAATTGAAATATACGCTTGACTGAATGACCTTTTTTACAGGGGCTAAAACCAATATACAAACTTTGAAGGCTTGGCAACATTTAAGCTCATGACATCCAGATTCAAAGTTTGCTATTTGGCTCCTCTGCCAGCTAATTTTGCCAGAAAGACAAGGAATTTAGGCAAGGAAACCCAGCCGCCATAACAAGTTGAAGTACTCCTCGTTCTGTGGTGCAGAGCTCATTGCACACACAGCTGAGCCTGCAGCCTTGCATCTGGCTCAGCTTCTGCCGCTTTTTGACTGTGGGCCAAGTCTTCCAGGGACATAACTCGGCTCTGAAATAAAACAGGCTGTGTGGGTCAGAAACTGACTGTTGCAGATCTGGAGCTTTTAGCCCATCTCGCTGAAAGAGCAAGTAAATGATGCCACTTTAAAGGAGTAAGCTAATCCTAGAGGCAATTTTTGATCACCTGTCCAGTTCTAAATAGGGTCTGATCCAATTTTATATCTCAGCTCTACAGCGCAGCAGCTTCTATAGTGATCCTGTGTTTTTCAATAAATCCTGTAAATGAATCCCTTTTAGCCTGAAAATCAGCGTGTTAACAGCCAGAATCTTGCTACAGCTATTCATGTATGTACCCAGAGTTACACTATTCACTTTTCTTTCCCCAAATTCCCTTTTTTTTTTTTCCTCAATATTGCATCAGGATTAAGGGGTACATGTGCATGTGTGTGTAGCTAGTTCTCTTTTTTAATAAACTCAGTGCTAAAGGTCACATTTATAGGCTCTGTTTATATGGTAATCTTTAAAAACCACCAGCCTCAGCACTGGCAAACACAGCAGGGGTTTAACCTGTATTAGCAGACCAATAGGCTTGGTTTATTAATAGGTCTTATTTAAGTCTCATTTCCATGCTTTTAGGACTACCTTAGGTTTTCTCTTCACATGGGCACATCAGAGAAGTAATGGAGCGAGAGAAGAGACAAGCCCTTTTTCAGTTCACAGAACCCCAATTCTTTATTAATCACAGCTTGCTCACAATGACATACAGGAAAATAGCACTAATGAAGAGTAGAATATGCAGGCAGCAACCTCCGGGGGTAGGGACAACTTCAAAACTGCAGCTATTTTGGGGAGAACGTGTTAGGTTTGGTGATACTGTACTTGGCACAAGCACCCTGTCTAGTCATTCCTCCTGCTTCAGCCCTCTTAGACCTAGATGTCCGTCGCTAGGAAGGGTTGGCTCACACTGAGGAGTAAAGGTCATGACGAATGGAAGTCAGCAGTGTCAAAAAAAAAGGTAACAACTGGCTCATGGGTCCCAGGTGAAATATTCAGTAGCCTCTTGCACTATTACACATGTAATGTGGTAGCATCAGGTTAGTGTCATAGATCATGGCATCTACAGATAAAGCCACTTGATGCTTCTGATTGCTCCATCAATAAATTTTCAAGTGGTGAATTAAGCTCACTTTACAATTAGCGTTTGTATGGCTGTTTGGCATCATCCAGAATTTGTCATAGCTTGATGGTTATACTGTGCCTCTTGAATTTGCCTCAGACTGATCCCACTTGCTTTCATTCTGTTGCACAGCTGTATTTGTTGCCTCTCACCTCAAAAACCAGAGGCAACAAGTACCACACGTGGCAATTTAAGCCCAATTATAGAGCACACCACAGAGTCCTGTAGCGTGAGTTGCATTTGAAGAAACTACATTTTCAGAGCCTTTTGTCTTGGACAGCTGGATGTGAAGTCACGATATCTGTGATCTAGTCACTGCTTCAACAAAGCCTATTGATGGCAAAGCGGTGGAGGTTATTGGGCAATGGCTGGTCTCTAGCACCATAGAACTACTACTGACCTCGTGGTGGGTTGGAATGGAAGTCGCAGGGGATGGAATTAGACGTGAGGTGCTTCGAATGAACAGACCCAGCAAATTCAACCGAGTGGAAATAGACAACATCAGAAGCCTGTTACAGGACATGTAAGATTATGAAATAACTTGCATAATGCAATACTTGTATTTTTTAACAAAAATGTAAGTATTTACAAAATAAGATCCAAGTTTTTTAAACATCAAGCAAATAATTCTGCAAAGAGACCGCAATGGTTTTGTTTTTAGTTTTGTTTCTTTTTTAAAGTTTTTTATTGAGTTCTTGATTATTTTTTTTTTTTAAACCATGTCATACATTTCCCATACTGATATCGCATGATCCATAATAATATAGGCAGGGGGAGTTTACTAATGGTGGGGATGGGTCACATCCACCATTGCTGTTTTCAGCCAGACAGTTCCACCTGGAGCTCCTTGTTTCTACGGACCTCTGCAGCATGCCTCTCCTGGAAAACATCAAGAAGGGAAAAATCAAACCTCTCTCATTCCATCGATCCCGATGACAACCCATTTAGGTTGTGCATTTGATGCTTGTGCAAAATTTGTTTCACAGCACAGGCATCTGTAAAGGACACAACTCAGGGGGGGTATCATCCACCAGACCGGCCTGAGGCACATTCGATGCTCACGCTCTGGAGCTCAGTCTTTGATCTGATGGGGCCTTTCCATCCTCAGCACTTCACAGAGTTTCAATTTGAAGGCCCACATAGAGACGTGCTGCTTGCAGCATAAAACGTGCCACATGCTCACATTTGCTCTTTGAATTCCTAGAAGTTAAACTAAATATAGTGAAGGATGAGTGGGCTTGAATTAATTGCTTGCGCACTGTATGCAGAAGAAGCGTTAGTTACTGTGTTATCTGTAGCTTTTAGGAACCATAAATAAAGGTCCAAGAATTTAGTTCCACCAAGATGGGTCAATCTGAACATCTCAAACAACCCTTAGACCGAAGGATGAAGGTAGCTGTCCTCCCCATTCTCCCTCTGGGAGGCAGTTACCAAAAGTCAATGCTCAACCCTTCTGTCCACTTTCAGCCGTGCTCTCTTCCTTTTTACAAAAGCACTCATAATTAATTTAGACTTATTTGAGCCATTGTATATTCAGATACTTCTGTGGAAATGGGCCTGTGGTCAGGAACAACAGCTGTCAAATGAATTTAGGAACGTTCTACTTCAGATGTTTATAAAACTATTATTTTTGGCAACTTCTTGGTTTTAGGGTTTTTGGTTTATGCCTCTCTCCTTTCAGCTGTCAAACTATCAGACTTTTACCTCTTGTGTCTAGTCACTGAAAAAAAACCCCAGACAATCAAATGACAAACATAAGGTGGTTATGGAATCACCTTGAAGTGATTCCGTAAGTGAATCCGTAAGGAAGTGAACATCCATCCCTAGCTGACTTCAGTTTAGGGCACTCCTACCTGTCTTCATGCACTAGAGGGTCTTTAATGGTCAAAAATTCACTGAAGTCAACAGTTATCTTTTTATTGTCTGAGTTGGACTATAGATCACAGGCCAAGACAGCTCATTGCATCAACTGACTGTAAATCACAGTTTCTTATAAGATTCATCGTTCTGAATGCCAGGTTTTATATGGGACTTGTTCCTTGCTCCTGATAACTGTAGTATCCAGAAGTTATCTTTGATTGTAGGAACTTCTAGACACCAAAGCCTCAGGGTGTTCACAATTCTGCATAACTTTTGAAGATTTGGACCCAGATATCTCACTTCTTTTCCTGCATATTCGAGGTTCACTTTTGGTGTTGGCAATACTGTATAGTCATGCAATTTTTATTTACAGGTCTCTACAAATGTTCCCAAATGAGTTATTGACATAGATTGGTCCAGGCTGGAAGGGACCTCCAAAGGTCATCTAGTCCGACCTCCCCGCAGTCAGCAGGGACACCCCCAACTAGACCAGGTTGCCC
The DNA here is from genome assembly GCF_964106895.1 of Numenius arquata. NCBI lineage: Eukaryota > Metazoa > Chordata > Aves > Charadriiformes > Scolopacidae > Numenius > Numenius arquata. The sequence goes on from NC_133579.1 coordinate 44,276, forward strand.
AGGGCCTCGTTGAGCTTCACCTTGAATATCTCAAGGGAAGGGGCCTCAACCACCTCCCTGGGCAACCTGTTCCAGTGTTCCATCACCCTCATGGTAAAGAACTTTTTCCTAATATCCAATCTAAATCTTCCCTTCTCCAACTTAAAGCCATTGCCCCTCGTCCTGTCACTGCAGGCCTTTGGAAACAGACCCTCCCCAGCCTTCCTGTAGGCCCCCCTCAGGTACTGGAAGGCCGCTATGAGGTCTCCCCGGAGCCTCCTTTTCTCCAAGCTGAACAACCCCAGCTCCCTTAGTCTGTCCTCATAGGAGAGGTGCTCCAGCCCCCTGATCATTTTGGTGGCCCTCCTCTGGACCCGCTCCATCAGGTCCATGTCCTTTCTATATTGAGGGCTCCAGACCTGCACACAGTAAATCTTTGACATCTTTGTTCAGAAACCTTCTTTGGGTTTCATGCACATATGCCATCATATTGCTGTGGAAACAGGGCTTAACAGTCCGTTAACATTAACCTGGGACAGAGAGTTGCTTCAGCTGTCCTTCCCATTTCCTTGTGGACCTTAAGGATGCCTAATTGGCTTTTGCCTTTGTTTTCGTAAGCTTTGGGATATGTGCCTGCAAACTAATCTAATGCAAAAATGTCCAGTTATCTGGGTATAGTTCTTAAGCTCAAGAATTGTCCCATTTCCATAGTCACTTGTAACATCATCCTTTGGTTTCTGTTGTTTCTTCCCTGCTCTCCAAGACTTTCGTCTCCATCAAAGAAGCAGAGGTGCTTTTGGGAAGATCTCATTGAAGCCTCTGAGAGCTATTTTTTTCTGTTAGTCAATTTACTAACATATTAGAAAGTTCATCATTGGGAGAAAGAAGTGATCACTCAAGGAGAACTAATTAATTTTTTCTTAACACTTCTAAATCTTTATTTGCACATTTCCCTCTCTTATGTGGAAGGGCTGTTTTGGAGAAGGGCACCCTTGATCCTGCATGGTGGGGTTTGTGATGTACCAGTTTCCTCTGGCTGGACCAAAGAAAGTTTACTCTCTTTTAGCATCAAGAATTGTGGAAGAACAGGCCCCTTTTGATATATAGAAAAGGTTGTATTCCCATGTTTTTTCACCTTTCTCAGAGAAACCAAGAACTACAGACACAGGACAACTGTTTGATTTGTTCAATGACTTTTCTTAAAAGCCAAAATCTAAACACGAGTGACCTTTCATTTGTTCACAGCACTTCTTAAAAGCTAGAAAATCAACCTTTCTCTGGAGACAGTCCAGCAAAGGGCCATGAGGATTAAGGAACCAGAATATCTCTGAGTCTCTCCAACAAGGACAGGCTGAGAGAGCTGGGACTGCTCAGCGTGGAGAAGAGAAGGCTCAGGGGGATCTCATAAATGGGTATAAATTCCTGAATGGAGGGTATAAAAAACCAAACTCTTTTCACTGGTGCCCAGTGACAGGACCAGAGGCAACAGACACACACTGAAATATGGGATGTTCCCTCTGAACATCAGGAAACAATTTTTCAGAGTGAGGGTGACTGAGCGCTGGCACAGGGTGCACAGGGAGGTTGTGGAGTCTCCATCCTTGGAGATATTCAAAAGCTGCCTAGACATGGTCCTGGGCAACCGTCTCTGTGTGACCCTGTGGAGGCCTCTTCCAACCTCAGCCCTGCTGTGATTGAGTGATTATAGAGGTTCAGCCTTTTTCAAAAGTGAGTGGTGGCTTAGATAGGCATCAGGGGCTCTGACTTAAAAACTGCTCAAGTGTAGCACCTGAGATAAGAGCTACCCACAACATCTCTTCAAAACATTGATTAGATTTTCCTCTGTAGTCTAAGGTGAGGAGTGATTGTGTGGTTACCTTCTCTTGGAGACGTTCAATAAGAGCAGCTAAATTAGCTTCACGGTTTTCTTTGATCTGTTCCATTTTCAGTATCAGCTTTTCCTCTGCCATTTTGCTGAAGTTATTGTTCTCCTCCAAAGCCTTTTGAAGCACTTCTCGCTCATGTTCTCTCTTCTCTGCCAGATGTTTCAGCACCTGGGCCTCCTGGGACTGGAAACAGAGAGACATGTGGTTGGAATGAAATACTCATGTGGAGAAAAAAAAACCCAAACCAGTTCACTGTGTTTGGAAACTGTGCAAAGTGTGTTGCTTTGGGGTTAATGTGCTGTTTGGAGAGATCCCTTCTGTGTATAAACCAGATTATCTTCAGTAACAGGGGCCTGGAAGCTCTGGCTGAGTGCGGGGCACAAGACTCAGGCGGCAGCAGAGACATGTCCCCAGCACTTCTGTCCATGAGAGACACTGGCATGTCACTGTCCTGGACATCTGGGCTCCTACAGGGGCTGCTCAGCCTCCCACAGCCGCAGTCCCTTGGCTATGGGCTTTTTATGTGCAGAGATACGAGGCTGGGGGCTGCAGGCGTGTGTGGTGCTGAGAAGGAGGTGGCTGACACAGGAGATGTGCGTTTTTCACCTGGGTTGGACTCTCCCTTGATGTGCCTGAATAGTTAATAGCAGGCTTTGAAGTTTGCTGTCATGAAAGACAGACAGAATCAACTCAGACAATGTTTTTTCCCCATGATACTTTTGTGTGGCTTCATCTCATTGATTAGGAAGGGAAGAAAGGGTTTTATTCTATAGAAAATAACAAAAAAGCTATTGAAGTTAAAAATTCACATTTTGCAAGGAACATGAAAACTGCAGGTAGGAATTAAGCGGATGCAGCCTCTGCGCAATACTGTGTTATTCTTCTTTGTAAACTCATTGCTCAGAAGCATAAGCTTTGTTATTTATTTTAAATCCAACTACTAACACAAAACCACTCATCCTAGGAGAGAAGCCAAAGATCTTGCAGCATTGGGCCCATCCTCCAGGCAAGCCCAGTTGAAAAGGCAACGTGTTTCACAGGGGTTATTTGGAAAAGATAAACAACGTTGTGTGCTTTTGGATAAAATAAATGAGAGGGAGCACACAAAGCAAACAGAAAACAGGGAATGAACTGTGGCTCCGGGAAGATAAGTGTGCATTTCAGTGCAGATCACAACGCACTGTTGCCTTTGTTATCTGCAAAAATGCATTGGTTTAAGGCCTAAATTAAGGGCTTTAACCGATAATTACAATTAGTGGTAATGAGTCCTATTAAATTCTATCGTGTGGCTTTAAATGGAGTGAAAATGGTTGCAATTCCTTCACATGAGCGAGATCCAACTAGGAGGAGAAAACAAGTATTTTAACCAAGGTAAGATGCGCACAAAGCCCAGTGCAGTGATGAGGCAAATGAAGCAGATTCTGGAAAAGGCTGCCGAAGCCAGGCAGACACTGGACTGTAACATCTCTGTCTTTGCGAGGCTGCAACGTGCTCCCCTGAGATCAGGGGAAAGAGTGACTTTTATCCATCTTGGCCACTTAATTTGCCTGGTCAAATCCTGGTTGCAGTTAAACACTGATGGCCTGGTGGCAGTTAAACGCTGATCCCTGGGGCACTTGCTGATGGGAAAGGTCTAATTGAACGGTTGGTGCCTTGCAAAATCTCCTCCTGGCTCTTACCTCCCTTGTAGCATATGCTGAACAGGTAGTAACAGAGCAAGCATTTTTCAGGTCTCTGACTCAGAGAAAATAACTGTTGTGCGGCCAAAAGATGGTACAAATGGGAACAAAAAGTGCCCAGATGGGTGAAGCCAAAGCAGAGAGGGTTCCACAGGTGGGGAATGGAAGGAGCATGAGCCAAGGGCAAAAAGAGCTGAGCAAAGAGGGACTTTTGTAGACTAATTGAAAAATCATAAAAGCCCCATAATTTTAACAAAAACATCAATAATTTTAATAATCATATAATAAAAAAAGGTTATTTTTAAGCAAAATATTTGATTTCAGATACTTAGCATTTAACACTTCTTTACCTGTAAGCTATTTCAAAAATGTTAAAAAGGCATTTTGAAAGATTTTGTACAATGTAAAACTGGAATAATTTAACATCTTCATCTTGCTTTACCATTCCTGGACTAACTTGAGTGGCTCAGTTTGACCGGTGCTTGTGAAGTTAGTCTGCATTTTCTGTTTAATTTAATATTCAATGGCAACATTTAATCTACTTTTGGAAAAGTTATCATCATTAAATTTTGGTTGCTGATACTAATTTTATGAACCCTTTGTTTAAGTGATCTAAAAGTGACTGATAATCTAAGAATCTATTTCCATTCCTGTTGGGAGTTTCAATAGAAAAGATACTATGATCTGAATTGTAATGTCCTTTCCCATGAAATGTTTAATAAGTGATTTGTTAATTTGATAGGCTAACATTTCATGATGTTTAAATATGCATAAATAATGTGTATAAAATCAAGCATTGTCAGATTTGGAAAACAGACATTTCCAAGGACAAATCCAGGGCCCATGGAGATGCTATAATTAAAAGTAAGATTTGGACTGTGCCTATAAGCAGCATTTTTTAAAAGAACATTGGCTTTCAACAGGAGGTAGCAAAATGCCTTTGAGACTTTGGGATTCTTGCCCATTTTTTAGGTTTTGTTTTCTTCCATTCAGACCCTTTGCCTTCTGGAACTGCTTCTTATTATCATAAATCCAGTGAAAAAATTAGAGTTCCATATCAAAGCACACGGAGTTCTGGAGGCTATGCTGGCAGACAACATATTCAAAAGTAATTTGTCCACTAATGCATGATAATGCATTAGATGGATGCATAGAAGAAGATCCTTATACTCTAATTCAGTATTTTCTGGATGCAAATTGCATTGGCACCAGTAAGAGTCTGAATGAAAGTTAAATCAGGCTTCAGGAACTGGCTGCACACTCCTAATGCCATTTTCCTTTACGATATGCCTTAATGACACTCCTTTTCCTCCCTCAAAATATTCAAGGTACCCAGGACTGGTTCAAAATAAAGGGATCCCCCTCCCCACCACAAAACACCCACGGCGTAGAGTGTCATGTAGACTGACATCCCTCTTCTGACGCTGTTACACCCCAGCTGGGAGTCTGCCTGTTTCCCCGTGTCAGACCATTTTTGAAATCGCCTTACAACAATTTTGGAAGGCAGTTGGTATGTTTTTCTACTGGATTGTCAAATGATTTTCTGTTTCCAACACATTTGGCAGAGGAACTTGGCCACCCTGTCTGTTCAAAATCTACTACACATCCAGAAATGACTGAATGAATGACCCCTGATGCCTTGTGGGGCTGGGATTAATAGGCTCTCTTTGTTGTTTGTGTTGGCTTTTAGCTGCTGCATTTGGACTCCCGTGGTCTTGGTACAGGTTACCAACATATGTAGGAAGTTTTTATTCCAAGTTTATTTTCAACAATGTATTGTTTGAAGTGCTGGAAAGGATATTCTCAAATCCTTGATAGCCCACGTTCTAACACACTTGTGAATGGCTTACAATAAGTGCTTCTTTTACAGCTGATGTGAGAAAATGAGCAAAAGAGGCTGGGAATGGGATGAAAGATAAAGAGGAGTAATAAGGAGATAAAAGTATGGAATGGAGGAGAAAGGAAAAAACAATACTCAAGGGGGAATATCCAGAAGACTTCTTAAATATATCAAGGCATAATCAATGCAGGTACAGATGCAGCCTCTAATGCTAGCTGTGGAGGAATAAAACTGTTTCAAAAAATTCCTGGTACAGACACCTTTGCTCCTAGAAATGTACTGCTGTGCCAATATGATGGGTAATGCAGGCAAACTCCTCTGATATTCATGTTATATTTCTAAAGGATCACGTGCACCCCCAGTTTTCAGTGGTGGGTGCTTCAAAAGGAAATCCACATCTCATTGTTAGCTGGCCATAGGCAGATGTAGACAAACTAAACACTCACTTTATGAGGAAAATTATTTATGGAAACTGGCTTTGGATATACATATATTTTTAATTATTACTCACCAGAAGAAAATTTTACTCACCTGAGTAACAGGTGCTTTATTTTTTCCCATTTATCTATTTTTCTTTGATGTGCACATTCAAATATTGAGGTCATTTATGCAGAGATAAAATTAAAGAATTACTTTTAAGCAAGAAATTGGCTCAGACTACTTTTAAACTGGGAATTTCAGCTTGACTGCATTCACCCAACGGTCTTAGTTAGGAGGATGTATGAGGCACCCCACCAGTCATGAGAGCTCCACTTTCATAGCACGCTCGTTCACTGGCTGGATTTCTTAAAATTAAATTGTTCAGCAGAAGCTGCATTAACCTTGGTATGCTTCAGTGCATTGTGTATTTAAGAGTTACTACTAATGGAGCAGAATCAGAGACAGGGTTAAAGGCTCCTACTGCAATGTAAAGACAAAGGTGAAGACTGGATATCAATCAGAAGGAAACAGTGAGTTGAAGCAGTGATGTTTTCAGGGGAAGGAATTGAGGTTGGGATTTTTCCATGTAAGAGCAAAGGAATGGACTGAAGTTAGACCTCACTCATGGCACTGGCTTCCTCAAACATCTGTGTTATGTCTATTTCCTCATGGGGAACACTGCTATTTGTACTACATCAGCACCTGTTCTGGGTGTTGCAGGAACTCGCGGTCCCAGGCAGTGAGCACATACAGAGAGAGGCAGCTCTTCTCCCAAAGCAACCACAGTCTAGAGAGACACGAGGAAGAGGGGGATGCTCCTGCTCCATGGGGTCACAGAGCAAAGGAGTGAAATGGCCATTTGGCAGGAGAGCTCGAGACATCTGAGCTGTAAGTGAAGTCCTGCTTCTACTGAAACAAGATAGTGCAAAATTTTGCTTGAGTTCAGATGAGAATCTTTTTTTTTTTTTTTGTCCAGTCTGCCAAGGAACCTTTGGGTCAGGGCTACTAAGAATGTGAAGTAGAGTGAAAAAATAAAGAGCCCATCCACAATGTGATTCAGGAAAACTCCCTGTCTCATCCTCAACTGGCACAAAATCGCTGCTCTTGGGGTTGTGACTCATGGGGGTGAACACGGCATGTTGGAGGGATGCCAGAGCCCTCTGTCTGATGTTACCCTACCCGCTCATGAGGCACTTCTTGATCTGCTGCAGCTTGAGACCTGGCGTTTTAAAGTTAATGAAGATGAATGATGGTTTGTCTTATCACGGAATCACGGAATTGTCAGAGGTGGAAGGAACCTCTAGAGATCATCTAGTCCAACTCCCCTGCTGAAGAAGGATTGCCTAGAGCACATTATGAACAAAGCCCATGGCAGAGTGCAGGGAGACGCTTTGCAGCGTTGGGATGGACGTTGTCTCTGCTTGTGACTCCATGTGCTCTGAGGTGGACCCTGGAGCTTAGCACCTAACCCTCTCCTAGCTGGCAGCAAACATCTTCCTGTGGGCACATACCCCGTAGGCTTACATCTTTTTGATGAGGAAGTGCAAAGTGGCTTGCAGTTTTGGCTATGTTTTGTAAATATTAGGGGTGAAGCACAATGCATAGAAAGGCTATGGTGTAGATCAAAATGGGGCAGAAACTCCTGGTTCCAGTGCTGACTCCACACTTATTGCTGGGACCTTTACACGGAAAAGCACTTCATGCTGTATTGCCTCTCTACACAAGCACAGACAAGGGCCACCAGACTCAGAAAGGGAGAGCAGCAGATGGGCAAGACAAATAGTAGCAGACAAATGTCTGGGGCAGTGCCTGTCCTCCCTCACATCCTACTCACTCACAAACTACAGGAAATCAAGGAGGAGAATAGGAACAAGTTGGAAGAACAAAGAAAGCTCCGCTTTTGCCAGGGAAGGTGCCAATCCCTTCTTGGCCTCTCCTCCCATCCGGAGCGGCAGTTTTGTAGGTCCTGGGCAATGTCTAGGAGGGAACGTCTGTTCCCCGGCTCTGCTTTGGTGAAGCCTTTTCCCGAGCAGCCCGGCTGTGCACTGGCGGGGCTTTTCCACTGCCGAAGAAGAGATGGATCAGGAATACTGAGAAGTGCCTCTGGGCAGGCTGTGGGGTGGGCTCAAAGGGGCTGGGGCCTGACGCAGAGTGAGGCCACCACGCTGGCAGAGATGCCCCGGGGCTGCCAGCCTGGCCCGGGCTGGGCTGCACGGGGGGCTGGTCTTGTGGCATTTCACAGTAATGGTATTAAAAACTTATGTAGCCATAAGTCTACATCCCACAGCATGAAAGTTAAAAAATATGACTGTTCTCCTGCGTCCTTTGTGGCGCTAAGCACTAGGGATGAGCCTGATTCAATTTCATCCCAATACAAAGCCATTAAGAGGATTTAATTACATACAATTTCTCTCCCATAATCCAAAGCCTAGCAGGAACGTGTGTCGCTTTAGTGTTTCATTTTTCTGCCAGTAAGTTGAACGTGGGCAGTAAAGATATATAGTTCGACATATGGCTCTTAAAGTCTGTATACCAAGAGTAATAATAAACTGAACATTCAAGGCCAATAGGTAAAAATTGATAAGGTTAAAGATGCTGTAAGAAATAAACTTCTGCTCCATACAATGTCACTGTGCTCTAATTTCTTAAATGGGAAGGATGAAAAGATCTTTCTGATTATTCACCAAGATGGGAAAATATAGCACACATATGCCAAAAAAATAATGGGATAATAACGACGTGCTGTAAAGAGGATTTTATAAATGGAAAGGACAAATCTGTAAGTGGCCCAAATGGGGCCAGATAAAAATGCCTTGGGTGAAGTTCTCGGCTTGGTCTGAGAGTACGAGGTCACAGTGACTGCCAAGTGAGGTAGAGAAAAAGGAGGAGAAAAGTCCTGTAAAAGCTTGTAAGGGAATAAACAATAACGCTGAGCAGGAAACAGCATAAGCAGGAGCCTGCTGAAGTGCAAGAATTGCTGTAGATGTTCTCATGAGTTTGAAAATTTATTAATGAATGCTGCCTAATTAACAGAGCAGAACCTAACTCCTAAACAGTGTGAAATCAATTAGTATTTTTTCCAAAAAGGCAATTCTCATCCATTAGTTATACTTGATTTTAATTAGAACTGTGCTGGAAGGACACAATGTGGCATGGTCATGCCTGATAGCTGCTGCACATAGATTGGAAAGTGCGATAATGACTGCAGCGCTGGATGTCAGAAAAAGTCTGCCTGGTTTGTCTCACAGCAGAAAGCGGAAGATGCTTAGGGAAAGTGTAGATGACTATATATACATACACACATATATACACACATATATAGCTTCCTAGCTTCCAGCAGTCACCAGGTTACATATTTTCAGAGCCAGAGGTTGTATCCATGTAAACATTTTCTAGGCAGTGCTCAATCAATTTTTCCATTATCTTTTTGAAATAAATAATATTTTAATAATGTCTAAATAGTCTGTGATAACAAATACAGCTTGATTAAACAATGCATGGCAAGGTGATTCCCTCTCTGTTTTGAAATTGCTGTCTGATGATTTCATTGAGTGTTTCTTCCCCTTTGGATTGCGTGAAACAGAATATAATCGCTCCTATTCATCTTCTCATTACCATTCATGACTTTGTAGACTCCTATCTTATCTTCCGTTTCCTCTTGCCAAGCTTAAATGTGGACTATTTAATTTACCTTCTTATTGAAGATGTTCTGTTCCTCTGATTACTTTTTTGTCCTTCTCTGCAGTATACTCTTTTTCAGGCAAAAAATGAAGGTGATAGTTGAGATATGGGAGCACCAGGGATTTTAACAGTGAGGTAATGGAGGTTTCTGCTCTGTTCTTTGTTCCTTTCCCAGCAATTTCTGCTGCAACGCTAATGTGGAGGATCTTGTGTATTAAAATAACTCAGTCGTGTTCGTTCCAAATTAATATAGCACCAAGGGGAAGAAATGGCAGGTGTCTGTATTGCGATCACTGATTACCAGTTTATTGCGTAATGAGTTTTTCTTTAGGAAGAAATGAAATCAATGAAATGAAATCTCTGGGACATTCAATTTCTATTTTCCAGTAAGTGTTTGCATAATAACAGGTTTCTTAATTGCTGCCATTGCATTCTGCATCCGTGTCTTTACTTGAGTACTTGTACTTGGTACAGAGGCACTTCACGGACTGAGTCTTTGGGGCATATCATCATTTGGGTGGGTGAAAACTCATACTTCTGGGCAGACTCTAGTGCAAATGCATACTCCTTTCACACACAGTCATGTCCTTTTACTGAAACAAATACTCCGGCAGAAGTATTTCTTTGAAAGAAGCAATAGTGCCAGTGTGAGTGCAGTAGAAGCACAGTCTTGTGTTAGTGAGGCAGAAGAAATGGCAAATGTAGCAACATTTCAGTATTCCCTGAAATAATTGTTTAAATTAGTGAGATCCGGAATAGTCAGGTTTCACTGCAAATCAAAACCGAGGGCTAGGTTTTAAGGACCAGTCATTAATCAAGATCTACCGGCTTCAATGGACTTGCACCTCACCACACACCAGCACAATCACTCCTTTGGATTTCTTGGAAGTGACCCTGATCTGGTTTGACAGGGATGAAAGCAGAATAGAGCTGCTCTTGCTGGAGCTGCTCCATGTGCCATTTCTGGCATATTTGCTGTCCCTGGACCTCTGTAAACATTTTTGTCCATATCTGGAAATGATTCTGTAAACATCAGTTTTAGTAACAAATACATTGTTTAAGAGATAAACAAAAGGCTTAGCGACATCTAAGCTTGATTCATTTTCAGATGTACTCTACTAGGGACTCTACGAGCAGGTGGAAGGAGTTTCTAAGTCCAGGCAGATTTGCCACAAAATGACATCGATTGCCTGGTTGAAGGACACAGAAAGTCCTTCTATGGCTCCTGAGGCTTCTCTGGCTTCTGTGGTTCTCCTTTTGTGCCATAGCAAAAGGAAACATGGATTAACTGGGACAATATATGAACACATCTTGAGTTTTCTGTGGCCGTTGCAGCCAGCCATGACTTTCCTGAAATGGTGCAACACAGCATCAACACTGGGCCTGTACAGAACACTGCTAATTCTCAGACTGGCAATTCAGGCTGGCAATGGTGACTGTCTCATTGGCTTTCCCTGTCATTCTCTGACTTATCTGATCTGGAATTTGGACTTTTATCTTCTGGGGAAAAAAAAAAAAGCAAGCTATCTGAGCTAGCTCTGACTTAGAGCAAATAAAGACCTCTTCAATACATCAGTCATGATGAAAGCCAAATAAAGAGTTAATGTGGACCTCCTACTGCTTGCACTCTGCATTTATGCTAACCTTTGTGAAGAAGGAGTAACAAGCCTTCCAAACCCGTTGTGACAAACTTTTGATTATCAGACAGGGTTTTACCATTATGGGTAAGGTCATAAAGAAGGGAAGTCTTGGTGTGTAGATAACCCTACAAGGCCAACTTCCAGCACTGTGGAGACCCCTCCTCAGTAGCTGTGCTATGCCAGCGTCTTCACCCAAGTGTGTGCTGAATGACACAGAACACTCTTTATTTGGGGCTGACATGGCTCTGCACTGTATAAATAAGACATTTTAGCTGCCTGAGGCAGACCTTGTGAGTAATCTCCATGGGCACTACAAGGAGCCAAGATCTGGTAACCAAGGCAGTAGCTGTTGAAATTGCACATCTGTCTCTTAAACTGAGACACCAGAAGAATTGCACTGGTTTCCAGCAACTATTGCAGACGCTCTGGATGGTCCCCTTACACTCACACAGTGAGCATGCGTATTTGAACCCTCTTGGGTCTCCTGCCCAAAGCTATCTGTATTTTGTGATGCGCACTTTCCAAGCATCAAAACCAGTGAGGTTTGTTTGCAAGCTGTGGACAGAAAATAAACTCATTTGTGTCTTTAAACACGTTAATAACTTTTGTCCATGCAGGCCACTGTGAGTCAGCGATGGCAATGGAAAACATACCAATGAACAGGAAACTGTTATTCTGTACACTGTCAGGTCTAATTATTAGCATTTTTTTTAAAGAAAGATACCTTTCTCCTCTCCTCTGCAGCCTCCAGCTTTTTCTGGATCTCCTCAAGAGAGAGTTCTTTCTTCTTTGGAGAAGCTAAAGTTCGTGGCGCTTCCGACACCGGAGACGGCGGCTTTAGGATCAGTTCAAAGGCCTGGCCGGAGGCACGTTTGTTGATTTGTTTCACTTCCATGTCTGCACAATAAAGTGAGAAATGGTAAACCCTTCAATACCTCAGCAGTATCGAGAAGAGGAGCAGCACAGACCTCAGTAGGACCAGAAGTGCAGACAAAAGATTTAGCATCTTTGCCTTGGGCATTTTAAATGCAATGACAGATTATGGGCTGAAAACTGTTCTCCGAAGTACATTCCATTTTATCTGCAATAGCTTAATTATACCTTAATCTCATAAAGATAAAAACGTACAGCGGTTTTGGAAGCTTATTGGGGTTCCTTGTCATTCCATGTCAGGGCCCCCTGCAAGCAGTGCCCAAGCTGATTAATTTTTTAAGAGTGCTTTCATCTTTTCTTGGTTTCCTTGGGAATTCTGTCTGCTGTGAAGAGCTGTAATTTTCAAATGGGCAGTAGGAAAGGCACAGCTCAGTATGGGGGGGGCTACCTTTGAGAGTTTAGTTAGCTGCTATTAGGAGCAATATCCAGCATCATGGGTAATACACAATCAATAGACGGTAATAGCTAAAATCAGCAAATGAGTTGTTAATTCAGCAAAACATCCACTGACTAACATTATGGACTGGGACAGTGGACTGAGTCATTTCCCAGCAGCAGCACATTATCTGACCTGTGGGATGGTTTCCAGTGAAAGCCACTCACCATCATATTTATAGATGTTCATGTTGCGAGGTTCAGGGTAAAAACAGGAGCAAATCAGGGAGAGCATGGACAACTCCTTCATCTTCTCCTTGTAAGCTGAAACAAGACACATTGTTAGCACGCTCTACTTCCCCAGCTCCTCCTTAGCGAATCTCTGACCGAGAGGACTGGCTGGGGACCAGCAAATCTGCTCTATCATCCACCTGCCAGATTTCTCTAGAATATTTGCTCTCAACTATTTCTTCTGAACATTGAGCCTTTATCAAATCACACACAAGATGCTCGGTACTGCAGAGACTGCTTCTGATCTCCTGTATGACCTCAGCCTCGAGTGTAATGCAGACAGTCCTTTCTGGTTTACGGAAAGTTAATCTAGCTATCAGGAAATGTATTTAGCATTGGAGGAGTGCCATGACTCCACTCTCTCCTGGCAGGTGGAGAGAAATGAAGCTCTTACAAATTCTCTGACGTATCCAAATGCAATTGAGAACAGCTTGGAAACGCTGCCCATGTGTTGCCATAGGCAGATGCTAAAGACATTATCTGTTACAAATGAAAATGTCATCCAGATAATTAAAAATAAAACCAGAAATGAGGATATATTTATCAAATCCTTTGCAGACTGTCCTTGATATGCATAACTACTTGAAATAAAGCTTTTCTTTCCTCACTTACTGGCCAAAATACATTGCTTCCATACTCAGGTCTCGTGTATATCAGCTGATGCAATAAGTGCCCTTGTAACTTACTTTCATGGTGTTACCTTTACTGACTTTGTAATGCCTACAGGCCCCAGTCACGGACTGAGGAGGAGCTGGTCTAGAAATGGTGATACCAACACCAACCATTAAGCAGTGTTGTGCGTTTACCCTTTCTAATTGCTGTCATCCGTAAGGAGGGAAATAGACTCGTACCTTGTCGCGTGGCAGGTCAATGACAGAGCTCAGACTCGAGCCAGTTCCTGAGTCCCCAGGTGATACCCCAGCCACTGCCCGCTGCCCATGCTGCATAAAGTATATATATTGTGTGTGTGTGTCTTCAAAATTCCTCTTGGCACACAGAAATCCCTGCTACTATAAAGTCATATCTACAGATGCAGACGCATATTTGTGCAAGCATGTGAAAACATGGCTTAAAATGTTCAGGGCTCAGTTTTGGGTCCGGTCTTGTTTAATATCTTTATTGGTGATCTGGATGAGGGGATTGAGTGCACCCTCAGTAAGTTTGCAGATGACACCAAACTAGGTGGGAGTGTTGATCTGCTTGAGGGTCGGCAGGCTCTACAGAGGGACCTGGACAGGTTGGATCAATGGGCCAAGGCCAATGAGATGAGGTTTAATAAGGCCAAGTGCCGAGTCCTGCATTTTGGTCAAAACAACCCCAGGCAACGCTACAGGCTTGGGGAAGAGTGGCTGGAAAGCTGCCCAGAAGAAAAGGACCTGGGGGTGTTGGTGGACAGCTGGCTTCACATGAGCCAGCAGTGTGCCCAGGTGGCCAAGAAGGCCAACGGCATCCTGGCCTGTATCAGGAATAGCGTGGCCAGCAGGAGTAGGGCAGTGATGGTGCCTCTGTACTGGGCACTGGTGAGGCCTCCCCTCGAGTGCTGTGTTCAGTTCTGGGCCCCTCACTACAGGAAGGACATTGAGCTGCTGGAGCGTGTCCAGAGGAGAGCCACCAAGCTGGTGAGGGGTCTGGAGAACAAGTCATATGAGGAGAGGCTGAGGGAACTGGGCATGTTTAGTTTGGAGAAGAGGAGGCTGAGGGGGGACCTCATTGCCCTCTACAACTACCTGAAAGGAGGGTGTAGAGAGGGGCAACAAGGATGATTCAAGGATTGGAGCATCTCCCTTATGAAGAAAGGCTGAGAGAGCTGGGACTCTTTAGCCTGGAGAAGAGAAGGCTGAGGGGAGACCTTGTCAATGCTTATAAGTATCTAAAGGGTGGGTTGAAGGAGGAGGGAGCCAGGCTCTTTTCAGTGGTTGCCAGTGAGAGGACGAGGGGCAACGGGCACAAGTTGGAACATAGGAGGTTCCACTCAAATACGAGAAGAAACTTCTTTACGGTGAGGGTGACAGAGCACTGGAACAGCCTGCCCAGGGAGGTTGTGGAGTCCCCTTCTTTGGAGATTTTCAAGACCCGCCTGGATGCAGTCCTGAGTAACGTGCTCTGACATGCTCTGGGCAATCCTGCTTCGGCAGGGGAGTTGGACTAGGTGATCTTTATGGTCCCTTCCAACTCTAAAAATTCAGTGAAATTTAGTCAAATTCAGTGAGAGATGGGTGTTGGCCTCTTCTCCCAAGTGAATAATGACAGGACCAGAGGAAATGGTCTGAAGTTGCAGCAGGGGAGATTTAGATTAGGTATTAGGAAGAATTACTTTCCTGAGAGAGTGGTCAGGCACTGGAACAGCCTGCCCAGGGAGGTGGTGGGGTCGCCATCCCTGGAGGTATTTAAGGAACGTGTAGACATGGCACTTCAGGGCATGCTCTAGTGCCCGGGACTTTTGGTTTGTGTCTGTTTGTGGGGGGGTGTGGTTGTGGGTGTTTGTTTTGGTTTGGTTTTGGTGTTGGTGTTCTGGGATTTTTTGGGTGTGGTGGTTTTTTTTTTGTGTGGGTTTTTTTTTTTTGTTTGTTTTTTGGTGGTTTTTTTTTTTTGTTGGTTGGACTCGATGATCTCAAAGGTCCCATCCAACCAAAAATATTCTGTGATTCTGTGAAAATATAACTGCGGCTGAAAGTATTGTACTTAACAAATTATACCAAATTAATCCTTGATGTTACAAAAGGAAAATCAGACAGCCCTATGATCTTCAAATTGTGGATACATATGAAATTGTCATTCCACCTTTCTCATGGATGCTCTTGTGCTTTTTGAATTTGTTTTTCCTACTCAGAAAAGCTGCTGAGATTGATGAGGGCTTGAGAGCCTTTGGGTGCTGCTCAAAATGGTGGTATGCAAATGATCTATTGTTTCAGGAATGGATTTCTAACAGTCAGTGGATGATTAATCTAATTAAGTTTTGCACAGGGGCCTCCAACCCTCCTAAAGGACATACAGCTGTTTGGAAACCGTTGGTGAAAGCCAGCATCTCAGGCCAAGAAGGTACTGAAGATTTTGTTTTCTTTGAACTGAGGTTGTCAAGGAAGCATGGACTTGACAAGTTTTTTAGTTTGGAACATAAGTACCAACTTGCAAGGAATAACTCAAAAATCCTCTGAAAAGACAAATGATGTCCAACTGAAGTCTGTTAATAGTCAAACATAGCGATATGTTCATTTAGGCCTCCATCCAACAAAGCATTTAACCCCATGCGTAATTCTAAGCGCACAGGTGTGGTTGTCCAGCCTGTCCTTTGAGGAGGGCTTGCCCACACCACCGAAACTGCATCCTGTTCATGGGGGAGGCGGTGGAGCGGGCGCACAGCAGACCCCCGGGCTGCCTGGGAGGCTGCTAAACACACAGAAAATGGGTGCTGGGTTGAGTGTTCAAGACATGAAGCTGAAAGCTTAAAGCTGAAAGTTCTTGTACAAAGCCTGCTAAATCCCTGCCGCAATGTATACCTTGAAATAGTTTTATAGAAAGAGACATACACAGCAGCGTCCTGGGAATCCTGCCTTTTGGGGCCTTTGTTACAGTTTTTTATCTTTGACTGACATTTAATATGTCTTGTTTTCTAACAGCATTTAAAACAATTAGAAAAAGGTGTTTATTCTCCCAGCTTGTCATCTGCAAAACACGTCTGGAGAAAGATAAGGCCGTGCTCGGCTCTCCTTTCTTTCAGCACAGTAACTGCACTGAAAGCACGCTGGTGAAATGATTGTCCTATTTCATTCTGGCCACTGACAGGATGACTTTCCATGCTTTACAAGCGTTACATTATCTTTATTCATGGTGTTGATTTAGTCTCTATTTGCCCTAGAAAGTCCTTCAACCATAGTTGGAACTCGGCTTGGATACTCTCAGCAAGTTCTGGAGGTTGCTGCAGCCCTGGGAACCAAACACCACCTGAGTGACAGAGGAAAGCCTGGGAAGGATTCCCTCTCTGCCTCGGGTGGACACTGGGAGAGTATGAATGCGGTGGTGAATTCCTGAGGTGAATTCCTCCAGAAAAAGTACTGCTTTTTCTGTTGGAGACCTAAGGGCTGAGGGCCTCAATGGAACTGAAGGACCTCCTTGGCACTATGACTTGTTCTTCTTGACCAGGCAAAGAATGGCTTATTTGGCGGCACTGAGTAACGGCAGCCCTGCTCTGCTCAGCTGTCCTTTCCTTAAAAGTGCCAGACATTTAAAAAAAATAAGCAGTAATGTTAGTCCAGTGGTGGTTTGATTAGAGTGGCTGGCCCTGTCACACGGGTTGAACAGGGAGATAACTCTGCTTTCCCAAACCCCAAGGAGTTACTGTTTTAGCCGTGAAAGCCTGTTCTCTCAGAAAGAAATATTTTTCTATTAAAAAGCAGCACAGACAGGCCAGAAAGCCAACAGTACAGCATTTATGCCATCTGCGTAGTACCTCTTGTGTTAACTCAAATAGGCACAAAAATTATCTGTCTTAGAGTGGAGCTTTTAAAAACCCTTGAAGACAAGCAGTGATTGCGTGATTGCAACAAAGTTTATTTTCCAAATGTGTTTCAACTAGTTTGCTAATTATATAGCTCCTTGTGCAGTCATGTAGGGAACATACCATTCCATTAACTGGGCAAGTTAAAAGAAGGAGAGTAAATGATGATAATCATAATACTACAAAAGCTTTGATAGGGAAATTGCTGGGAAAGAACAATGTTGGCGGAAGACAGCAACAGAATGTTCTTAGTTAAACAAGCAGCAAGATTTAAATGTTTAGATGCATTAAAACTTTCAAAGTTGGGCAAGAGTGGAGCACTGATTTTTGCTAAAAGCAGAAGGGATTTCAGTATTAGCAATTCTTGCAGGCTTGCTGTGAATATCCTCGTATTTACAGGTCTTCTTAATTTCTGAAGCTGTGTGATTATTTCAGAACCTCATCTATTTTCCTTTTTAAATAAATCCTTGCACTCAGAGTTACAAAGAAAGCTTTAGAAATATTATCTAATGCCCCTAAAAGATTTGACAGCTTCAGAGAAGAAGAAATTCAGCTTTGAAACTCAAGAATGCATGATTTCTTTTTTTCTGAATGAGTCCCAAATGCACCTAAATACCATTGTTTTAAGCCAATCTCACCATTTTCTCAAACTTCAGGCATTATGCTTAACAGCTCTGTTTAGGAGCTGTGAAACCCCTCCCTGTGTTGGGTGAACATTTCCGTGCTCTTTCTTTGTGGGCTCTTTGCTTGCTGGTCCAGGTAAGATCCCCCAGAGGCTCCATTTGCACGAGCGAGCAGGGAAGCACGGCAGGGCTGGATTCCTGGAGGGGGTCAGTTCTAAGCACTCTGTGCCCATGATGTAGGTATTTTGAGAATCTTTTCTTTACACTAGTTTGGTCCCATGGTCTGAACAACCACTAGTGCCTGGAGCATGGTAGAAGTAGTGCTAATGCACATCTTCCAGTTTCGTTACCTCTCAAGGAAACCAGTTTGTGCGCTCTGGGATTGCTCTGCAGAGTGAACCAAAGCCTGGGCAGCTGTGGTGTTTAGACGATTCTCTTTGACAGTGCTCTCCTGATCTCAAGTAATATACTTATTCACATACATCCCACATTCCTCCACTAATGTAAGAAAATTAGTCCGTCGCCAGTCCTGCAGCTCCTGGTCCATTGAGGGAAGCTGATCAGGCAGAGTGCTGCGGCTGCTGTTAGATCTCAGCTGCCACTTATTTGTTGCTAGGAAAAATAGGAAGGTTTCGGAAAACACTGGTAAAATCACCCTGCCTGTTCTCATCTGTTATTCAATAGCTATAAGGAATTTTTTACAGTTTACACTGTAAAATGAAAATCTGTCCTCGCTGGCGGGCCATGGGCAATTTGGGTGACGTTTTGTTCCTTGGCAAAGCACAGCTAGGACAGATTTCTGCATCACAGCAGAGACCATTATTCATAAGCAAGACTATTTTTAACACATGACAGCAAAGAGATAAGTGTAAATGTTACTTATAATTAACATCTGATGAAGGCAAATCTGTTGATGCCTTTTGCCTTACTGAATCCAGTCTGCATAATAAACTGTTACTGATTTTTGACACTTCGAGTCCCACTAACCAAATAGTTCTTGAAGTTCTGCACACCTGGAAGGAAACAATCTGGCACATTGTCAGAATGTGCAATCCATAACACGGCTCAGCCCGTGTTCCCTTGCCATGTGTCTGTGAGACAGTCAGCTTCCTGAAACTGAACTAAAATCCTGCTTTGTTTTCTGCTTTGGAAGAGGCTGCAGGAGACAGCAGTAATGTCAGGTGAAGCGTGAAGTGCAAGGTACAGAAGACCTACCACAGCCATCCTTCACATCGATTTCTCACGGATGTTATTGACAAAGCAGTTTGTTACAAATTTCACTTTGTTAATGCCCCCTCCCAGAACACGGTTTTTGGTTTGTCAGGACAACACTTTTAAGTCATGAAATGCCATGTCATTTTGTGAATACCAACAGGAACACTTTGTTGGCCAGTAATTATTTTTTTTTATGATTCATTTTAGTAGTGTGCTGCAACCTTTTCTGTCAAATGAAATGGTGTTATATGATCTTAAAAGTAATTGTTTCACGACAGCTGGTGGGGTATTTGAAGAAAGCTGCATGATAAGAGCTGGTAATGTGGTGAAATAGGATTGGGACTAGTAGATGGGACTCAGGGAAGTAAAACTCAAGAGGGGGCATGAGTCATAGGTATTCTACATATCTTTTAGTTTTTGGCACTGTTCTGAGATGGACGAGTCTGGGGTTCACTTTAATTAATGCTGGTTATCTAGTATTTAAGACAGCTAGTTTGCAGCAGTTGTGAAAGCTTTTTTATTAGTCAATGGAGAGATAAGCACCGCCAGAGAGTGACTGGTTCCATTCCAAGAGAGATGTCTAAGATAAATTCAATAGATTGTCTTAAGACCAATGAATGTTCCTCCATTGTCAGAAAACCTGAGGATGCCAGGAGAGGTTTACATTGGATATTAGGAAAAATTTCTACACTGAAAGAGTTATTAAGCCTTGGAAGAGGCTGCCCAGGGCAGTGGTGGAGTCACCATACCTGGAGGTATTTAAAAGCTGGGCAGACGTGGTGCTGAGGGACATGGTTCAGTGACGGTTTTTGTCAGTGTTAGGTTGATGGTTGGACTCGGTGATCTGAAAGGTCCCTCCCAACCGAGGCATTTCTATGAGTCTATGATGTTCATAGGCTTATGGAGTTGCTGGTGATGGAGGGAATGAAAGCAAAAGCCCCTGTAGTGAATATATCTTATCCATCCCTTATGCCCCCAGTCAGGAGTGACGTCTCATTTTGATGGCTCACACAGGTGGGGCTTATTTTGTGACTGTCTCTCTGAACGCAAAACACTGCTCAACAGAGTATTTGGTGTGAGTCCATCCTGCAACCTTATGTACACGTGTGCTTTACTAGTTTCCCCAACAAAAATAAGCTTGCTTTAAATTGTACTAACAGCTGATGGGCTCAAAGCAAAGGCACTTGAGATGAGCTGGACAGAACTTCTTCTTTAATGCCCTACAGTGCTCACCTGTTTCACTGCTGGGAACGGTGGCACAGGACCCTCGCCCACCTGCGGCCATTCTTTGGTGACCAAGTCTTTAAGATCGCTCTCTTCATATACTGCAATACAGTTTAATATAAAGACGAGTATGGAGCTTTGGTTATGTTCCCTACCCCTGAATTTTGTGATATTTCTGTATCTAGGCCACAGAGGAAGCAGGTACTATGAAAAGGAAACAAGAAACAGACAATGAGGAAAAGAAATTGTGAATTATTGAGTTCTCTCTGTCAGCAGTGACTCTAGAGTTGCCTACCATATGTCCAGAAAATGAGGAAGAATGAACTTGGACAGATCTAACCTGCTTTTGTGGCAACTGAGAGTTTTAAAAAGTAGCTTTGGGCCTTAATTTCTGTAGCCCTCATGACCATTCCAAGGTCACTAAAGCTACCTAGGTTTTGGCAGAACTATTAACAATTTTATTCTCTCCAACAAGAGATCCTTTTAACAAACAACTTTAAAATGGTTTGGGATGGAATAAAGCGTTAGGGAACCCTGTAACATCAGTTTTTCAAAACACAAAAGAAGATGCAAGCAACAGATCTGATCCTTCAGTTTCCTATTAAGACTGTGTCAAATTGTACCAATGAGCCCTGTTCTGGGGTGCAAGCTCTTGCACTCCACTCCTACAGCACAGCTCGAGTGACAGCACAGGGTCTGGCTGGAAAACCCATCCCAAGGAATACAGAAGCAACTGTTTTTTTATGAAAGACTGTCCAATAATGATTTTCTTGCATCTGCGGAGTGTAGATGAAAACACACGCCCACATGCAGATTAGAAGGTGGCACAAGTCTGACTGAAAATTGCCCCTAAATTTACAGCTTAATCACTGATCATGACTAAAGATTTTTGGACTAAAATGGCTTAATCCAGATGCCATGTCTATGATTTTTACTTCATGTGTGTGATTGGATTCAAATGTCTTTGTTCACTTTATTTTCTGATGCCAGAATGTTAAGATGTGAAATTAATATTTTGTATTATTTCAATTTATGTAATTTTTGTTGCTGAAGCAACAAGAAATAGGTTCATTTACTGAACCCTATTCATAGAATCATAGAATCATAGAATGGTTAGGGTTGGAAGGGACCTTAAAGATCATTGAGTTCCAACCCCCCTGCCTTGGGCAGGGACGCCTCCACTAGAGCGGGTTGCTCAAAGCCCCATCCAGCCTGGCCTTAAACGCTTCCAGGGATGGGGCATCCACAACTTCCCTGGGCAACCTGTTCCAGTGCTTCACCACCCTCAGGGTAAAGAATTTCCTCCTAATTTAGATTTCCATCTAAATCTCCCCTCTTCCAATTTAAAACCATTACCCCTTGTCCTGTCACTACATCTCCTGACAAAGAGTCCCTCTCCGGCTCTCCTGGAGGCTCCCTTCAGATATTGGAAGGCTGCTATGAGGTCTCCCCGGAGCCTTCTCTTCTCCAGGCTGAACCACCCCATTGTTGTGGTTATCTCTGACATGAATTAATGGGACTATTTTGTCAGGCTAATGCAACTGCCTTGTCATAATAATGGAAGAGGGTTTTTTCTAATTTGAAAAAAAGTAATCTTGTCATGGTTACATGAAACAAACAATGATGCAGATGCTTTGCCACAGTCACCGTTAGAGAGCCTTGGGCCAGATTGTACTGTCTGTTTACAGAAAGGAAAACACACACATTTCCTTCCAGTGTGGCAGGAATATGGTGCTGTGCCTGTTGCGAGCCTGGCCGTGCCCTCAGGGACAGCCTCACGACATCGCATGATGGTGGGAACATGGGAAGAACAGCAGCCAGGCAAGGAGAAGCTGTGAGTCAGCTTCTCCTCCCTCCCTAGCTCTGCAGAAACTAGTCCATAGCAGTGCCAGAGCCAGATGCTGTGCTCTCCTCTGAGCCAACCCTTTGGAGAACCAGGGAGTCACATCGGTATGAGGGAGCTCTGGCTAGTTCAGTTCCTCCAGGACTGAGGAGAAGGCAATGGAGCCCAAGGCTGATATGGAGGTCTGCAGCCCTCCTGAAATCCATTTGAACTTCAGGGAACTTCAGCCAGGGTGAAAACAGAAATTCCAGAGATTTTTTTTTCTCGGGGTGGGGGAAGACCTCCGTCTTTAAGGTCTGCCTTGCCTTTCCAATTTTTGCAGGGCATCCCCCCATATTTCCCTCCCAACCTCTACACCCCATCTCACTTCCTGCAGTTTTCTTCCCATAGAGGTTTTCATGTAGGAAAGAACATGAGCTACTAAAAGAGACTTTGAAGACAATGGAGAGGATGGACTCCCAAGACAGCTTTATTTCCTGCTGATTAACTGAAGCCAACTGTTTAATTTTTTGTAGTGAGACGTTCTACCTCTGTTCTTCAGATGTTTTGGCAGGATGCTGATGTTTAAGATGCTGAACTTATGCCAACTTCCTCAAGAGGCCATCACAGCCATAGAAAGTTCCGTATACACTACTATCACCTAAGTGTGAAAGTCACATAAGCATCAATATGTGAACTGGAAGGTAAAAGAAAGGGGAATAGGCAGAAGCAGCTGCATCAGGAGGAAATAACCCTCCTTCCTTGGCTTATCTTACCTGCTTGAGAACTATTGTTGGCTTTCTTACATACCTGCACATGGGGAAAACAGTCTCTTTTGATTGGTATTGTAGCAAGCTTTGCTCTGTTGGGTCTCATACAAAAAATCCTCAATTTTACTTTTATTTTAGGACTGCTGATAGAGTAGTAGCAATGATTCTGCACATATCATTCTGGGTCTGATCCTATCATTAATTTTCCTGTTCTCAAGAAAAATCCCTATCCCCTGAGCTATCACTCACAGTCTTACATGAATGATTAAAGGATCAAAACCTTAAAGCCTGGAATTTTTGAACGGGTGGATTTGCTTTCCATGATTTAATGCTCACTGTGTGTAACATATTTCCTTTGCATCGTAAGCCTGAAGGGTTGTCACATACTCTTTTGCCTGCACACAGAGCTGTTAAACTCCTTTACTTCTGAGACAGCTTACATATAAAATGGCTTAAAACCCCAGATATTTCACTCAAAAAATCCAGCCCCTGAATTTATGCTCTTTCCCTCAGAAGTGGTTTATGAGTCCCCTGAGCCATGCTGTTTCCTGGGTGAAAAGCTGTGGGGCTTGGCTTGTTCCTGTGGCCACACTGGTGACTGAAGCACCAGAGAAGGACTTGCAAAGAAGGTAGTACTTCTTCTGTGTCCTTGTAACAGAAAACAAGTGAGGTGTGGAGTGGAATGAGTTACAGCTTGGAAGGACAGAAGTTACAGAGCCTGCACGTGGAGGAGCCCTGTCACACAGATGTCAGTCACCATGATGGCAGTATGCCTACAGCTTTCTGCTTAGAATCACCCAATGGTTTGGGTTGGAAGGGACCTTAAAGATCACCTAGTTCCACCCCCCTGCCCTGGGCAGGGACACCTCCCACCAGACCAGGTTGCTCAAAGCCCCGTCCAACCTGGCCTTGAACCCCTCCAGGGATGGGACAGCCACAGCTTCTCTGGGCAACCTGGGCCAGGCTCTGACCACCCCCACAGCAAAGGGTTCTTCCCCACATCTCAGCTCAATCTCCCCTCTTCCAGTGTCAAACCCTTCCCCCTCCTCCTATGGCTCCCCTCCCTGATCCAGAGTCCCTCCCCAGCTTTCCTGGAGCCCCTTGAGGGACTGGAAGGGGCTCCAAGTTCTCCCTGGAGCCTTCTCTTCTCCAGGCTGAACCCCCCCAACTCTCTCAGCCTGTCCTCACAGCAGAGGGGCTCCAGCCCTCGCAGCATCTCTGTGGCCTCCTCTGGACTCAATCCGTTAGGTCCATGTCCTTATGTTGGGGGCCCCAGAGCTGGACACAGTGCCCCAGATGGGGTCTCACCAGGGCAGAGGAGAGGGGCAGAATCACCTCCTGAATCACCGCCTGCTGGCCACACTTCTGGCTGGTGATCCAGGCACTGGGTGGGAAGTGCAATTTCCAGTCCTTAGGCTGAGCACACTAGTTTCCCCTGGAGCACCCAGCAGTCAGGGAGGAGGCTATTGGAGGTGGCTGCTGTGTCCCAGCATGCTCTTAAGGTCACCTCGTTATTGTACTGCAGGACCATGTGGAAGCCCAGCTGAGATCTGCACTACTTTCTGTACAAACATGTTGGATGCGAACACCCTGTGCCAAGGAGCTTATGGTGTGAGAAAACAAGTGGGGGATGCTGGGGGAAAAATGACCCAGAGGTGGAAAAAAACTGCCTGGAGTCACAGACCTGCTCTGTAGGAAAGCTTCGTGGAGAGCACAGGTCTCTGGATTTCTGGATGAGTGACACCTCCGTTGGCACAGGCTGTCTCTTTGAGAGTGCTGCAGACAGTACAGGTGCTGGCTGGTGAAAAAGCCCCTGGAGTGAGGATGCAAGCCAAGTGTGATGAAATAGAACAGCAAGGGTTTAGTTATGCAGCTTACTGTGATCAAACAGGACCTTCCTGAGGCATGAACCGTGCTGCCGGTCCTGTTCCAGCAGAGTGAGACTGGGTTACCAGAGTGGCGTGGGACAGACTGGCTGCCAGCACTGCTTTTTTGTCCTGAATCTCGCCCTTGTGTTTGGAATGGTGGCATTTATTCAGTTTTTCCTAATAATGTCTTCAGAGGCTTCCACTCACTTAATTTTGCATCAGCCTGGTCCCTTTATACAGGCTTGACAAACTCTTCCTGGTCTTGCATCGCCCACTGACGCTGGATGTCATTTTATTCCATGGCAGCTGTGTATTGTCATGCTTAGAGAGTAATGTCACAATCCTGGCACACTGTCGGTCTTCCCTATCGAAATATGAGTTCTGCTACTGTTTCTTTTCATCTAGTCACAGCAGATCCTTTCTGAACTTGTACTGATGTTACTTCAATTATGTTTATTAAAACCTTCCCCCTCTTTTTTGGACTGAGTTACAGTCAAATTGTTTTAAAAGCCATACTGACTTCTCAACAGAGCAAGTTTTAGGAGTTACCCACATGTTCTGAAAGCAAGCCATTGATCCAGCACAGAGGAAAGGAATGGCCCCAAATGATTCAGCAAAGGAGGCAAGGAAGAAAGCATGGGTAAAGAATCCAACTTTTTCTGTTTTTGTCATTCCAGGAGTGTCTGCAGCTGTGGAGCACCTCAATCTGGGCACAAGGTCCATCAATAGAACCTGGTCCTGGCCATTTTTCTGGGATGTGGTTTTAATAGAACTGTAAGTCAGATATAAAATGTGAGGGTTTTTTATAACTCATATAGGAGTTGTAATCACTGCCCCCATCAGTACACATCCTGTTACATTCCAAAGTGCACAGGTCTTCGATGCCTTCCCATATTTTAAAAATTGTGCTTTGAACTGACAAAAGCCAAAATATTAGTTAGCCATAACTTAAGACTCAGAAAACAATTTATTTTAATTGCAAAGTATATTTTTTTTTTGCTTTAGGCAAAGAAAATACCGAAGGGAATCTACAAAGTTGAAATTTATGTTTATATTGTATGGGATAAATGCAATTATAATTTGCAGTAGGGTTGGACTCTTGATCTTTATCTTCCAGTAATTGAAGTATTCCCTGTTTGCTGAGTCATTTTGCTGCATGCAGAACCTATTGTAATTATTTTCACACCATAATTATCAGGAGAATCCATTTTAGAGACAATATGCTGCTGTGAGGGCTGTGGAAGGTACCCCTCAAACTAATAATTTCATATAGTCTAGAAAAGCCATTTTATAGTGTCTGAATATGAAACACATAGAAGCATTCATTATTTAGTTTATATATTTGTGTATATATGAAAATGTGTATATATATAGCTTTTTCATGTAAGTTTATTGGGTGATTTTGAGCAATCCATGCATATTTAATATACTTAACCCAAAGCCAAATATGTGTAACTGCATCTTTATGCTGCACAATCACTCCTGCAGGCTGCCATGGCTACCGACTAAACGTCAAATGCAAAAGACAATGAAAGGAGACAGTTTGAAAAATCCAATTTTCTTCTGGGTTTTGAATGGAATTTTAATTTTGTGGGACATTTTAAAATAAAGATGTCTCATCAGTTTGAATAAAGGCATTAGTTTGCTTTCTGTACACAATGGCAAATGATGTATGTAAGTAGATTACTTAAAAATGAAGGGTTCCTGTCCTTGCAATAATACAAACAATGGCATACACATTATCATTGTGTTAATTAACAATAGCATTTTAAATTTGAATGCCAGAAAAATATAAGGTCTTAGTAAATGACTTCTATGTTTCTGTATAAAACTGTTTAATTAGAGTATGCCTGTTGATGTAATTCGTATTTATGACAGATTTTGGTTTAAACCCAAGGAGGTGGGAGAATGGAAACTGCGTTGCGGATGCCCCGATACTCTGGTTTATCCTCTGGTGCTTTATATTGTATGGCTTGATTTCCCTTTTTTTCGTAAAAAAGACTGTAGAAATTTAAATGCTTTTATACAAATTTAAAAGCCTACTCAACTGGAGGCTGAGGGGAGACCTTCTCGCTCTCTACAACTCCCTGAAAGGAGGGTGTAGCTGGGGGGGGTCGGTCTCTTCTCCCAAGGAACAGGCGATGGGACAAGAGGAAACGGCCTCAAGTTGCACCAGGGGAGGTTCAGATTGCATATTAGGAACAAGTTTTACACAGAAAGGGTTATTAATCCTTGGAATGGGCTGCCCAGGGCAGTGGTAGAGGCACCATCCCTGGAGGTATTTAAAAGCCGGGTTGGCATCGTGCTTAGAGGCATGGTTTAGTGATGGGTTTTATCAGAGTTCGGTTGGTGGTTGGGCTGGATGATCTTAAAGGTCACTTCCAACCCAGACAATTCTATGATTCTATGATATGTGGGAATAAGGGGCTGTTTTCAAGACCGGCCTTGATGCAGTCCTGAGTAATGTGCTCTGGGCAATCCTGCTTTAGCAGGGGAGTTGGACTAGATGATCTCTAGAAGTCCCTTCCAACTCTGACAATTCTGTGATTCCGTATTTATTTGATTACAAGATATTCCAAAGGACTGCATTTCTGGGTTTAGAGAAATTTAGTCTCTAACTTAAGAAAGTCTGCCTGTGTAGGAAGCCTGTCAAGGGTGTATTTATCCTTGGAGAAATCCCTTGGTTCAAAAATAATGCCTTTAGGTTTTTGAAGGACTTTGAAAGCACTGCACGGAGTGAGCAAAAATGACAGCAACTCCCTGATCAACCAGGTTGATACAAAGCAGATTCTGTAAAACTCATCTTTACATTTGGTGTCATCTCCTAACAAGCAGGCAGCAGGGTGACTAGGAAAAGTATCTTTTGGCAGGTCCCCAAATCTAGAAACTTGGGCTACTTCTAGACATTTATTTCAGTGTTCAAGATGTTCACCATGAAAATCTATTTTCACAGCATTTAAAGACATAAGAAAATCTTTTGCTAGTTTTCTACACAGTTCTAAAGAGAGTACAAATGCCCAAGTGAGATTTCAGATGATGTTTCAGCGTGTGGCTATGTAAACCCATAAATGTCAACGCTGAAAGATGAAGTCAAAGCCACAAAATAGGAACAGATACTGGGGCAGTGACTGTTTGTTTTTTTAAATAAATTTACAGAAATAAATTGAGCATATGTAGGTTGGCTCTGAAAGTCTCACAGAAAGAGTTTTTTGCTATTTCTTCCACCTTTCTTTAAAAAGGGTGAGATTGGGAAAACGGAGGGAGGAAGCAGGCCAGAAGCAGAGGTGCGTGTCAATCAAGAGGAGGGGGGGCTGGATTCATCACTGTGAAGGTATTTGGTGCTATAGGGCTGCACCCGCGGTACTGCATCCAGTTTTTGGGCCCCCCAATTTAAGAGGGACAAGGAGGAACACGTGAAGGTCCAGTGAAGGGCTAACAGGAAGGTGAGGGACATGAAGCATGTGGCCTGTGAAGGGCGGTGGAGGGGGACAGGTTTGTTTATTTGAGCAAAGAGGTGGCAAAGGCACGATGTACGAGCTGCTTACAACTATTTGAAGGAAAGATCAATGAAATCACAGACGCAAACTCTTCCAGATAACAGAAGAAGGAACAACAGCCACAAATCGTGGCTTGGGAATTTGTGAGATCACCCATGAAGGAGTTGGCTAGACAAAGTGGCGATTGTCCTTCAAGCAGGAGGACAGGCTAGATAACCTGTAGGTGTCCCTCCAACCAGCCCCTTCATAGTTCAGTTCCCAGAGTGAGCTCAAATTTACGTGTAATGTTGTGGGAGGGCTTGCTCACAGTCCCAGCTCCACTCCTCTTTGTTTTTACCATCTTTTAGTCCTTGCTATCCCAGCAAAAGTGCATCTCGCCTCACTGGCCCTCTGCACTATTGCTGTCACTCAGGATTTGAGCGTTAGCTGCAGACTCTTTGTGAGCTCATCCCTAGCACATCACAGAACCAAATCCCTCATGCTCCTTTCCTGGCTCTTCCGCCAGCCTCTCACTCACTCGCTGCCCTCCATCCTACCTCCTTGCTTGCTAAAGAACCTCAGTCTTTCCTTTTGCCACTTTCCAAGAGCACCTGGTTGGGAAGCACCAGGGAGAGAACCCAGCTGTTCAGCTGCTGGACTTCAGATGTGGCCACCACCACAGACCACTTTCCCAGCCATCTTACAGCTTTTGAACTGTAGTCCTCCCAAGCACCCTTTCAGATTTGGTAGAAACTCTCCCAGCATTTAAGCTTGCTTGCAAAGCCAGCAATGCGCCATACGGAATAGACATAGGCAACAAAAAAGATACATAAAAGCAAATAAATAGAATTATTGTCACTATCCTTTTAAATGTTGGCTTTGCCTCACCGGGAAGATTTGGTATAGCTTGCAGAGTCTAAATGATCAGTTCATTCTTGGAACTGTTGCAAATAAAGTATCAGTCTGGTCATCAGTGAGTATTAATTTACAACAGCACTGCAAATGTGGGGGCTCTGCAAGTTTTGGTATTGAGCAAACCCATGAAATTGTATTGGAAATCAAGCACGTGGATATAAATGTGACTACTTTGATCAGAAATTGAAACAATTGAAAACATCTATATAGGTCAAACTTAAGATCTAATCCAGACCGTAAAATAAATCTGAAAGATTTATTTAATTGGACATTCTTTACTTTTTTCTTTTTAAGTAAAACTGATCTGGGCAGTGACAACAATCAATAGAGTGAGTTGTGTGAAGCGATGGATGAAATCTTCAATAATCTTGACTCCTGGTAGGTCACAAGCATTTTTGAATTTGTCACATCCTTTCTTAGCTTAAGAAAAAATGCATGCCAAACACATATGCTAAAATAAAGCTTCAGCTTAACCACCGTGGCCATTTATCAGTGGTCCTCTAGAAGCCACCACCTAGAAGATACGGCCCATGTCCTGCATCATTCTACTGCCATGAACTCATCCTAAAAATTAATTGCAATAGTTTGAATTTTTTGTTAGTCCTGATATTGAGCTCATTAAAGTGCATTTAAGTTTTATCTAATAGATGCTTTCTGAGGAGATTCCTATTTTCTGAGCTATTTGTCACATGTCCGTTACTCTGTGGCTTTCAGATTTTCCTGTATGATCTTTAACTAAACTATCTATGCAGCTACTATTACTAATTACCTGATTTATGCTTCCACTATTGTATCCTGCCATGCCTTTATGCATATATTCAAACACTTGATTGCCTCCATTAAGAAAATAATGATACCACTCAACAGCATATTGCTAAAATTTATCACAGTTAGGCATAGATTATAAATATTATTAAGTACTTTAATCAGAAGATATGTAAAATGAATGAGAAAAAAAAAGAAAAATAAAGAATGACAGCCTCTTCTTTGAAAAAGTGCTGATGGTTCAAAGGAACTAGTATATTATTCAGATTGGTTAATTTGGCTGAGAGAGAACAATTGCTGGTGGGATATTTTTGTTACAATTGACACTACAATAAAACTAGAACAAGAACCACTGGTCAGAGAAAGAGACCTGTGTTTTAAATAGCTTTACTCAGACCTGCATAACAGAAATACATTGATTTTTGAAGATGTAAAATTAATGCATAAATGTCTATGCTATAACAATTTGTATGGACTTGCAGTCATGTGACTGCTCCCGATTAACTCTTTCATGATCCACCTCTGTCTTTCATCTTTCTGTTCTTCCCTCTTTTATAGTTTTTGAATTTAGTGATTTTTTTCCTGTTCTGAAATATCACTGAAGATTTCATTTGCTCTGTCAGTCTGTTTATCTCCCTGATGCTGTCTGTCTGTCTGTCTCTCTGTCTCCATGTTTCTTCAGTACTGACCTCCACTTAGAAGAGGATCTAGATGAATTCAGAGACACTGCTCTGCTACTAAATTAACCACACGAGGAGTAAGTCCCTGCAGAGATGCTCCACTGATTTCTGTGGGGCTCTGGCATGAGGGTGCTTGGCTCATTTTGAGTAAGAAAGGATCTTCACTTGCCATAGCCAGATTTCCAGTGCACTGTGCACCAGCATATCCCAGCACCAACTGTTTGTCATCAAAGGCAAATCAGAACTTCTTCTGTGTTGTTCAGCCTGTCCTTTATAACAACAGATGTATCGAACTTCCAGGACTGGCTTGGCCATTGCATTTTTCAATATGTTCTAAAAGTAACGGGAGCTGGAGATATCCAAATGTCAACTTATAATGGCCTGTTTTCTCTCTTTTGTTGTATAATCAAATTCTTTTCCCCATATAAAAAAATCACTTTTCCTGTATAATCAAATTCTCCTTTATTAGTGTAGCTGGCTTTCATATGACTTTTCAAAATAATAAAGGAGATGTTTCCTTCCTAAGCTGCTGCTTCGGGAGATTTGAAGGGGAAAAAATGGATTCATTAGACATAAATCAACACGGGTCTAGTACCACAGATTTGCACTGCTTTAGGATCTAGTTCCAGCAAGACTGGCCTTTGCACACCTCAGCCACTGGAAGGTGTGACCCGTACACCACACTGAGCCATTGCTATTTCCCATCTAGTGCCACTTCTTTTACTCCCACTGCATTAGAAAAGATGGGAGTCCTCCTTCCACTGAGTATCCACTTTATTAAATTACAACACTTTGGCCTACAGTTTTCTTGGCTGGAGGGCTGCCTCTTGCTGAATTCTGGAGATGCTTTCAGCAAGAATCATTTCACTATTTCTGGGAAGATGACTAGGGAAAAATACACAGTTTGCATGTGGTAAACTAGACAAGCACTTATTGTATTATTTGAAAGGCTGTAGCACTTTGTGCCCAGAAATCATTCCTCATTTGAAAAATCTGCCCAGGCCTGGCTGTGGAATAAGTGATTGAAGCATCTGACTTCAGGCTTCAACCATGGCTGGGGCAGACAAGGTGAACATGACTGATTCCACATGGGCTGGGAGTGATGCTTCAAGCACTGCTCCTCCTGGTCGCCGTGGACCAGAGGAGCGCTGGAAGTTGGAAAAATAAGAGGAAACTCTGATTAGGATGGCAGATTGTTCACAAGAAATTTCAGAGTCATCTGAAATAGAAATAATAGAATCATAAAATCATAGAATACCGGGTTGGAAGGGACCTGAAGGATCATCAGGTCCAGTCTTTCTTGGCAAAGGTATGGACTAGACAAGACAGCCCAGCACCCTGTCCAGCTGAATCCTAAGAGTGGCCATTGGTGGGGAATCCACCACTTCCACATTGTGGAAAAACTTTCCTCTTCTGTCCAATCGGAATCTCCCCAGGAGTAACTGCTAACCATTACCCCTTGTCTTTTCCATGTGACTCCTTCACAGACTCACAGAATCACAGAATGATATGGGGTTGGAAGGGACCTCTGGAGATCATCTAGTCCAACCCCCCTGCCAGAGCAGGTCCACCTAGAGCAGGTCCCACAGGAACGTGTCCAGGCGGGTTTGGAATGTCTCCAGAGAAGGAGACTCCATCACCACCCTGGGCAGCCTGTTCCAGGGCTCTGCCACCCTCACAGGAAAGAAGTTCCTCCTCATGTTTAGGTGGAACTTCTTATATTCAAGTTTGTGCCCATTTCCTCTTGTCTTAATATGATACTATTTGTAAAAGGGGAGTCTCTGTCTTCTTTGTAGCCACGCTTTGAACACTGGAAGGTGGTGTACTTTACAGTGCTCTTCACATCTTCTGTGCAGAAGAGATCCGGATGCCAGAAGAGCTGAGATCTCTAGAATACGAGTGGCAAGCTAGGTGAACTGATAATAACAACTTTGCGGAGCACCTAAAAGTACCTCTGTCATATTTAATTCTGTTTCTCAGGCCTCACACCACTAGAAGGTGAAATCCTTTACACTGTTAATCTAGTGCAGTGTGATTCTCTTAAGTAAGGTATTTCTCTTTTTAATGTTTCACTGTAAAAAATGTGAATGCACTTCAGAAGGAAATAACTTGAATCCTCAATGCAGATTAAAACTAATCTCACTATTTCTTTTCTTAAGAATTCTTTAAAGATATTTTACTTAGAAAATTATGATGTTTAGAGGTAGAATATTATTTCCTCAGAAAGAAGCTATTTGTTTTGAGAAAAAGCATTTTGTTAATAAATATTCGACATTTCAGGTTTTAAACAGTAAGTATGGGCTTCTTTCCTGTCGACAACATATAATTTCGAAAGCTCCATGACTGCAGTCTTGAGAGTGTCAAAAATATCTAAACACATCAAAAAGATATTAGCTTAGAAATAGTCTTTTGTATTACATCTACATAATAAATTGAATAAATGCCAGTACCTGGAAAGAAGGACTGTATATTCAGGTGACTATAAACATGACTGCTGAGTGGCATCAGTTGCTCTTTCTTTTCACATGAATGATGTAAGAAACAAATATATCAAAATAGTTAAATGTGATATTTAGTAAAGGCTAATAAAAGGGTCCCAGAAAGGAATTTCACTTTCAAAAAATGTCTTTGAAAAATTATAGATGCATATACATAGCTGCATTCATTTTAATTTAAAAGATTTCCTAGGAGCGTGCAAACATTTCTTACAGCTCCATTCAGGTAACTGGAACATTTGCAGCACAAAAATACTAGCAAACCAAAAATTTAATTTTTGTTGCACTTTTATATATAAATGCAGGTAAAAAATTTTGTGCATCTTTGACCTGGCTGTAGTCTCTACAGTCTTTTGAAATGGGAAAAAATAATAATCATAATATTATACACTTCAGGGAGCCCTGCCAATGAAATGCCATCAGGAGCGATCCTAGTGGAAACCAGAGGATAAATTTGAACATATGTATATCAGAAACCCTAGGCCAAAAGGACAATTTGTGTTCTCAACAACTTTAGGAAAGATCAAAAATAGTATCAAGATCAAAAGTTACAGCTACTTAGTCACTTAATGACTAGTGAAAATATTTTAATTTAATGTAAAAAACGGGAACACTACAAGGTACCTGAGCTCGCTTCAGGTAAAGCATATCTTAGCTCAAGTTAAATTCTCAATTTGTAAACTTCTACAACAATAAGTAGTATGAAATATATGCATCATTATTTTTTCTTTACCTAAGAAATTCCCTAAGGATTATAAAAAGTACTTGAATAGAAAGAGAATGCTAATGCAGCCTTAGAAGGTAAGTTGCTCTGTTTCCTAATCTGATCAGTATGGATTTTTCGAACTTCTATAATGTTAGGGCATTGCTACACGTTCCCATGCGGTATGGAACATAACCTCATATCACAGCTCTGAGGTAAGTATATGAGGTTATCCCCATATTAATGAAGACAAAGTCAGGTCATAAAATGATTAAGGGACAAATTCAATAAAGGAGCTAGGTGCCTAAAATGATATTTAAGAAAAATTCAGGCTTCTAAACCCAAAATGCAGGTTCTGCAAATTCCTGCACAGCTGCAGAGAGGTCATGAAAATCCATAAATACCACCATTTTCTCTTCAAATTGGTGGTGCATTGTAGGGTGCTACTTTTTTTCTACAAGCAAGGGGGCCTCAGGCTTGAAATGTTTAATCCCCTAATATTGGGAACTGGGTGCTCTTCCAAACCAGTCCCCATCCTCTGAAGGAACCAGTAGATCCTATTTTCTGAGAGGATGTTGCACACACAGACAGGACAGGGTCCTTCCTCAATGCAGGGGCAGCCACTGCGTTTTTTTTTTGTTGTTGTTGTAGTTGTTTGGTTTTTTTTTTTTTTGTTGTTGTTGTTTGGACTCGATGATCTCAAAGGTCCCATCCAACCAAAAATATTCTGTGATTCTGTGATTCTTTTGAGATGCAGCTCAGGAGGAACACTGCTGGCTCTGCTGCCCCTGCCCTTTGGTACAGCTGTGAGCATCCGGGACTGGGAAATGCTAGACCCGGGCTCAGCTTCTTTCAGAAATGAGGGGATTCAAGCTGAAGGGTCCTAATTGCCCCCCAAAGAAACTCGAGGTTTATTTTCTGCTCCCACAGCTGTTTCTGCTTTTGGTCCAGTGACTGTATCACACTAAATCCAGCGATGGTCCTATAAACCAGAGCTTCCCAGTTAGTAGGTGGAGGTCATGCTCCTTCCTGTGTGCTCTTCTGTCTCTCTCTCCAGCATGATGCTGTTCCCATGGGAGGGTGGGAAGGGACCACAACTTGGTGGCTCTGTTGTTGTCTGGGAAGGGAGGACATGCAGGGACAAGGGCCTCTCAGTGCCACACTCGGAGACCAAACGCCAGCTGTTTGGCTGAGGGGGAGGACTGCACCCATTGCCACCTCTTCTTCCTCTCACCATGATGGTGAAGACCAAACCAGGGCTTCGCTGTGGCCGTGGGTAGACCTCCCAAGGGATAGTAGAAGTTTCGCCATTCCCTCCTGTATTTCCCTCCAGTCACAGAGTGACAAGTACATCCACCTTGGGAAGATCTCAGCAGCGGCCAGAGGTGCTGACCTCTCCCCACATGCTGCGGAGGCACAGTCACACCCGTGTCCCACCACAGGAGCCTTAGAGCTTTACTGACTCTACGCTCAGTCACCTCCCTGAACTAACCCACCTCCCCGGGCCAAAACTGGTGAAAAAACCCCACCAAACTCCACCAGTCCTTTTCCGTGATTGTGTGCGTGAAGGATCACAATGTCTCCACACAATAACTGCTACAACAGTGATGAGTTCTGTGTATTAGGATGAGTGCATAAATTATAATTTATTTATGAACTTCTTGGATTAGACAGCTACACCTACAAAAAATAGCATTGCTAAATGTATTCAGCAAAGCCTAATGTTTCGTGTAGACGCTGTGCACCAGTTTAATGGCACATCCTGGCAGAAAAGAGCTTAAATTCACTTCATTTGTTAAATTATGTATTAGCAGACAGGAAAAAGAAAAACATAGTAAGTGGAAGAGAAAATCAAATAATTACAGAGCAGCTTTGTATGCTGGTATTGTTCAGACACAAGATATCTTGAATATTTAGTTCCCAGGGGCCAGCATTTCTGCATTAGTCCCTTGTATTGACTGAGAATGCAGGTCTCTGCAGACTGAGGTCTCCAAAGCAATTTTTTCTGTTTTTGAAAAGTGCTGAGCAACTAGAGCCGTAGATACTGCCTGCACTGTAGCCATGGGTGCCCAGCACCTTTCAGGATGGAGGTAATGTGTCCCAGGTGGAACTGCTGGCTGATGTTCACAGGGGAATGCACACTTCCAAGTGGGATCAACAGTATTTTCAAACTGAATGAAAATCAACAGTGCCTCAGACTGTATCCATGGAATTCACAGTGTGAGGATTGTGTGTAGCCTAGAAAGAACTGTGAATAGCAGCCATTCCTCCAAATCAGCTGCCAATTTCTGCGTCCCCATGGGCTGAGGATCAGCTGATTGTGCTGAGGCCTCCACTGGCTCCAGTGAGGCAAGACTCATTTGCAAAGTTGGTTCACCCATCATCCGTATTACAGATACTGCTGGAGAAGACGTTCTCTGTAAGCCGCATGACAACAGCAACAGTTTTAATTTATAAAGGTGACTTGAATGGAGAACTAATACTGGATTTTTGAAGGTGGTTACTGCAGAGGTAAGTTCGTTCTGCTGATTCATGATGTGACATTTGCTCCTCCTTAAAGCATTGGGCAGAAGTACTGAGAGTGCCAGGATAAAGAGCTCTGAAGCCTGATAATGTAATTTGAAAGGCAAATGTACTCAATCAATGTACAGCCCGGGGGAGCACACTGCAAGGAGACTTGTTGGAGGACTTCACTTGTAGCTCTGTTGTTGCCCACTGGTCATTGGGCTAGGAGCCACCCTCAGTCCTTTACATTCACGTGGAGGCTTTCTTGTATAATCTTTAGCAAAGCTTTTAGTGAGTTAATTTTCCAACTATATCAATTATTTGGAATAACATCATTTTAGGATGCCTACTTTAAGACACCTAGAGCTTGGTGTTTTTCAGAAGAGCTGAACAACTCTTGTTCCTTTTGACTATGGACTAATAAGGTAGTTAAATTAGACCTACATGAAAATGCTGCATAGGTCAAGCATTGCCCAGACCTACCTGTCATGGGAACCCTCTGATCTCTGTTTCAGACTACATAATAATGATTCCTTCTCACAGAAGGCTCATTAGGAGAACTAATTAGTTAATTTTGTACAATCTTTGAAGGCTAAAATGCTATCTAAATATATTGCTGGATATGAGTGTCCCATCTCTCTTCTGTAATGAATGGGATTTTTTCATTAATGCTATTAATTTGAAAATGGAGAATTCTTGTTGCCTGAGAAAAATCTAACCATGAAATTACAGTGCATATATATTTATAGTAAAAAATAGTTCTGCAAAATATGATCTAGAGAAATGTACTATTGTAGAATAAATATCAGAGAAATGAAAGAAATTTTCCTGGCTTAATTAATTAACGAAAGGCAATTCAAATTGACAAAAACAATGTGAATGAATTACAGGAATACATTATTAAACAGGGAAGCCTTAGTCTAAACAGAGCTTATATTGGGACAAAAAGGTGATGGAGGTGGAGGCGAGAGAACATTTTGGAAGTGTTCAAGCTGCTGAATTTTATTTTAATTTCCTCAGCGTGTTACGGGATCTCTTCCATCATAAGATGATGGGATAGATGACGCTCCATCCTCCTGCTTGTACACTTCACAAGGTAAGTAAAGAACTGCTTTGAGGCAATATGTTGTTTAAATTATTACTGCCTCAATTCTCAATAGCAGGAAGAGTAATCTACTCTTTAAAAACAGAAAAAGAATGTGAATAGGTATTAACCTTCAGTTCTCTAGTGAATTGTACTTGCCAGCAACTTTATTTAAGCTTAGTAGTCAAAACTCTCAGAAAAATAAACTAATTGAAATGTTTCTTCTGCTAGATCTTGACAAAAATTGGAATAATGGTGTCTCACTCAAATCACATTTCTCCTAACATTATGAGGCAATTAACTCTTTTCTGAATCTTGTCTACATACATTCTCATCTTAAAGTAATTTCCTATTTGACTATTCAGATAAGTAATTTTCTGACTGTTGACAATACTTTAGTGCTGACTTGTGTTCATTTATTTATACAAGGGGAAGAACCATATTTATTTATAAAAGGGGAAGGTTAAAAGCTTCTGCTAAAAACTGCATAATATAGAGAGTGTTCAGTCCAAATTCAGGCTGGTGCTTAGCCATATGCTTTTTAACTTGGAAGCTTGTCACGGCCCTTGATGTCCAGATGACCACTCGTGCAATTGTTGAAGATCAAGCAATTGTTTAAGTGCACTGGCAGATCAGAGACAGATCTGCCAAAGGCTTACTCCTTTGTAGTAAAAGAAAAAAATCTTAGTTATGAAAATAATTGAACGAGATAAACTCAACAACCATACACTTATTTATGGCTTCATATGTCTGTTTACATACCAGATAAAACAATAATGTAGTATTCAGTTAATAGACAAACTTAGCAGTGACACTGCATCCATCAAGCTAAGTATCGAGGTCTGAGCTCGTAACTAAAATGCAAATGACAAAATAGAAGAACAACTCTGAAGTACTTTTACAACAGTTTAATCAGTCTTACGGAGATATGCAAAGGAGGCAGCGTGGGGCTGCCTGAATTCCCGTATCCTCATAATCCCACCCATTTGTCACCTCACAGAATTCCTGACTGTCTCAAAAGGAGCCAGAATTAAAAACACTTCCTTAACACATTATTAACACATACCCCATGTATTTCTGTTAAACAACTTCCTATATAAATAAACAAGAAAAGTAATTGGGACTCAGAGTTTCCATATGGTAATTGTCTGAAGACGTTTTCCTAATAAATGTTCTTTAAATTAAACACTGCAAGGAAACAATGAAATAACGGTTTCAGACACCTTTTGTAGTTCCAGGGGCATCACCGACTGTTTCACCCTCACACTGCCAGGTACGTACCCTGAGAAAGTTTCTCCACCCAGGTGACGTGGCCTGCCCAGGTCTGTAGAGACCCCACCTGCAAGAGCTGCCAATGTATGTAACACACATCCCATGCGGTAAGGAACATAAGGTATGGAATAATCCATCCATCCAATCCAGATTTCATCTGGAAGATGGCGTTAAGGGGAGGATGGAATTTAAAAGCCCCCAGAATTTCTGTACAGTCGTGTTATATGAAATTTTAAAATAAGACCCCCTTAAATATAAATATATAAATATGTGTGTGTGCCCCGCGTGTGTCATTCATATACTATTTAAACTAAACAGAAAGAAGAATTTCGTGGGCATTCAGGGTGTACCGAGCTCCGGAAGTTCTTACAGCGGTTGAAATTCCTGTGTAAACCAAAGGAGCTTTCCTTGAAAAACTTTCATTCAGAGAAAAATGAGGCTTAATTTTGCTTTCTATGGCAGAACATAAACACAGGCTTATCAAGGTATTTAGCGTCTGCCTAACCTGAGCTATGTGAGGAGTTCTGTCCAAAGCCAGTGGGACTATTCACATGCTCAGACCCAGACACCTGCCTAAGTGCATTGCTGGACCAGGGCCAGAAACATAATAGCGGGACAGCTTAAGCTGATTAGAAATGTTCTGTTGGCTCCAGTGGCAGCAGGATCAAGCCTTTATTGCCACTTTTCAAAACACGGTGCTCAACAGGGGAAAAAAATCAGGAACTCTGTAGTTCTCTCAGTGGTCTATTGGGTAAAGCTCGAGCACAAAACAAATGTGGCTTATTTAGCAGTAACTGGAAATGTGTACAACTGAGAATGTATGACTGATAGGCTGTCTAGATCCATATTTTCTCTACAAGTAACTACAGCAAGGAAGAATAAGATTCAAAGAAATGGTGAAGAGAATCCTTAACCTTTGTGAGTTTAAAGAGGGAGGATGCTTCTAATAACATTTCTTTCCTTTTTCAATTGAAGGCTGTTGTAAATAGTATTTTTTTAGAAACCTGGGTAGTTACATTGCTTTATATTGCTGGTGTATGTAGCTTGTTAATCAGCTATTAATAGACAACCTGGCATGGCATAGTCAATCCATCTCTGGGCAAACCCAATGATTCCAGGCATCTCTCTTGCTGCAGAAACCTTTATATTTATGTGCCGTGAGATCATTAATCAAAGGCTGAAGAGCCTTTCTTCCCTAGTGACAGAATTCCTAACAGGGCCTTCTGCAGTGATAAGTCTCCGACTGACTACAAATTATCAATACTGATTACCAGATTGCTGCAGTGGGGAGGGGATGGTGTGCTCGGCACTGCAGGGCTGGCCAGACTCCCACAGCCCTCCTCTCCCTCCTTTATTTGCATCTACAGCTGTCTCATGCCTTGTTCCCAGGGGTGCCACAGCCAGGTTAAAATGCTGTCAATCGCCACCGATTATTCCTCGGGAGCGGAACATCAGCATTCAAATAAATGAATGTATAACGCATTGGTTACAGCCAGTGCCAGGAGGATTCAATATAACTTTGTGCAACATGATTAAGAGTGATAACAGAGTCGCACAGAATGGGAATTTGAATGGGATTTGCTTCGTAGGGAGGGATAATAATTGTGTTGGAGCACTCCCTCCTTATTTTGTGTGATTTGTGTTTGCATGACTTCAATGGTGAAAGATTGTGAAAAACTTGAATTTGAATGCGTCAAACGCAGGTCCTGCCTCATCTCCCCCCCCAAAAAAAAAAATTACATATATATATATATAAAAATATATATATCTCTAAAGGAGTAATAGGGTCTGGATGCTTTCAGCAGCCGGTTGTTCCCCTTCTCTCGCTCCCACACCCTCCTCTGCGATTTTCTGCTCCCCCACCCACCCCAGCAGCCTCCCTCGAACAAAGACTGCTGCTTTGCGCCCCCGCCTCTGGCGCCGGGATAGTCTGGGGGGGCGTCTCTGGCCAGAAGGGATCCGAGGGCAAAGGGCTCTCCGGGAGCCGCAGGCTCCCCGGGGCCGGGATGCGGCGGGGAGCGCCCCGCCCGCTCCCCCGGGCCCAGCGGCGGGGCGGGGGGGGGCCGGCGCAGGGTGCGGCTCCTGGCCGGGAATGGGGTGGGGTGGGTGGGGGGCAGCAGGGAGAGTGGGAGGATGCTTTGCTTGCAGCTGAAAAACGCAAGAAAACACCCCCCTGGGAGAGCGAACCAGGGTGGGAACGCTAGAAAATACAGCTATCCACGATGCAGTGACCTACTTCAGCCCCCCCTCCCCTCCCCTCCCCTCCCTGCCGGGTCCCCCCCTTCCCCCGGTAGACTGCAGGTGCGGGCAGCGCCGGGGCAGCAGGCAAGCGGCGGCTCCGTCTCCTCGCCCCCCCGCAGCCCCCCGCGCCGGGCTGGGCGCGGCCGGCCCGCAGTGCGCCGCAGGTGCCCGCCCCGCTGCAGCCCCCCCACCGGCACCGCGGCCCCCCGCCCGGCCCGGCCCCCCCCGCCCCCCCGCGCCGGGCCGCCGCCCGCAGCCCCCCCGTCCCCGCCGTGCTCGGTTCCTCTCGGCGGTGCCGTTCCTCTGCCCTCTCCTCCCCACGCCGATCGTTTCGGAAGCAGAGGGGAGCGCTGGCCCCGGCCGAGGGGGCTACGGGAGAGGCGGGAGGCGTATTTATAGCCGGGATAACTTTCCGGTTCTTTTCTTTTATCTTTTTTTTTTTTTTTTTCTCCCCATAATATATATATTAATCTTTAAAATAATGAAAACTGTTTCAAAATTAGGCTGTGCTCATGTGCCGATCTCCCCCATCAGTAAATAATTAATCTGATCTCAGGTTAGGACGTTAAAAGAGCCCCAAGATCACACCACCCCCCCTCCTTTTTTTTCTCATCAAAGACATTAAAAATATGGTTAACGTTGTCTTGATTTTTTTCTAGACTTTAGGGACACTGAGAAGAGCACCCAGTGTAGGCAGCGGCCCTAGGAGATAGTGGCTGTTGTACTGGCTGAAGAAAAAGAGATGCGTTTTCTTACCCATTGCTGTTTTAGCCATGGTGGGATGTGCAGGCTCTCAGAGGTGGTGAAGGCAAAGGGGTCCAGCTACAGCAGTGGAGAGAGGGAGAGAAGACTGAATAAGGCACTGAGTCAGCAGAGTGGGGCTGTGCAAGAGAAGGAGCAAGAGGCAGGAGCCCATGAATAATTATCACTCCTCTACCCAAGCAGATTGGCTCTAGAGGTCCCCTGACATGACTCCTGCAGAGCCAGAATCTCCGGGCATTAAATATTGATCCACCAATGGTGCTGGAGTACAAAGTGCCAGAATGCAGTTTGAAATGGAAATCAGTCCTTGAATGCTTCTCCCCCCTCGGTCTGGCTTTAATAGTACATTCCATGTCAAATGTTTTATGTCTTACATGAAAAAAGCCTATTGGTGTTGAAGGCTCTGCTGTTGCTACCTGTAAAACATGCACACATTCATTTTAACACATTTTATTCCAAAGATATGACAAAAAAAAGAAAGGACCAAATGCAGGGGATTTTCTAAACCGTTTCAGTAAAACAGATGCTCAGATTATTTTTACCTCTGCATCCTATTTCCTACAAATGTGTACAGATTCTGTATACAATTGTTTTATACTGAATGTTCCTGCATTCTGGTATTTATTTTACTATCCCCAGACCTAACCCTGGGCAACTTGAACTCTGCTATAACTTGGGGAATGGCAGCTGGACCTGTTCACACTCTTGAAGGGCTCTGCAAAGCCAAAACCAGACTAAATGTGAAAAGAAGTCAATAACCACTTCCCTGATGCACTATAACAAGAGCCAGTGGGAAGTTGTG
This sequence comes from Numenius arquata, assembly GCF_964106895.1. Taxonomy (NCBI): domain Eukaryota; kingdom Metazoa; phylum Chordata; class Aves; order Charadriiformes; family Scolopacidae; genus Numenius; species Numenius arquata. Next base: position 86,717 of record NC_133579.1, read on the forward strand.
AGCCGGATTCACTTGATAAGGTGTGCAGAATGGGACCTGATACGGTTATTACATGAAAGGGGAGAGACACATTGTAAGGATTCTCTACATTAATTTTAAGGATTCTCTGTCCCCAGCAAGAGGAAAGCCAGTGACACGACTGACAGCTGCTAAACAAATGTGGGTGGTTAACTGAAATTCTTGCTAGAGACACGGCAGCGGTGGGAGCTATTCCTAGGGCTGGAAGCAGTTGCTGGCCTAGAGGAGACGGTATCCAAGACACTGATCCAAAGAGGAGGACACTGTCTTTACCTTCTCATCTTTACACTGTCCAGCTGGAGCTCATTTGCCTCTCCCAGGGGAAAACCTGCCTTATTGTCAAAAGCTTGCAGTGATAACAGACTCCCATGCTGCCTGCAGACAGACAGGGCATACGGCAAATTTTCAGCTTGGAATTTGGAGGGCATCACTTGCGGAATTGTTTCATGATGTGTATGGGTGGGTGAGAAAAGTACGAGAGTGGACAGAGAGGTCTCCAGGGTGGAGGTGTGTTCTCCCAGAGCAGGCAAGACATTGGCACCATTCTCCTTCCTTCAGCAGAGCCACTTGCAGCTGCACAGGCCACACAGTGTGCCAGCAGTAACTGTGATGCGCTCCCTCTGGGTCTGCTTCCCTAGGACAGGTAATGCAGGATTACGCTTTCTGAGCTTCCTTGAGGTCAGTAAACAGCATCTTTGAGTAAAGCAGGGACCAGAGCATGATACTGAGGGCAGCTTTCTCTTTTGAGTCACTAATGATAATTTCTGAATTGCAGAAACTACGTTTTTTCTCTAAATGATAACAGTCAAGATTGGAAGTGAGTTGGGGGAAGGAAACATCTTCAAACTGTACAGTGTGCACCGAAAGGGGCGTGTGATTCATCAGCATGTGAACTGCAGCACGGCAGATGCTGTGATGGCTCCCTGCTGAAACCTCTTTGGCTTGTTGATGAGAGGGAGATGAGGCAGGTTTGCTGGGATGCAGGGGATGATCTGCCTTCCTGGAAGGCCCTGCCCTCACCAAGAGCGGAAAGGTGGACCAGGGGCACTGCGGCCATTTCATAGAATCATAGAATGGTTAGAGTTGGAAGAGGCTTTAAAGATCATCGAGTTCCAACCCCCCTGCCATGGGCAGGGACACCTCCACTAGAGCAGGTTGCTCCAAGCCCCATCCAGCCTGGCCTTGAACATTTCCAGGGATGGGGCATCCACAGCTTCTCTGGGCAACCCGGGCCAGGGTCTCACCACCCTGGGAGTAAAGAATTTCTGTTGGGATGATACAGCTGTGTGGCTGCGTGTGCGGGGAGGGTGAGTGGGAGACTGAGATCTAGTTGTTCCGGGGTGTCTGTAGCGAGGGGAGCTTATTCCTGAAAGGAAAATGGTGAGAAACGACTGTCTGACTGATGCGCGCATCGGGGCGGAGGGAGGGAGACGCCCTACGGTGCTGTGGAGCCTCGCCCTAACCGAGAGCCACCCCCCGTGCCTGCAGTAGGCAGGGGTGGCCCCCCGCGCCGTGGGGGGGGGCTGGCCCGTCGGGGCAGGCGGCAGGAGCCGGCCCGGCCCCGCACCGGCGCGGGGCAGGCGGCGGAGGACGACCGGTCGCTCTCCGTGGTGCTGGAGGCGAAAGGGAGGCGGGCGGGTGCTCTCCGTGGTGCTGGAGGCGGCCGCGCTCCCCAGGGCTGCGCCTCGGCCAGGGCGGGTAGGCGGGGTGGGGGACGGACAGGCAAGGAGGGGGCGGGCAGGGAGAGGGGCTGGCGGCAGCAGGCAGACAAGGAGGGGTGGGGAGCCCCCCCGCCGCCGGCCCTGCGGTCCCTCAAAGGACTGGGTGAGGGGCCGCGGTGCCGGCCCCGCCCCGCCCTGCCGCTGCCCGCCGTCCAACGGGGAAGCGGCTGGGTTCGGCTTGGCTCTGCGGAGCTCATCTGCCCGGGGGCGGCGGGGACAACCGGGGATGCGCTGCCATAATGCATCTTGGCTCGGCTCAGCTCCCCATCCCCCCGCCGCGGCACCCGGCACGCCCAGCAGGCAGCAAACCCGCCCTGGCGTCTGTCTTTTTTAATTTAATTCCGTTTTTCCTCGCCTCCGAGCTTAACCAGCAGCAACGTGCGGCAGGCAGAGTGGGAGGGTTCCCGCCGGCGGTGGGTTCCACCGACCGCCGCAGCGACGGCAGCATTTCCCCGCTCCCTTTGCTGCCGCCGCCCCTGCCTCCCGGCGGTGCGGGAGCGGCTCCTCTGCCCGCCCCCTCGGGTGCTCCGGGAGAGGGCCGGGGCCCGCACCCTCCGCAGCCCCTTCCGAGGGAGCCGGTGCGGTGCGGCCGCGGGTTGTCGGGCCGGGGACGGCGGGGGGACAGCTCTGCTCTTCCCCAGGAAGGGGATACCAGCCTGGGTGGGGTGGGGGTTGCCGAGAAAGTGGTGCAAGAAATTGCATGGCAATCACTGTCATGTCAAACCTTGGCACATACGGGAGCAGTTATTAGACACTCCATATATCATTTCTGATCCACTGCCACCTTTTGATGTTGTGTTTCATGTAAATTTTAGAGGAGCATGAATTAAGCTCCAGCATGTCCTAAGAAGGCTAGGACTTGTTTTCTGTCTCCAGGTCTGTGGGTGTATGGGCTGTAAGGATGTGCTGCTGAGCAAAGAACTCCTGAACTGCTTCAGATAGCAGTGAGGCATAACTGGAGCTTTCATCCCACTTTTGTTGGACACTACTTCTCTGGCCATGGCCAGATCATTGAAAAGGTTTTGTTCTTTTTTTTTCCCCATTTGTTCTACTCTCCATTTGTTAGAAAGAATCTTACTTTTTACCCCCTTGCAGACAAGGGAGAAGGGGAGGTGATACTGGAAAGATAAATGATCGTGCAGCACTTTGGAGACTATTCTTGCTAGGTAAATGAACTACATTGGCACTGAAATAATACAAATGGCAGAGACGGGAGTAGGTCATGAATCTCTTACTCTCTGCCTGTGCTTTGTGTCTCTGCTGCTCAGGCTGGGAGACTGTGCAGCCTTGTTTAACTGTCTTCAATAACTTGAGAAATTCAGCTTTTTTTTTATTGACTTTTGGGACACTTGTTTACACTTAGCCTTTGTCATTAGGAAATATAATGGACCTTATTTAGAGAAGCTGATTTTTTTCCTTGGTCACTCCTACTTCTTCTTTAGACCTCATGGAGAAATTTCTCTTTGTGTCTATGCAATTTTAGAAAATTAATTAGTAATTAGCTCATGATTATCTGGTTTTCATCCCTATTGCTTCCAACCCCTCACCCAAACCTATGGTAAAAGATATTATTCAGACTGTATGATGAAGTCCTTAAAAGTCAGAGAAGAATGGTGCCTGTTCAACCTTATTTAGTCATTCTTAAGCATATATATCATGATAAAGTTTTTAATTATATACTCACATGCTATTTTTCCCACCAGATTCTCCCTACATGCATAAAAAGATGGATGGTACTCCCTTGGCGAGCACTATTTGATATTTTATTTTCATTGTCTTCTCATAAAACAGAACCTTGACACAGTCCTCTGTGCCCTTGAAAGCATGGGTGCAATAAAGATTTTCTTGCAGGAATGTTTGCCAGAATATTTTTATAACATGGGTGAAAAATCTTTTGTCTATCCTTATTCTTCACAGCAGGTTAAGCATAGGTTAGAAGATGTTAGCATAGCTTGTGTTTCAGTAAGAAACTAAACCCTGCATGTTTTAATGTGAAATCTAGAGAGAGAAGACTACAAACCTGTGCATATGTGATTTTATACTTTTTGTAATGTTTTGGCTTTTTTGGTAACTTTTTCTGAAATTTTCTGCAGAATGCTATTATTATACCAAGCAGATGAAAAGATTCATTGTGTGCTGAAAGCACAGGTAGAAAGAAAGAGCACTGATACATGTGCGTAACTGTGTCTTATATCTGAAGCATGGTCACCCTTTTCTTCTTGAATTATATTTTTCTTATCCTTTAATTTTCCTATGTAACATTTGAGTTATAAGGCAGGAATGTGCTGTTACGTTTCCATTAGCATTTCTCGGCTTCTGAAATTGTGCTTTTTTGCTGGGCATAGGCTATCTACAAATCATCTTGTTAAAGCATGACAGTGTCTTGATAAGCCAGCTGCAAAGAATGTCACCATTAGTGATTTCAGTTGCTGCTTGTTCCACGTCCATGTTGGAATAGTGCAGCTTTAGTGCTTGCCTGGTTTCATGCAGGCTTTTATACTTGCACGGCTGCACATGGTGTTCCTTTCAGCAGCGTTCAGGATCACAGTGGGGAAGCTGAATAATGGTATTATGGTATTTGCGGATATTTTTTTTTCCTAGAAATCTGTAAGCAATGGCTTAGTGCTAACACAGGGATTGTACATAATGAGATGTCCCTCACCAGCCTTGTCCATGAGACATGAGCTGGACAAGGCCACATGATGGGAGTGACTAGGCTGCATCTACACTCTATCCTGTGCTGCAAATGCATAGCACACTGTAGGCCTGGTGGGGATAGATGAGGGGAATTGAGGCAGAAACTAATTGTGTGATTCTGAATGAGGACAGCATGTTCATGAGACCATGAGGAGTGTTGTCTGGGATCAGACCAAGGGGCCATCTATCCAGTGGCCTGTAAATTATATATCCTCCCTTTCCAAGGCCCCACCAGACAACAGGATTTCCTTGTCAGTAATGTTCTTGCCTTGGGTGAACTTGTCATCAGCAGCTCTTAGAGGAGGCAACTTGAAGGGGAGTCCCAGTGTCTGTGGGTCTATTTCAGGTTTCACATCCTGACCCATCTCCAAGTGGGCTACCACTGGGCACCTCCCCAGGTCCTTGCATATGTTCAGAGTGCTCACAGAGGTGCTGTTAGAGATGCTAAGCTTGATGTCCCCTGTGAATCCCTACTTTCTTTGACTCTCCCTTGCCTTCTTGTTTCCATTTCCATATTCCCTTGCATTTGTTTTCCCTAATTTCTTTCCTCTTTATTCACTGTTCACAGGTAAAGTGTTAGGGTTTTTTTTTTAACAGGAGAGCTGACATCTGTCTCAGAAATGGGAGACCATGTACGAAAAGCAGCCATGGACACAGGCCTAGGAGGAGCAGCAGAGGGAAAGCATATATGATAGAACTCCTGATATTCTCCCAGTGCATGCAGTTTGAGAACTTACTTTGGTTTCTACACATTTAGTAACCCTCTAGTAGTCCAGCCTCTCCCTATTATCACTGGCTGCAGGTGAATGCTGTGGGAAGACGTGTAGGAGAAGCACGTGCCGTACTCCCCCAGGGATCTTTCCAGCCACTGACTCTTCTCAGGAGATGCCTGAGCATGATACAGTTTTCCTACTCAGTAAACCTTGATGGACATTTCTTTCTTCTTCTTTCTTTTCTTTCTTCTTTCTTCTTTCTTCTTTCTTCTTTCTTCTTTCTTCTTTCTTCTTTCTTCTTCCTTCTTTTTTCACAGTGTCCTGTGGCAGTCAGTTCCACAGGCCGGCTCCTGAGGCGTCTTCTTTTTGCTTATTTTAAGCATGTGTCCTACCAAGACCTATTATATCTGTCTCTAGATGTGGGATGCTAAGTACACTTTCAACCCTAGAATCATGGGGTTCTTCACCCTTTGAAGTGAAAAGTAATGGAGGGAAGAATACCAGATCCAATTCTCCTTTTAAAATGGGAGGAGACAGGTAGATGACACAGAAGGACCTAGGTTAGACCGATGGGCGACAATGCCATCCACTGCACCTCAGAGGTTCACAATGAAGTTTTCCTAGAAAAACAGAAGTGCCAATATTCAGCAGATATAAATCACAAGTCATTCTATGATTAGGAGGTGTAGTTTGAAAGTGTCCTCCAAATATCTTATTGAAATGAGGTATATACTGGTTTTGTTTGGTTTGCTGACTGCAGTTTTCTGAACAGCAAAATGCCTTGTGTAACAAGAAATAGACAACAAAAGTATGCTGCAAAATGCCTAATTCACTTTTCTCTGCCTCCCTTACTGTTTGCAGTGACATCTACATGATTATTTTAACTTTCTTTTGCTGTTTTTACTCTTCTTTGGATTGTCTAAATTTATTGTGACTGTTCACTGGTTATCAGCTGGTTCACCACGGCTTCTGTCTCACACCCCTTGGAGAAGACCACCAGACCATTTATTGCTCCAAGTATATTCTAGACCATTTTTCTCTATGTAGTCAGTCATGTTCATAGATATATGCATTTTAGGACAGTAAGTGTTATGTTATTGCTGGCTCTCAAACAAGGATCCAGTTCCTGCTATCAGGCTCATCATTTATTCTTTTTGCAACTAAAACATATTTTGACTTACTCAGTGATTTATCACAGCAAAGACAACAGATGTTGATAGAGGGAAAGTATGCTGAGGATAGATAAAATAGACTTTGACGATTATCGGTTGCATTTGGGTGAAATTTACACTTAGATGGGGACAGTAGCAGAAAACCACTTTAAGGATGAAGTCTTGGAGAACTTGTTTATTTCTATTCTTGCTCTTAGCCCATAGAAAAGCTTAAAGAAAATTTGATTTAACAACTGGTTTTGCTCACAGGTTTTCCAGACTTCATTATCTTCATCTGATGTTTTCAGTGTTGCACGCCCATTGATTATTGTTTGTGTTTGAAAAAAGTCAGCTGAGATGTCTTAGCTGGTTTTGAGGATGAACTTTATGCAATATGAAAATGTTTTGCTCATTCTGGTGGTCTTTTTTTGGAAATGCAGTAGCATGCCCTATTCTGCAATAGACAAGTGAAATCTGGCAGGCAATTGTTTTGGTAGCAGAGACGTGGATTGTCTTTTCACTGTAAAAATTCGCTTAAACTTGGCAACATTTTAATTCTTTAGAAAGAACTGTGCTTTATACTGCTTTTGGAGACAGATGCTAACAGCTAAAATCTGTGAAGATTCTATACTCACTGAGCATGCTTTTTCTTTTTTTTTAAACTATCTCATCTTTTGGGACTGAGAGCTGGTCAGGCAAAGAGGAAATGGAATGGACTAAATGCTAATTATGAAGAACACGAAGACAGAATAACAACTGGAGTAATGAGGGAAAGCTGGTACTGGCTGGACAAAGAAACTGCAATGAAGAATCCTTTGGGAGCAGGGGTAATTAGGGTCGTAGAGCAGACTGGAGAAAGAGTAGGGTTGTGAGACAGGGCCTGACATTTGTTTGCTGAAGAGATGAAAGACAAGGATTTGTGGCATAATGTGGGGAGGTGGTTGCTTGGCAACCTTAATTTGGTCCCCTTGTGATACGTGTGTGATCACATATTGTTTGTATATAGGATTTCTGGCTCCAGTGTTGTGCAGGATGGACCTGCTCTAGGGATGTACCAGGGCTGTGCAGGAGAGGTGAGTGATGCCTGCACGAGTCCTGCCTCATTTATTGCCCGAGAGGGAAAGTCCTTAATGAAGGAAGCAAGGCAGGGTGAAGGAAGGTCATGTGACTGAAATAACGCACCATCGCACTGGACTTTTCCTATCTAGTGCTAATATAACCACTGAAACCAGTTCTGTATGTGGAACCTCTAGTAGTCTAATAGCATCTAATTATCTAATTTTTAATGGCCACCTTTAGACTCCTAAATCCAAATTGCTCAGCAGTCACACCTGTGACTGATGCTGCAACCTCTGTGCTTGAAATGCTTTTGAAATACTGTATTAAATACTTTTAAATTACATCTCTGATGCCTCAGACAAGACATATAAAATCAGTGAATACTTCTGTCCTTAATCTTACTGTGCCTCCACACCCTAAATTTTAGACAGCAGCACTACCTTCTCTTTGCCACTGTGGATATTTGTGAAACTAGATTAATTTGAATTTGCGCAGCACTCAGATATTGAAGTGATGAGCACCATTGAGAAGCCCTGGAGGAAATTAATAATTCTACCATCATAACACAATTGAATAATGGGCAGTAAACAAAGCATGGGCCACACGGTGAGTTATGAGGTGAAAGCAAAATATTGATTAGCAGTTTGGTGAATGAAGCAGTCTGGTCCTATGCAAAAATAGCGATTAAAGACTGTGTCAAAATACATAGATACAAGATGTGATTATCACCCTTATACAGGAGAGATTTCCATGATGGGGATTAAACAATGTACTGATGCCCCATGTGCCTTTTGCTGTCTCTAGGGCAGGGTGGTTTGTTTGGCTGGTGTGGCGTTTCAGGTTTGTGATGAGCACTTTAATGCCTATACTGCTATTTGAAATGTGTAGGGTTCATGAGCACACTTTGTGCTGAGAGTAGGTGGTGATGGAGTTTTTGGAGGTTCTTAACTCTTGTGGGAATTTGCTCCACGCTATGTCCCACATAGTCACTGCCTCTGAGTGGTGTGGTTGGGTTCACTAGGGGTAAATAGTGCTTAGGCAGAGATTTAGTTAGTGCCATGGAAGATAGTGGCAGTGCATTGACAGCTTGTGCCTGCTTGGAGATTAGATAAACATCTTTAGTGCTACTGTTTGCAATGGCAAAGGTGTTATAGTAAGAGTTCATGCAGGTAGGGAGTTACTGGCTCAGTAATTCCCAACAAAAACCGCTCAAAGAGAATAAAGAATTGTTTCCTTTTTCATTGACCTTTTGTTTTGATTACAATAAATAAAAAGTGGGTTTTTGTAGTGTCTGCTTCTAGGTACTGTAGGTGTGGGGCTCAATAGGCATCTAGTTTTTGGATCACATAAAATTTCTCCCCATGTTTGTTGGTTCATCTCTGAACTTACAAAAGCCCATGTACCCCTGAGTTCCAGCTCTGTGACACGGGTGATGGTTCTCCCACCTGTTCTGCCCCTTTTTGCCTTTTCTTGTTTTTCTTTTTTATGTAACTATGCACAGCCTGTATGGTCATGGCCATGTCATGAACTGACAGTTTCTGTCAGTTCTGTCCTGTTTCTCAGTTTCTGTCCTGTAGCATAATTAAAACAGACCTTCGTGTTTGTCACATGGAGAAGGTGGTAAAAAACCAGTGCTGCCAGCAGCCTATACTATTTACGCTTTTTGCTTTGCATAGCTGTTTCTTTTACACATCTGGAGTTTGAATGTAATCACTATGTCTGGGAGGAATGCATCTTTTCCAGTAAGTCTTCAGACAAAGAAGTACAGGGGAATCTTATTAAACCACAGAACTTGAAAATACCATGGGCAATTATTCATATGAGCTAATTCAGCAGCCAATTAAAGCAGTAACTCACTTTTAACTTTTCTAGGGTTGAAAAATTCCTGTCTGACTTCTGATTTCCTGTTCAGTCAAATGCTATTAGGTTCAAGTAATGTAAGGTCTCTAACTTTAGCCAGAAAATGGAAAAAAAAGAGCAAAAGCTGCCTTCCTTTGTCAATGACTCGCTGGTACGTAGCCATCATAATAACCAAACACGGAAAATCACATTATATTAAAACCTCCAGTTTGGCAGCTGAATGGGACTGGCTAGGACTGCATTTTCATAATGTTTTTTTAACTTAGATTGAAATTCTTCAGAAGTTCTTTGAAGTGTGGGGGTTTGGAGTGGACTACTTATACTCCCTGAGAAGCTGCTAGATGGGGAAGTCTGGAGGAGTTATAGTGGTAGTAACCTACAGATTATAGCTTCACTCAGCACAAGAAAGCTGTTTTCATCTGCAGGGTGAAAAGGAGAGATGACTGAGGGAAGTTCCTGGGGAACAAATGAGGTTGTAAACTGAAGAGTGAAGCACTCCCTTTCTAGGGAAGATTCAAGCAGGAATCTACTCTGGCAGATGAATGTGTACTGCTATTGCTCACCACAGTTATATTGTGCCGTAGGATATCAGCTTCCAAAGGCTGGTAGCTTTTAGAATTAAGCAAATTTTTAGAAATATTTCATTACCTCAAGTTTCAGAATTTAGAATACCATATTTATATGATAGTTTGAGGTAGAAAATCCATCTGCTAACCCAAAACATTTTGCTGTCCGTGGTATTTTAACACATCTCTAATGTATAAGTAACATTTTGGTGCAGTCTGAAGCTCACAAACCCAAGAAAACTAAGTCTATGAACTCATCTACTTTTGAGACGGTTGCATTAAAATATTGCAGTGTATATGTGACATGAGATCATGCAATATATATGTACTATAAATGTGACAATGATGACAACTTTAAGATCTTGGATTTCTAGATTGAACAGTTAGGCAAGGATCAAATCCTATTCTTTCAAGATGTGAATCTTCTGAAATTGCTTATTAGATGCCTGGTTACCAGCAAAATTCTGGCAACAGGATTCATTGAGCCAGAAAACTTTTTTTTTAATCTCCTTTAGCTGAAATCTTGCTCCACTGACCATTTGACTTTTGCAGATGGACAGAACAAAACAGTAAATCATAAAGTTGCTTTCTTTCATGTGTTGAACAAATATGCAGTTGCTATTGCATTCTAACAACTATTTGGCAAAATGACTCATATTTTCATAAAAAATTTTTATAAAAATATCTAATCTTCACCTGAAGGCACTGGGAGATGAAAAATTCACTAGTCTTTTTTTTTTTAAAAAAAAAACATGTCTAGGTTTTAATTTTAATTTCTCTGCCTTCTGAGTCAAACTTCTGTTTTCCTTTGTGTCTTTTTCTGCTTTAGTTTCCAGTCTCAGTCCTTTTCCTGAAAAACCGAGATGATCTGGCCCCTCGTGTTTCTTGCTTTAAGGTATCATCTTAAGGCTTGAGCTTTATAGTCTTATTCCATTTCTGTCCTTCTTTTTTAATATCTTAAAAAAAAAAAGGGTAGTAGACATGAACATGTTATTCTAAAATGATCTCATCAAGAGGCAAAAACTGCCTCTCTGCTTTTGCTCATTTCTTTTCTTTTAACATGTTGAAAAATTGTATTAGCCTTTTTTTCCAGAATGTAGCTGCTTAAGAGTTCATGCCATTTCTCCGCTGGGACCTACAGATCCCTTTCAGACTCTGCTTTCCAGATTATTGTTCTCTGTTATGTTAGACTACCTGTTTCTGGATCTATACCTTTGTATTGGAACATATCAAAATGCAAATGTGTATTATTTGCAAAATATAACAAATTAATTTTTCCAGGTCTGTGACACGGGTTCCAGTGTGTTGCAGTGGCCATCTACAGCTTCTTAGCTACAGTAATGATTTAAAGTTAACTGACAAAAAACCCAAACTGAGTATTCTCTTACGTCTGATTTTTAACAGTATTGTTTCATCAGGTACCAGATCTTGCAATTTACCTCTCTCATAAGTAGCTTTATATTTATGTATAAGTAAGCATAAGGCACCTGAAGTTAATGGAGAACACTCCCTGACTTCACTAGGACACACAGTAAGCTCCTCAGTCGGCCACTGCAGGAGCACGAAAATGGTTGAATGTGGAGATGTTTGCAAAGAACGGGGTCATAGTGTCATCCCGCTAAGTACTATGCTTGATTCTGTGAACTGTTTCATTAATTAGACCTATTGAAGGTGCAGTAAATACTCCAATCAATAGAGTGTCATCAGTTCATAAATTTTTAAGTCTGGAAAGGGCTATTACTTTCTCTGAGTCATTCTGCAAATAATTATTTATGAAGTCACAAATTTTATTAGTATTTTCATATCTACTAGCATTAGTTTAATAGTCCCATTTAGATTAGTGACAAATGCTGCCTCACATCTGATTTAAAGTAGATCTTTTTTTGGGAACCTGTCTAGAAAGTACCTCTTTGGATAAAGATGCTCTGCTTGCGGTTGTTTTCTTCAGTCTGTATGGTTAATCAGCCTTTAGACATTTATGTGGTCACATTTATTTACGGCATTTTCAAAAATAAAAACATCAAATTAGTTGAAGTTGAAGTGTATCTTACACAAATATGTTATATGAATATAACAAATTAATTTCCCTTGTGAGCTTTTTCATGATATTGCTCAAGTTCTAATTCCTAAGACTAAGTAAACACAATTTTTTAAACAGGATTCCTATATATTAATGTGGATCAATGAATTATGCCTGTATTGCCAAAACAGTTCTCATTCCAGTCATTGGGTTTTACTTGCAATCCTTCCTCTGGTAATAGATTTTACAAATGGAAGAAATTCAATTGTCTGAAAGGGTGATAAGAATTCTGAGCAGCCAAAGAATGCAGCATCCATCACTTCTGAGAAACTGTCTATCTCTGTTGTTAAAAAGGAATAATTTTGAAAGTAAGTAAGGCACATTTTGGAGAGCTCAAATTTTCAATTCAGTAATGGATTTAAATGGGCATTTTTAAACATCAGTTATGGCAGCAGTGGTTCTAAAGTGACAATCTTCAGCTAAAAGTTTGCAAAATTCAGTAGGTTTGCACTAATGTAGTACAGCCCATGCCCCTTTTTATCTCAGCAGTTATCTGTCTCACCATAGTAGCAGGAGGGTAGTAGCTTTTTGTATGTCTACAGTGGTTCTAGGGGCTAAGAATTTGCTTTGAATAGCCCTTGGAGAAAAAAGGACTGTAGCATAAAATTAATTTTTTAACATTAAGATGACATAGTTATTTAAAAATTTCAGTTGTGGTGAAGAATGGAACTGCTATGACAGTAATACAGCAAGCAATTTCTTTCTTTTTCCTGGTGTGTCAGGGTTAACAAGATTTTGTTCCAATGTGATGGTTATGGAAACTGAGGTCAGGTGGTAATGTGACTTTTGAAAGGCCACAGCTTGACAGTCAGCATGTTTCACTAAGAAATTTGTTTTCTTTACTCGGGAATCTGTGTGCTCAACTAAACCTTTGTAGATCAAAAGTCCTCTTCTAATATAATTTTATTTCATCCAAAAGAACCCAGTTTGCCTGCTCCTGATAGGAGTGTGGAGGTCTGACTTCTCTACACAGAACTGGAATATTGTATCCAGCTCATATTCATATTTTAAAAACTGTTCAAAGATTTGAGAGCGCAAGGGAAAGAACTACCAGAATGATTCATGAGCTGTAAGAAATACCCCATCCCATGAGAAATAAAGAAATTGGCATGTTAATGATTTAAAAACAAGACTCAGAGGTGACCTCATTAAAATGCATGAGCATATTCACAATAAGAAAATTCTGAGTACTACAGAAGTGATGGCTGGAAACTGTCACCAGCCAAATTCAAATTAGAAATTCTGTGCCCGTTTTTAGCAGAAAGAGTGATTAATCATTGAAATACACGATGAAGAGAAGAGATGGATTCCCCATCTCTCATTTTCAAATTAAGACGGGATGTCATTCTGGAAGATGTATTTAAGTCAAACACAAAGTTATTGAGCTCAGTACAAAGGTAATGGAGTGTGATAAGTAGACCAGATTAGGTGATCACAAATGGCACTTCTGGATTGAAGCACTGTGAGTCCATGAGATCATCCTCTGCCAAAAGCTGGGAGAGCAGCTGGTGGTTTTTGTGTGGATCATAAATTTTACCCCCTTAAAGTGCAGTTTTCCCGGCCTCTACACTATTATTATTCAGGTGTGTGGGGTATGCTCTAGAAGAATTTCTTTGTGATAGTCCTGCCAAAACTAACTAGACCAATTCAATGACCAGAAAAGCCACGGAAGCCTGTTGACTTTAATATATCTTGGACCAGGTGACACAATTTTGTCTATTAACACAGTGTAAAAACTTCCATACCAACTCAAACCAGATGTCTGTGCAGCCCTCTGACTTGTTTCTGATACCGGCTGGGATGTTCACAGTGTAAGAGAAGAGCACGTAGAGAGGGACGTAGTGCAGTTCAGGCTGGAAGGTACCTCAGGAGGTCTCTGGTCCAACCTGTGGCCCACAGTGAGGCCAGACACTGAGGCAAGACCAGGTTGCTCAGGGCTTCCCAGCCTCTGGCCATCACTGGTCAAGAGGTTTCTTAAGCAGCACCTGGAATGCGGTGTTTAACGTCCTGGTCCCCAAATTTGTCTAGGGCTATTTATGTGTTGACTGTCCTTAGACCTGATGATAACAAGTCCTACGGTTGTACACTGTGCAAAAAGCCCAGCTTCACTTTACCTTACACCTGCTCTTCACCCACAGCTTATCCCGTGAGAAATAACACATAGTCATTTCCCTTCTCCCATGGCCCACACTGTACAAAAGATCTCGCACGGTCCCCTTCTTTCACCCAGGAAATAAAATGCAAATATGTCTTTGTGCTCTTCCCACTTTAATACATGAGATTAAAATGTGATGTTGATGACATTAAAAATAATGAAGCACGCACATGTTGTTTCTAAAGGTCTTAGCTATAATGAGGTTTGCCTTCACTCAATACAAAATATTCTACAGGGCAGAGCCTATTCAAGACTGAGTAAGCTGTGGAAAATCAATTTTCCATGGTGGCTTTGGCCTTGTGCAAAAGCTTAGTGGGTTTTATAGTGAACCAAGCCTTTGTTTTATGATTTGTTCTGCTTATAAATTGTGAGGATTGAGCTACTAATTTACAAAGGAAAAACAAATCTTGTGTGACAGTTTAATCACCTAATTAATATCTTAAGTCAGAAGTTTTATTGTATTTTTTTTGCATTTGTGGGGTTTTGCACGTTAACATCTGAGCAGGAGCACGGAGTAAAATGTATCATGAATTTATCAAATGTCAAAACCCATGACACAGCTTAAATCTATAATTTTTACAATGAAATGATATTTTAATAATTGTCACATTGTAAAACTGCAGCCCTGCAGAGGCTAATGGAAAACTACATTTCAGTATAGTTCCTGAGGACTGCTCCCAATACATTAATTAGGAAAATTACCACTAGCTTTGTCGGGATGAGATTGGGTCCAATTTCTTGGAATAGCAATCTGATTCTGTTATGCCCACCCATGTGCCATAACTCCTCTGTGCGTCAGGGTGCCAGCTTTCGAGCCAAAGCGTGGCACACCGTGCACAAAGATCAAGCCCTGAGCAGAAAGCGTGTTCCATTGGCTCAGCATGAGTGAAGCTGCCTTTCTGTAGAAGGGCTGGAGACACACACGGCCCCGGCAGGAGCCTGGGAGGGGGTGGTAAGAGGCAGCAGGCGCTGGGGAGGAGGAGGGACCTGGCTACACCACAGCTCATTCACTGCACTCTGTGGGCGCCGTTGCCAGCTCTGAGGACTCGATTTGATCCCCAGTAAGAGGTGGAGGCAGCAGCCTCCTTGGCCGAGGCTTGCAGAGCTGATCTCTGAAGAATTTTGGCAGCAGCATCCAAAAAATCTAGCTGCTGAACATCCCAAGGTGGGTGCTGGGCTCAGCTTTCACAGATCTTCTGTGTTTGTGTCCCTCACCTTACTGAACTGGAAACAGTTAATTGTCACGCTCAGCAGCTCCACTGGTTTCTCAGGAGAGCTTTTTAAAGTCAGTGTGTTGACCCCCTGAATGACATAATTACGAAGTCATACCTGACTTTATATGACCAGTTGCAGTTATCAGACATATTTCCATAGTTTTACCCTGGATTTATACCAAAGATTACACTTTTACAGCGGTATTTATTTTCAGGTTAGAGCATTGTGACACCGATGTTGTGAACTATTTACAGTGGTGTCTGAAATGAAGAGCTTGCCTAACATTGGTTTTCATTACTAAGTTCAGTCAGCTTTCCTGAGAGCTTCTCTCAAGTTTAAGGAACTTTGGGGTTCATGCCTGAAGGTCTTTGCTTCAAAGCAAACCCAAGAGAAATTCAGTACTTCCCCCCGGGTATCACTTTGAAATTTGGAGTTCATTTGAAACCTCCTGCAGATACTTTGGAAATTCTGTGTTGTGGAAGCATGGAGAGTGACACACATTCAAGTAAGTGCAATGGGAGCCATCCAGGATCCTTGTAGCCTTGGGTGGGGGCTGTTACATGTTTCAGAAGAGTTAGGAGCAATCTGTATTTTTCAAAATTAGGCATTCAGGTGCCAATCCCTCCCACCACTGCAATGGTGCAGATTCATTCTGTACCGTGTCTCAGAGCAGCATTTGTGCATGAGTGAGAGAGAGAAATAGGAAAAAAAAAAGAATACTGTTTAAGGCTGAAAATGTCTGCTTTTACATTTTTATATCCCTAGAGCTGTATTACGTCATTCTTTTTATGGGATAAAAACAGATTACATCTTTATATACACATATAACCTTAACAGTCAAGGAAAATACAAATATTTGGTTGGGTTAATGTTTTGTCTCAGGTGGTTTTGAACTTAAGATGGAAGACCATGATGTGTGTTTATATAATAATTTTCCAGGTTTTCTCCCTGAGACTGTCAGTCCATGTGCTCATCCCTTTCACATGGCAGTGATTGCTGTAGCGCTGTCAGAGACCACAGAAGTGGCTGTGGGGCTGTTACCATGGCATGCCCTGCTTCAGCTGCTGGAGGAATAAGCACAATTCAGGTGAACTATTATGTAAATGTCCTTGGGGAAGCATCAAGTGGTGAAAACATCAACAGCTGTAGGGACAGGACCCACTTATTAAAAAATAAGGTCGACTAATCCATCGAGCTCCCGGAGGAGGAAGAAGAATGACTTCAGGGTAGTTTTACAAGAGGAACCAAAGTTTGATAACAGGACCTTCATTGTAGAAGGTGCTAAAAAATGTGCAATATGATATCAGGCTGTAACTATGGTTTACATTTTTAACCATGGAGGTTACTAATGATCTGAATTATTTCTCAAAGGTTGTGATGGTTTTACTGTTACTGACACCTTTGCAAGACAGTGTTTTCTTAGAGATACATTCTTATCCAAAGAGAAATGAATTCAGGAACATCTGTAGTCCCAGAGAAGATCACGTTACTTTATTCCAGTACTCCTGGCTTGCTCAGCAATTGCTGAATCACTCACAGTTTTTGACTACAGAAGGCACAATGACATTATGTGCATTGATTTGTATATGGTCACTCTAAGCACTGCCATAGCATGGGCACAGATACTTCACTTGGTTAAAACGAGTCACCTTGAGAAGGACATTTTTGACTGCTGCTTGGATCCATGATAACTATTGTTTGCTGTGTAGCACTTTCTTGTGCTAGGGCTGTCTCTCTCTGCCCTTCCGTCTATTTGCTTGTCCACCCGTAGTGCCTGGCCCTGAGGTCACCGCAGCCCCAGGCTGGGCGGCAGGAGAGAAGGAGAGCAAGGTGACCCGAGTGAGTGGTGGGGGACCTCTTTCTCCCAGTGCTGCTGGGACGAGGAGGCACACCACTCTGCAGCCCCCTCCGTGTCCCCACAGCAGGTCTCTCCCCAGGGCAGCTGGGCCTGTGACTTTGATCGCCCAGTGCTGGGACAGAAGTCGGGACATGAAGATCCTTTTACCTCCTCTCTTCTTCCTTGACCAGTCCATGCCTGTGAGGGGCTGAAATTCGACACAAGGCCTTGTGCTGTTCTGTGCTGCAGAGTCGATAGCAGAACTGGGTCTTTTAGGACACTGGGATACATATAAAAATAACTATAACTTTAATAATTTCTAACACATTATCTAAATCCACTTCAGTGAACGTTTGGTGACTGCTGATGAAGTGTACTGTGTTTCCTTTCTAGGAGACAGAGCTGCAACAGGGTGCATCAAAATCCCCCTTTTGGAAGGACACACAGAAGAATTTTATTTATTTATTTATTTATTTAATTTTATTTTAGAAAGTAGGATGGGAAGGTATGATTCGTCATCTCTGTTCCCATTGTTCAAATTGGGAGACTAATAACTCAGAAATCCTAAGAGTCCTTCAATTATTTTCTTTTGCAAGGCATATGCTATTAGAAATGTATTATTGTATTCCAGGTAACACTGCAAGTTCTAGCAAGGTGCTGGGCATTTGTTTATTTGTAACTATAATATATATATATTTGTTTATTTATATATATCTGTATCTATATCTATATCTATATCTATATCTATATCTAATCTATATCATCTATATCTATATCTATATCTAATCTATATCATCTATATCTATATCTATATCTATCTATATCTATATCTATATCTATATCTTCCAGACCACAGAATCACAGAATGATATGGGGTTGGAAGGGACCTCTGGAGATCATCTAGTCCAACCCCCCTGCCAGAGCAGGTCCACCCAGAGCAGGTCCCACAGGAACGTGTCCAGGTGGGTTTTGAATGTCTCCAGAGGCAGAGGAGACTCCACCACCTCTCTGGGCAGCCTCTTCCAGGGCTCTGCCACCCTCAAAGTGAAGAAGTTCCTCCTCATGTTTAGGTGGAACTTCTTATATTCAAGTTTGAGCCCATTTCCTCTTGTCCTGTCCCTGGGCACCACTGAAAAAAGACTGGCCCCATCCTCCTGACACCCACCCTTTCAGTATTTATAGGCATTGATCAGATCCCCCCTCAGTCTTCTCTTCTCCAGATTAAAAAGACCCAAGTCCCTCAGCCTCTACTCATAAGAGAGATGCTCCAGGCCCCTCATCATCTTTGTAGCCCTCTGCTGTACCCTCTCCAGTACTTGCCTGTCCTTCTTGAACTGGGGAGCCCAGAACTGGACACAGGACTCCAGCTGGGGCCTCCCCAGGGCAGAGCAGAGGGGGAGAATGACCTCCCTCGGCCTGCTGGTCACACTCTTCCTGACGCACCCCAGGATGCCATTGGCCTTCTTGGCCACAAGGACACATTGCTGGCTCATGGGCATCCTGTTGCCCACCAGGACTCCCAGGTCTTTTTCCACAGAGCTGCTCTCCAGCAGGTCAGCCCCCAACCTGTCCTGGTGCAGGAGGTTATTCCTCCCCAGGTGCAACACTCTACACTTTCCCTTGTAATAGATATAGACAGATATAAAGAAAATATTTCTGCACGATGAAGGTGGGAAACACTGGAATAGTTTTGTAGGAAAGTTTGTGAGTTGCCATCTTTGGAGATACTTGAAATTTTCTTGGACACAGCCTTGAGCAACCTCATGAAACTGGATGCTTTACCTACTCTGGGAGGTCTGCCTAGATGACCTAAATTCCTTCCAACCTAAATTATTATATGATTCTTTAAGAAACTTATAGAACAGAGATACTTCTTGTTCTGGAGTTACAGAATTATGACTAGGTTTCCTGTTAATAACTCTTCTTAGTGATTTTTCTTTCAATGTTTGCATCAAGGAGTGCATAAATAAAGGAAAAGTCCTGTGGAGGTTTCTGTTGTTTTCCATCATACAGTTTTATGAGAAATAATCACAGGAACCACAGTAAAAAGAAGTGCTGACTGGTGACCCCAGCCCTGGTGCAGCATCCATACGTGTGTCCACAGAGGGAAGCTCTATGAGAGGGAGCGTGTCATTCCTTACCTTGCTGGTGTGCATCCCTGCTAATTGGCTAAAGATTTTGCCACCCAGCCAAAGCATTTCCTGCTTTCCTTTGCTCAGATACATCCTTCAGTTTTAGTTACTGGTGAATGTTCTAGCTACAAAGTGCAATATTACATACCAAATGTAGGGGCATAGACTTTTTCCACGTACAGGAGAAATGGTAAGATTGCAATGCTCATGTGTTCGACCTTCAGCTAAAAAGATAACATAATAACAGTGACTGAATGTTCAGCCTATTTAAATTAGTGACAGCAATGAGAGATGTGCATTAGGCCACAATTGGCTTGATGGTACCCAGCAGAATATTCTCCCCTTACAGGTTCTCTTTCATCTGACATGATTGCTTTCCCTTTCTATTCTGAGGGGACTCACCTCCAGACCTGCTGGGTTTAGAATTAGTCCCATTAGTCTATTATTTTTCCTTTCAGCAATGACAGCCTCTTTAGACCAGGCCTCTTTTATTGAGATTTTAAAGGTTTTCTGTGGCTTTCACTGAAGCCTGACAATTACTAGACCATCAGTAAATTAGCCCTGTTACTCTTCAAGTCAGGGTGCCATTCTCAGGATTTTGCCTTCCCTCCAAGGTCTTTCAGGAATAACTTCTCTTGCTCCGTCCACCCTCAAAAAAACCCTTCAGCCACACTAAGCATTCCTCATTGCTGTTAACATAACCACATTTTCAGTGCAAATGCTTTGTAGACCTTCATGCACACAAAAAGATGTCTCCTCTCACCTGTGAGACCACTGCAACAGGGGATCTTTTGCTGTAAGTCACAAAGTGTAATGTAAATATACATTCTTACATGGATTTTAATAGCAATAAACCCATAACTACAAAATAAAACCCTTTTCACAAGGCAGAGATTGAGTAAAAGTGGAGAGTCCTAAGTATAGCATCACCGTCAAATCTGTGTCAGAGTTTGAGGCTCATCATGTGAACTGGCTGATTTTAGCTTGGTTTCTGCTGCACTTTCCTGTTTATTAAATCTTTTCTTTATTCTGCTTGTGTTCTTATTTTTTTTCATTATTTTACAACATGGTGCCCCTTATTCCACTGTTGTAATCTGTGCAAATGCCTTTCAAGATTACTTTCAGGCTTCTTTTGAAACATTTTCAAGGGCTTACTCTTTGCTTGCTTGTTTGTTTGTTTGTTTGTTTGTTTTTCCATTTGCTATTAATATTATAATTTCAGATGGCTTATCTCTTTACAAGTTCATCTTCCATCTGTGTTAAGTTTTTCTCCTGATGTTGTAATGGGATCCTGATTTTCACAGTATCGTAGAACAGCCCAGGTTGTTCTGCCTTCTTCATTTCCCGTTGAGGGGATGGGCTGTTCTTGTCCTTCCAGAGGGTTATTCTTGTATAATTTTGCAGATTGTGAACATGTGGCGTTACCAGAAAGTAGGAGGTCAAGAAGCTTCTTGCTGATGTCAAATTAAACATAATTTCCCTCCCTGATTTAGACACTTATTCATTATTCTCCTACTGAAAACCATGATCCTTGTAGTTTAGTGAAAACTGTCTCTATAGGAAGACATGGGGCATTAGCCTTCATGAGTACTTGTGCAAAGCAATGAGTAAGTTCATCTTTCATAGCTAAGTACAAAAGCAGGACAAAAAAGGCTTAGTTTTTCCAAAACAACATGGAGGACTTCTGATTTGTAGTTCTTCCTTGGGTCCTCCTTGGCCATTTGACAAGAAGGGAGGTAGATATTAGTCCTCTCTTCAGGATCCGGAAAAATGTATATAGCCGTGTCAGGCGTCAGGAAGCTGCAACTTACAATTGTAGCTTTACTACTGAATCTGGTGAAATCTTGATCCATTCTTTTCCTTTTTTTTCTTTCTTGGATTCATTTTTGAGCATAAGATGGAATAAACAACACCTCACAGATATATTGTGAACATTAATTAGGGACTGTTGACTAAACACTGGCTATTTACCACATGGACTGATAAACAGACATGCAGTTTTTTCATGTTAATAGTAAAAGTAAATGAACATTCCAGAGGAGAACCCTATGGCAGTTTTCAAATATCAGTAAATTGGAATTACGGATTACCGGGAAATCTTGAATGCATTTCTCCAGAACTGGTAATAACAAAGCAGAGGCTTTATCTGGAGTGAAAATCTTTAACTTTAAAATAGTTTAATTTTCAATTTTAAAACCAATAACTCTGCTGGTGGGCTGTGAGATGTTATTCAGGTAATTTATTCACTATTCCTGATGGAGCAAGAGAAGACAGATACAAAAATAGTCTTCTTTATCATATACAATATGAAATTTTCCAACAAACAGATGGGATTGGATTTTTCAGAAAATTCATTCTCAGCATTTCCAGGGAACAAATTCCTTATCTGGGGGATAGGGGAAAGGAAGACACAACTACTTTAGTTTTGCTATAAAGATAAAATTATTGCAAAAATTAAAACAAATATAAGCTTATGCAGCTTTTTTGGAAAGTTTAGTTGGTTCAGTAGCATTTGATTTCATAGGAAGAAGGTGCCTGTGAAGTGAGCGAAGAGAGATTTCTTCTTCTGCCAATTGCAGTAATATTTTTATGCTTTATTTGTTCCCACTGAGTATGGTGACCCTTTGTTAAGATATAGTGTGATAGGCTATTATCTTTTTATCCTGTAAGGCATTTTGATCCCTTTTCTGCAGACTGTCCTCTGATTCAGAAGGATTTGTACTGAACCATAATGTGAAGACCAGTTTTGTGCCAGTGCTGGGTACAAGGTGCATCTTGAAGCCACTGATGCATCCCTGAGATATTACCACAGCAGGACCACATGGGTTTTGATCTAGGCCTGTGCTTGAGCAGCATTCCCCTTTGAAGGGACAAAAGGTTTCATTATTTAAATCACGTGCACTAGATCGGGGCAGGCTCCAGAGTCACTCTGCTTAGTCAACTAATTATGTTGCCAGCTGTAGCCTAAACTAGCATCCTCCATGAGTCACATTAGGAAAGCAAAAGGACATTGTTAGGAATTCCTTCAAAAATTATGTTTCTGAGAGCAGAAAAATATTCAACTTGATCATGCGCTTGTGAGACCCCACCTGGAATACGGTGTCCAGCTTTGGAGTCCTCAACACAGGAAGGACGTGGACCTATTGGAACGGGCCCAGCGGAGGGCCACGAAGATGATCAGAGGGATGGAGCACCTCCTCTATGAAGACAGGCTGAGAGAGCTGGGGTTGTTCAGCCTGGAGAAGAGAAGGCTCCAGGGAGACCTCATAGCAGCCTTCCAATATCTGAAGGGAGCCTCCAGGAGAGCCGGAGAGGGACTCTCTGTCAGGAAAGGTAGCGACAGGACAAGGGGTAACGGTTTTAAATTGGAAGAGGGGAGATTCAGACTAGATATTAGGAGGAAATTCTTTACCCTGAGGGTGGTGAAGCACTGGAACAGGTTGCCCGGGGAAGCTGTGGATGCCCCATCCCTGGAAGCGTTTAAGGCCAGGCTGGATGGGGTTTTGAGCGACCTGCTCTAGTGGAGGTGTCCCTGCCCGTGGCAGGGGGGTTGGAACATGATGATCTTTAAGGTCTCTTCCAACTCTAACCATTCTATGATTCTATGATGATTAGATAAATAACTGTATGTTTTCTGCTGCAGTTTGATAACATGTTGTACAGAGCAATCTTTGGATACCTCCCTTTGGTTTCTCCCTAAGTTCCACAGAACCCTGGGAAAAAGGAAATCATCTCTATAATTAAAATTTATTGTCTTATTTTTAATGGTCTTTTAAGTCTCAACTCTAAAAAAAAAAATCAAAACACAAACAACCCAAAACCCCACTGAATAAATTTCATTAGAAGTAATCCATCTTCCTCTGCATCCTTTTCATAAGATAATCTTGTCACCCTTTCTCCTAATTTTTAACATGTGAACCATTTGGTAATAGGATCCATTTCCTAAATAATTCTATACTGCCTGTCCCATCTGTGCTATGCTGTCCTCAGTACTTCATGACAGAAAACATATTTCATGATAACAGCTCAAGTGGGAGACTGCTATGAAAACATTAAGAGCAAGTTTCTGTTTGTAGTTGTAATGGAAATGACAATAAAAATTACTTTCAGAAATTGCCTGTAGATTACTTTGCAGTTGCACTTCTGTATACAATAAAGATTGATGAATTCATTGTAATGAATATTCAGTGCTGTGAAATCTGGTTGCGAGGTGGCTCAGACACTTATGTGAAGCACCTGAGGGACGCTGAGGCTTTCTGTTCCCCTTGAGGCAGCCCCCAACCTGTCCACCTTGGCCAGAGCTGCGGCCCAGAGGGAGGGGGTCTGTACCGGGAAACGCCGACCTCCACACGGGATGCATTTCAAAGGTTTTTACTCTGGACTAATTCTTGTCTGGTTGTGAGCACTGAAATGATGTTGCTGAGAGAAGAACAGTAATTAATTTGATGGAGGTGCTTTTCTGGAGTATACCTTCTTGAATGAAATTCAAATTCATTTCAGTTTAAATTTAGAATTTTAGCTCCAAACCTCGTCTGTGGTGCAAGCCAAAGGGAGGCAGGTGGGAGATCTCAAAACATTTGCTCTTAGCAGGGCACTCCAGAGCTGAACCAGCAGGGCAGGCTCTACCACCAGGTCCAGAGAGCACGCTGTGCAGAGGGGTGTGCGGCACAGGGGTGGGTGTCACGCTGTAAGGAGTTGTTCCTCGGAATTCCTGTATTACCATTGCTGCTTCAGATCAATTCCTCCTTACTCTCTGCCCTGCTGAGAAGTCCTCTATCAGAGGGCAGAGAAGCCTCCATGAAGTGCAGATAAATATTTGCTCTGTTATGTGAGTTTCTGAGCTCTCCTGCCTTCTCCCAACAACATTTTTCCACAGGGGCTGGATTGCAGCAATGCCCAGGACTGGGCAAAGCTGGTTAGTGAGGGTGCATAAATTAGACATTTCACATACAGCCTGAGCTACCTTCCACACTGCCAGGTACTCCAGGAAAGCAGTGACAGAAAGTAGGTGTATTAGTGTTAGTAAGGCTCATCTTTACAGTGTCTATGTCTCTTTTAATATTTTCTAAGTTTGCTAAATGTCAAGGTGTCAAATCACATACAGTGAGGTTCACACTATTGGCATACATTCCTTGGCCAAGCCATCCAGGGTGAAATTCCAATCCCAGTAAGAATTTTGCACTTTAAACAGTGGAAAAAGTTAATTTCTGGCATATTATTCTCAATTTTCTACTTATATTTTCATTCAAGCAAAGGGAAAAATGGAGTGCAAACTACTTTATTTCTCTTCTGGTGATTTTTTTTACCAGATTTCCCTTTTTCACATGCTAACCATGTTGAAAGGCAGAGTCAGGCTCTTCCGTATTTTCTACTACATTAAGGAAAATTCTGCTACATTAAGGGTGGTAACCCATATTCTCTTTGCCTCCCCTCCTGCCCCAAACCCTGACCAGTAGAAATGGAACCTGTACAGGAGAGAGGGAAATGAACCGTTGAGGCGAGAGACATAAACCAGGTGAAGCTCAGGATGCAGCCAGTCAGCAGGAGCTGGAGAAAGAGCGCGTCCCCTATTCTTATGTGGAGTGGGATCCGTCTGATGGATGGATGATGCAGGCAGGTTGTTGCTGCCCTTTGTCTTTATCTCAGACTGTGGGAGCTGTGGCTTCTCGCGTTTTGAGGGCTCTAACACGTCTGTGAAAGTAATTGATTTTTTTTTTTTTCTGAGTTTAGTTGAGTTGAAAAAATGGAAGAGCGTGGGAAGGAGCAGGTAATTCAGGTTATCCCTAACTGACAACATTTTAGGGTGCTTTGTTTTTTCTTTAACCAGTAAAACATACAACAAAGCAGGTCAAATAAATCAAACATTTCAGCAAGGAATTTAGTTTTTTACTCTTTTTACCCCCTTTTCAAATCCTGAAAAAGAATTTTTTTTAATTTTTTTTTTACATAAAAAGTCTAAATGATCCTTTTTGAAAAAGTTGAGCAAAATGTATTTGTGAATGTAAAATTATTTATCAAATGAATTCTTAATGTGCAAATCATTTCAGTGTACCTCACAAAAATCTGTATTAATTGCTTCTCTTTCCACCTTTTTTTCTTTCTTTAGTCTCCAGTCCCAGCTGTTGCTGTAATTGGTAGCTGTCATAATTGTTTAAACCTTGTTTGAAGGCTGTCATAACTACAGGC
The DNA here is from genome assembly GCF_964106895.1 of Numenius arquata. NCBI lineage: Eukaryota > Metazoa > Chordata > Aves > Charadriiformes > Scolopacidae > Numenius > Numenius arquata. The sequence goes on from NC_133579.1 coordinate 112,107, forward strand.
TTAAAATTAATTTATAATAAATTAGTCACATTGGGCAAATATAGCTTGTTCATCAGTTCACAACATTACTATCTTAATGTATTTAGAACAAAATAAGAGAATAAGTTAGCAAAGACTAAGGTGGCATCTGAAGGACACTGAAAATCTTCTAGCGAGGCTATGATTAAATAGCTTTGGTTTAACTCAAAATACGTGAATGTTTACCTTGATGTGCTCAGTTCTGCTGCAGTAGGTAAACTCCAAGGAAAACGTACTGGAAAGAGCTCCACAGGTGGAGTTGATGGAGGAGCACCGAGTCTCTGCCTCCTGCCAAGAGATAAGCAGGTGTAAAGGTTGGGTATTAAATAATTCAATATTATGGACACTTAGGTGTTCCTCGCCAGAGACAGTCAGACAACAAGGTAATTTTTCAGTTAGAAAATTAAACACCTAATGTTGACATTTTTTCAGCTCCACTCCACAGACCTTGGGGAATCCCTGCGTTATCTTCAGTGTCTTAAAATAAAGCAAGTTGAGAGTGGCCACACAACTGTCACACCATCACGTTTATGATGTTCACTGAAAAATATCTGGGACTCTAGAAACCGAAAAGATTAAATCTCTTGCTGAAGGACATTTGGATGCCTTTCTGACTGGGTGACAGCTACGTGCCGTTCAGGTCCCCCTCAATTTCCATTTTGCATGCAGTGGTTAATGGGAGAATGTAAAATTTGGTCCAAAACACAGCTGGGCAACTGTGTCCTATTCTGAGGCTTTCTCAAATTGGTCTTCATCTGTAAAACTGAGATAACCTCCAGCGTAATCCTTGGTCTTGCTAGCTTTGAAACGAAAGGTAAACATTCTCTTTGGGTTCGATGTGGAAGATCAGACTTAACCACACTTTTCCTCACACCCAGCAGCTGCAGGATCAGGTTGTCCCGAGGACTGCCCATCTGCCTGGTAAACAATAAAATACAAATTATCACCTAAAGAGAATAACTTTCCAAACCTTTGACCAAATAACATCATCAATTATTTTTTTTGTCATCTATTTTGGCATGTATGAGTTTTCTTTTTGGTGGCACAATGGTGGAAAAAGAGAAGAAAACAAGAGGTTCTTGAACAGTGATACGCTCTTAGTATTATGCTATTTGCTTTACATATGACTGACTCCAATCACCTCTGGGATGGCTTCTTAATCCATAGTTCTATTTTGTATCAGGAAGGGAAAAAGTATAAATAAAACTCCCAAAGGTGGAGAAAGGCTTATCGCTTGAACTAAATAATGAAGAAAAGAGCACTCTGGACAAGGAAGAAATAAAATACACCAAAAAGAATATTAAATCAGAGATGATGACATGATAAAAACATCAGACTTTTACATTTTATTATTCATTGCTGACTGTTACGGAAATGTATGCAGTGGCTCCACTATGATGCATGCAAATCCTCGACCCATTCTTCTGACATTCACCATCTGCATGATTTTCATTAACCCCACCTTTTTAGGTCAGCTTCAAGTGCTTATTTAAACTAAAAAAAAAAAAAGAGAGAGACAGGGAAGAAAATTGTTCCTGGTGTAACGTAGCATCGCAGTAGCTGTTACCAGAGAAGCATGATGCAGGAACCGAGATCTGAGGTGTGTCCAGGTCTCCCGGTGATATGATTAGGAGGCATGAAACCGGTGCTGCGTTTGATCAGTTTGTAATTAATTCTGTGCTGTATGGTCTCCCAGCTCCCTGGTCACACAGCAGCTCCTCCTTGGAGAGGAGCAGTGGGAGGGCAGCGGGAACTCATTGTGGGCCTCCATCTGCACAAGTGTCCCAAATGTCTCTGTTGGAAGGGACGGACCTCCCTCCACTGCCTTATTTCATGAAGTGGGGAATTCAACCTGACAGCTCCAGGCACGTTTCCTAGAAGCAGGTTTCATAGCCTTTTCTGCTGAAGTCCTGGAAACATGGGGTTTTTTTTCGGAATTGAGGCCTTTTGGTATCCTAAATGGTTTAAGCTTATGCCTGATTTTGAACAGAATTCCCATACGTGTCTCCATGCTGAAACACTTTATTGAATCAGTGCAATGGAAAGGGGCACTGCAGGAAGGGAATTGCAGCATTGCCACAATGATGAACCTCCCTAAAAAAATTTACCCTAGGGCTTATTCTATGATTTTGTTACTAATCTGTAACTATTGTTCTCAGATAGAAAAGCCCACATGCCATCATTCTTTCTAGCCTCTAACGCGCAGTGTCACATAGCTGCTTGGAGAAATATTTGTTAATTTTGACCAGGAGCATTCTAAATATATCTTACAGGAGCAATGGCATTTCCCAATTGCTTTTGAAGTGCTTACACCCTTCAGACACAATGCATGCTGCAGCTCAGTGGTGGAGCTGTGCATGAGACTGGTTTCTAAGAAATGTCAAGTCAGTAAAATGAGCAAAGCACCGAAATCCTGACCTATAGGAGATGCTGAAATTTCAGAAATTTCAGAAACCCTGAATTAGGGTGAAAAATCAACATTTTGGAACTCTTCACTAACCTGAATATTCTGCAGCCTTTCACTGATTAACTACACCCTTTTGATGATTCTTAGGTAACTGAAAGATTGTATTGATAAAGTTGAAATGGAGTATTTTAGTAATTTCATAAGAAAATGTCTGGATTTTGCACAGATTCCTCAGATTGCTTCATCTGAGAACTAGAAACTTGTAGCAAACACTAAAACTGTTGCTGAAAAGATGGCTTAGTTGAAATTGAGAATGTTTTTTTGGTAAATTATGTGGCAATTTTTGGTGCTGAAATGTGACATACTATTAGTGCTTGAAATCTGAGCGGTCCAGAGTGTACCTGAATACTTAAACCCCTTATTACTAATTATTAATTTTTAAACAGAAATTATATAGGCATTTGTGCCTGTAAGAATGTAATATACCTGTATTTCTCATTTTTCCTAGCAGTGGTGCTTGAAAAAGAAGACAGAATGCGGGAGAATTGAATTATATCATCAGAAACTGAAAATTCCTTTAATGATATGAAGTATTTCCTAGAAATAAAGCTACGAAGAGGTGTGGCTGCCCAGGTAGAACTCTAGGAGGGAGTCACATTTATCACCAGTTACTCTGGGTGGATGCCTTCTCTTTCCAGACCGATGAGTCTGTATGTCTGCTACCTTACTGAAAGGTATTTATTTCTGCATTGCCTGCTGACTAGCGACTCTTAAGAGGAGACTGAGGCTGAAAAGATTCCCAAAGCGGAACAACACCCTCAAAAAGCATCTATGTGTGAGGATAAGCATCTCGGGGAAACCCTGGGGCCCATCACATCTGCAGTACAAAGTACGCTGCTGATGGAGTCCCACGAGTGCCAGCCGTGGTGATTTGTTCAGGAGCATGTTTCCAGCAGGCTGCGGTTACTGCTCCAGGCGGATGCCCTCCTTTAGCATCATATTGGCTTTCTGTGCCTGGAAATAAGAGCAGCTGGGCAATAAGCTTGCTTTGGAAAGAAAATTACTGACTGGCTGGTGTTGTCTAAACATGATCTTTGGCTCTGTGAAACAGTGGTACTGATGTTTGTTGGAGCTATTTATTAAGTCCAGAGCTGAATCTTTCATACAATCTTTAGACTTGAAGTTGTTCTGATGCATACGTTTTCTGATGCTGATAACGTAAACAGCAGAATTAGTTGTTTAACATTGTCATAGTTTTCCTTTGGGAACTGGCAGAACTCTGTCCTTGGTCACCAGCTAACGTGAGGATGTGGAGACTTCTGACTCTTCCTCTGAAGCCATAGCTCTTCCATTTTTCCAATTGTTGGCTTCGTTGTTGATGGGGTCATGTAAATTGCCAGGCCAGAGCTGAGATTTAGGCATTTCAAGCATAAAGAATCTGAAAATTGATTCTGCTCTGTAGTATACCTTGTTAGTTTAGGACCCATCATTTCTATAAGATCACAATTTTCACAAATATTTTTGGCTGACTGAGTGAACAGCAGTAGAAAAACTCCTCCATGCTACTGATGTGCTGAGGCAGAGGGAAATTCCTGTGGGATTTACTTCCAGAAATGGAAATCAAGAGAGCAGAGTTTGGGATGTGAGGCCTATGCTACTGGTACTAGTGGGGAGACATGTCCTCTACAATGCAAAAGCTGAAGGGCATTTTAATCACCCCTCTGCCAGAGTGAAAAAACAACTGGACAAGTACAGCAGAGCAGCGAGGTGCCCGTTTTATGTAGTGGTTCTTTACACAGGGGTGTGGCTGCCATAGATACTGGTAGTTGATGTATGTAGGAGGAAACTATCGGCAACGAATCCCACGGTGGACCTGCTTTGAACCCTCCTTAGCTTCATGGTTGTTAGCCAGGAACTCATTGAAAACGTGTGGCGAGTGTGTGGAAGTAGAGGGTTCGTGGCTTACGGTTATGCATGTGTTCCTCCTTCTCTGAGCCGGGGGTCTTCAGGGCTGTTTCTCTTGCATGTACATAAATGTAGTGTATATAATGTGTGTATGAGATTGAGACAAGGAAGCTCCACTTTAACCATCAACATCTCTGGAAACAGCTTTAGGAGGCCCTGAACACCAGCTAATGCCTCAGCCCTTGTGGAAAACATTACATATAACTTAACATTTAGATCACTGGATGAGTGGCGTGGAAAAATTGTAATTTTCATTTGAAGGGAATATTTGAAGAAATCAAAGAGCCAAAATCCTTTCAAGAGCATTTCTGGATGTCTGCACACATGATTAGCTAATGACTCAGTTTCTACAGAGCAATATCTCAAAACAGGCACAGCACCTCATAACGCGGTGCATCTGTAAGCGGCACGAGCAAGAGGATGACACAGTTAGCACCAACACGGCAACACATGAATACATGATAAGATCACTAGACCCATTTTAGAAATGAGGAAACTAATCTTTCGAGTCCCTTTATGGACCGTGCGCTTACTCTTTTCCTTTGTCTCTTCAAATAGTCAGAACATGGTTCATAAACATAATTGAAGGCCCAAATGGGTGCTCAGCACCTACATCCAGTGATTGGTGGTCCTCATAAAAATCTGGGCTGTTTCTGAGTTTCTGGAAGATATCAGGTTCTCTGGCTATAGTTAGGACATTTGCCCAGTTAAAAGCAAACTGGAGCTCCAGTGCTAGCTCCGTTGATGACTTGTGCATTTTATTTAATGGCTGATTAACAATAAATTCATAAATGGTGACTTTTGTCTTGATCTTGGAGCAAAACTACCTGCAGAAGAAGATGTAGGCCTGAGGACTCCGAATGAAAAGATCCACCTCTTGTAGCATTTTGGATGCTTTGCAGCCCCTGGGAAGTGGTAGAATTTGGAAGTCACTCAACTTTGCCTCCTGGTCAGGGTTTAGTAGCTCTTGCCAGTCTTCACAGATACCACCGTGTAGCTGTCATCCCTCTTCCCCAGAGCGGGCGAGCTGCTGGGGCTGCCAGTGCCCCTGCAGGGAGTGAGTCCACAGCGCGGTGCAGAAACAACCTGACTAAAACCACACTTGAGTCCCTAAAAACCCAGCCTGGAAGGCAGGATCCCTGATGTGCCAACATGCCATTTCTTTGCATTTTTACTTCTTTTTAAAATGAAACATTCTTCATGTCTTTGCTTTGCTTTAGATATAAATAATTAACTTAAGAGATCTTTTACCTCTAGTTGCTTTCTGATACATAAAATCATTCCCAGTGACAGCCCATCTTTGACAAATTGCTGCAAGAGCAACATTTAGATCACAAGACATTTTAAAACACTAAGGCCCTGACAATCAAGCATATTTATTTCATAAACAAGGAAATACATGGTAATGAGAACAGTCTTTACAAAGGCATGGGAAAGTGAACAAGGCAAAAATGTATTTTTTTTGCCACACACCATGTGGGATCAGCTTCGTGCTGCCCTGAATACAGGTGCAAAGCTGTGCCTCATCAAGCCAGCTCACTGGCAGCCGCTCTCAGACTCTTACACTGACAGGGCAACAGTGAGACAAATGGAATTTGAATAGTAAGGCAAAGCTAGCCCAAGATAGGTATTATGAGTGAAGAATAGAAAAACCTTGGTTAAAGCAAAGCACGTTTTGTGAGTTTTGGTACACAATAGAACAATACCTGTGAGACCATCTGCTGGTTTGGCCCCACACAACACTGCAGGCCATTTCAAAAATGACAAGATGGCTCCTGGAAAAGCAAACTTGTTGAAAGATACAGCAGGGTGTCCTTTGGACCTGGTAATATGACTGAACTTCCCATTAAGTGTCTTGAAGAAAGAGAAAGAATTTGAAGAGAACTGGCAGTGACATCCTGAACTCCTGTATTGCTCCAACATTTCTGCAATGCTAATGACCCCATTTCTTCATCATGTACCTTTAAAAAGAAGAAAGGTCAAAGCATATAGTATTTTATAGGAATATTAAGTATGCCTACAGTCTCCACTCTGAAACGGGTTGTGACACTTTGGTTTGTTATGTTGGTAGGGGTGTTGTCAGTTGCGTTGGTTACTTTATCAGACTAAAGGACAAATCTCCTATTTGTTCACTGACAAAGCCTTTCAGGAGCTTGGCTTTTCCCCAGCTCAGTACCAGTGAGAGTTGTCCAGCCACTTTTAGAATCAAGGTGTATTTTCAGATGGATTGGCTGATTTTGCTTATCTGCAAAACCAACAAGTGATGTGATTATCTTACAGCTGTCATCAGATTTAAAGAGAAAGTTATGCCCTTATTTCTTCTGTGGAATCTGTTCTGGGGCCCAGTCTTGGAGGCTTTGGCTTTTTACTCTGAGATTGTTTAAAGAGCAGAACTATTTTTGCATCTGAAGCTGATCCTTGGGAAAGCTTAATGTTGCTTCAATGCCTATCTAACTTCTGTTGCTACCAGAAAAAGTGTTCCTGCAGGTGTAGGCTGCTGTTGCAAAAAGGTCTTTTGAATTTGTGCGTGAAGTGTCAATAGAAGTTGCTCTGTTACAGAACAAAGCTGCTGAAATGTTAGGTCATCAAATGGTCTTTGAGTTTTGACAAATTTACCTTTGATAACTATTCAAATGTGGTTTGTTAACAAAGGGAAATAGAACACAAGGGGGTCTTTATATTTAAAGAGTTCAGTTAATAGTTGCAAGGGGACAATTTCCACCTGTTTGCACATGAACAGCATTTCCCCCTATAGTCTTCTGTGTTGCATACAGTGAAAGTATCAGGGACCTCATCACTCTCTACAACTACTTGAAAGGACACTGTAGAGAGGTTGGTGCTGGTCTCTTCGCACAGGTAACTAATGACAGAATGAGAGGGGATGGCTTCAAGCTCCAGCAGGGTAGGTTTAGACTGAACATTAGGAAAGAATGTTTCACAGAGGGAGTGGTCGGGCATTGGAACAGGCTGCCCAGGGAGGTGGTTGAGTCACCATTCCTGGATGCGTTTAAGAGAGGTTTAGATGTGGTGTTGGGGGATATGGTGTAGGGGAGAACTTTGTAGTGTAGGGTAGATGTTTGGACTCGATGATCCCAAGGGTCTCTTCCAACCTGGATGATTCTATGATTCTATGATTCATCCCAGTGAAAAGAAGAGTTACAGTTAGAGTCTCACTATACAGTATAATATACATGTTATATATGGTTAAATTTCCTTCTACCAGTGGTCCTTATTGCTGTACTGTGCAGCTGAAGGGCAGTAGAGGTACTTGTGAAGGACACTTTGCTGAAAATGTTTGTCTACCATACACATCCAAATAAAATCACCAGACATGTATGTTATATACCTGGTAGGATCTCAACTCTGTATTCGAATGGGTGCTGTTGATAAAGATACTATTGATCAAGCTATACCTATGTACTTGCTACTCAGTGTAAGACTTTCTGTGTCATGGTTGTTTCCTCAATGAATTGAATTTATCTTTGCCGTGATACACAGAGTTGTAATTAATTTGGAGGAATTGGGAAATATTTTGCACATTGGTTGTAAATAGATTGACTTCCATCTGTTTTACTGGTTAAAGTAGAGGAAATAACTATATGTTATCTCTCTCTCTCTCTATATGACTATGTCAATGTTGATTGAGCAGACAAAAAACTGTAGTTTCTTAGGCTCTTTCTATTTTTTCATTATCCTATCTCCTAAGAAAAATTACAAATAGAAATGCATAAAAGAATTGTGTCCTCCTTCTTTCCTTGTACTAGGAGAGCCAAAGGTTAAAGATGCGATGTGAACTCTAATGCATGATTGGAGGATTGCATCACTCTCCCTGGCAGCTCAGCACTTGAGGTGCTTCTACTGTGGCCTGCTCCAGTGCTGCATCAGGCATTCTATGTTCCTAAAAATGATGCAATGAAACATCCCACAACAGCAGTAATGGCATTTTAAGGAGAAATGACTCTCCTGTCTCTGCCCACTGCTGCTGACTGTATGAGCAAGGAGCAGGAGAGGATTAGCAACTTCAGCTTCTGACTGCAGTGGAGCAGAAGTGAGAAACTGTGAAACAGATTGTGGCATGAAGCTAATGGAGAGTATGTTGGAAGAGTGAAAGCATAGATGAGGACTGGAAAAGTAGAAGGCCAAATAGCCAAAGTTATACAGATGTGGTTGAAATACTAGTCATGAAGCAGGGCACAAAAATAGGATCTCAGAGAACTGCTCTTCCATGGCAGTGTGGTGGCTTCTTATTGTTTGTCTCCACAATGGTGAAAAGCTGGTGCATGAAAGCTATGACAGCTCTAGACAGTGACTTCAGTTTTGATCAAGGCTCAGTGACAACGGGTGGAGATACAAGTGATTATTCTCTAATGACAACAAGAAATACAGTTGATGACACAGGCTCAGATCTACTGACTTGAGAGCAGGGCCAAAGTGATAGGAAGACAGGCAGAGGCCCATGAATAAACATCCCTGAGATGCAAGGAACAGTAACAAGACAGCTACTGGTGATTATCTTCAGGCGTGTATTGAGGTGTTCAGAGCTGCGAATCAGTTGTCAGATATGTGGCCATGAATGCAGGTGCTGATAAATTATGCTGTGTGCTACCCCAAAATATGAATAGCAAAACTAAACTATTTCCTGAGTTTGGTTGCACAAAGAAAAGTTTACTGATTGAGGCACTAACTGTGTATCATGCCTAATAAAAGAGGTTTCTGCTATTCTAAAGAGCATCTGGCTCTTTGTGTGCCAAGGTTTTCAGCCTGTCACGCACAACTGATGAGTGGGTAGAGTGTTTTAGTCAGATATCAGAGGACATGACAGAACACTTTTTAATTAGACCACAACCATTGGGTCATTTATCGACACCCTTCTCTTTGTCTAGGAGGCAGCAGCAAGGTGGTAATGCCTGCAACCAACAAGAATATTTGGGTTGTAAGACTGGGGGTGAGGAGGGAGCAGAGAAATTTCCAGGTGGTGTTGCTGAATGGGGACTATACCTTGAGGGTATGGAACCGGGGACAGAACTCCAGCAAAGTTCAAGTACCGTAGGCAGGCTTGGAGTACAACCTGTTTCCACAATGGCAAGGATACGTGTGAAATACTTTGAAATAGAGGCTGGTGGAGCCACAGGGGCAAGAAATAGTTTTGCATAGGGAGGGAGAAAAGCAAAGCTTTTAAGTAATATCTTGTCTCTGTAAACCCAAGCTAAACCTAATCACACTGCTTATCAGGGGAAGTGTGGTAAAGGGCCAAGGATGAGAGCGAAATCGGGAGCCCAGCTCAAGTGCATCTACGCTAATGCATGTAGCATGGGCAACAAACAAGATGAGCTGGAAGCCATGGTGCAGCAGGACAGCTATGACGTAGTCGCCATCACGGAAACGTGGTGGGATGACGGTCACGACTGGAATGCTGCAATGAATGGCTGTAAGCTCCTCAGAAGGAATAGGCAAGGAAGGAGAGGCGGGGGTGTGGCTCTGTACATTCGGGAGTGTTTTGACTGTATAGAGCTAGATTCCAGTGACGATGAAGTTGAGTGTTTGTGGGTAAGGATGAAGGGGAAGGCTAACAAGGGGGATTTTGTGCTGGGAGTCTGCTATAGACCACCCAGCCAGGATGAGCAGGTTGATGAAGTATTCTATAAGCGGCTGGCTGAAGTCTCGCAATCGCCAGCCCTTGTTCTGGTTGGGGACTTCAACCTACTGGATATCTGCTGGAAATATAACACAGCAGAGAGCAGGCAGTCTAGGAGGTTCCTTGAATGTATGGAAGATAACTTCCTGACACAACTGGTAGGAGAGCCTACCAGGGGAGGTGCCTCACTAGACCTACTTTTCACAAACAAAGAAGGACTAGTGGGACATGTGGAGGTCAGAGGCCATCTTGATCTTAGCGATCATGAAATGGTCAAGTTTTCAATTCTTAGTGAGGTAAGGAAGGGGGTTAGCAAAACCTCCACCTTGGACTTCCGCAGGGCGACTTTAACCTGTTTAGAACCCTGGTTGGGAGGGTCCCTTGGGAGAAAACCCCGTGGGGCAAAGGGGTCCAGGAAGGCTGGACGCTCTTCAAGAAGAAAATCCGAAAGGCCCAGGAGCAGGCTGTTCCCATGAGGCGCAAAATTAAAGGGCGGGGAAAATGGCCAGCCTGGTTGAACAAAGAGCTTTTGATGGGACTTAGGGAAAAAAGGAAGGTTTATCACCTTTGGAAGAAGGGACAAGCAACTCAGGAAGAGTACAGAGATCTTGTTAGGTTATACAGAGAAAAAAGTAGGAAGGCAAAAGCCCAGCTGGAACTCAGCCTGGCCATTAATATAAAGGACAACAAAAAAGTTTTTATAAATACGTCAACAAAAAGAGAGTCAGGGAGAATCTCCATCCCTTACTGGATGTGGGGGGAAACATTGCGACCAAGGATGAGGAGAAGGCTGAGATACTTAATGCCTTCTTTGCCTCTGCCTTCAATAGTTGGACCAGCTACCCACAGGGTGTACAACCTCCTGGGCTGGAAGATAAGGATGGAGAACAGAACAACTCCCCCATAGTCCAGGAGGAAGTAGTTAAGGATTTGCTGATGCACCTGGACACGCATAAGTCCATGGGGCCGGATGGGATTCACCCAAAGGTACTCAGAGAGCTGGCAGGAGAGCTCACCAAGCCTCTCTCCGTTATCTATCAACAATCCTGGTCAACAGGAGAGGTACCAGATGACTGGAGGGTGGCCAATGTGACGCCCATCTACAAGAAGGGCCGGAAGGATGATGCGGGAAACTATGGGCCTGTCAGCCTGACCTCGGTACCGGGAAAGATCACGGAGAGGATCACCTTGAGTGAGCTCTCACGGCAAGTGCAGGGCAGCCGAGGGATCAGGGCCAGCCAGCATGGGTTTATGAAAGGGAGGTCCTGCTTAACCAACTTGATCTCTTTCTATGACCATGTGACCCGCCTGCTCGATGCGGGGAAGGCTGTGGACGTTGTCTACCTGGACTTTGGTAAGGCCTTTGACACCGTCCCCCACAGCGTTCTCCTGGAGAAGCTGGCGAATCATGGCATAGACAAGTATACTCTTCACTGGGTAAAAAACTGGCTGGATGGCCGTGCCCAGAGAGTTGTAATTAATGGGGTGAAATCCAGTTGGCGGCCGGTCACCAGTGGTGCCCCTCAGGGCTCAGTTTTGGGGCCAGTCTTGTTTAATATCTTTATTGATGATCTGGATGAGGGGATTGAGTGCACCCTCAGTAAGTTTGCAGATGACACCAAACTAGGTGGGAGTGTTGATCTGCTTGAGGGTCGGCAGGCTCTACAGAGGGACCTGGACAGGTTGGATCAATGGGCCAGGGCCAATGGGATGAGGTTTAATAAGGCCAAGTGCCGAGTCCTGCATTTCGGTCACAACAACCCCAGGCAACGCTACAGGCTTGGGGAAGAGTGGCTGGAAAGCTGCCCAGAAGAAAAGGACCTGGGGGTGTTGGTGGACAGCCAGCTTAACATGAGCCAGCAGTGTGCCCAGGTGGCCAAGAAGGCCAACGGCATCCTGGCCTGTATCAGGAATAGCGTGGCCAGCAGGAGTAGGGCAGTGATGGTGCCTCTGTACTGGGCACTGGTGAGGCCTCACCTCGAGTGCTGTGTTCAGTTCTGGGCCCCTCACTACAGGAAGGACATTGAGCTGCTGGAGCGTGTCCAGAGGAGCGCCACCAAACTGGTGAAGGGTCTAGAGAACAAGTCATATGAGGAGAGGCTGAGGGAACTGGGCATGTTTAGTTTGGAGAAGAGGAGGCTGAGGGGGGACCTCATTGCCCTCTACAACTCCCTGAAAGGAGGGTGTAGAGAGGTGGGTGTTGGCCTCTTCTCCCAAGTGAATAATGGCAGGACCAGAGGAAATGGTCTGAAGTTGGGGCAGGGGAGGTTTAGATTAGATATTAGGAAGAATTACTTTCCTGAGAGAGTGGTCAGGCACTGGAACAGCCTGCCCAGGGAGGTGGTGGAGTCACCATCCCTGGAGGTATTTAAGGAATGTGTAGACATGGCACTTCAGGGCATGCTCTAGCGCCCGAGACTTTTGGTTTGTGTCTGTTTGTGGGTGGGGTGGGGTGTGGTTGTGGGTGTTTGTTTTGGTTTGGTTTTGGTGTTGGTGTTCTTTTTTTGTTGTTGGTTTTTTTTTTTTTTTTTGTTGGTTGGACTCGATGATCTCAAAGGTCCCATCCAACCAAAAATATTCTGTGATTCTGTGATTCTGTGAAGTGCAAATAGGAAATGAAAAGAGAGTACAACGCTGTGAACACTGGTACAGAAGTTAAGGGATGTGTTCTCTCAAGGCTGAAGCAAGTGCATCTGATCTGTTATCACATCTAGACACGTCCATTAAAAAAAAAAAAGTCCTTGAATTAAGGTCAAAACCAGAGAAGCTGCTAGTCAAAAACAAGAACTGAGTGAGATGTAAAAATAGGAAATGACAAAGGAGTCCCATGTCCTAAAGGAAAGACAAGTAGTGATGTCCTAACCCAGATGGCTTTCCAGTAGGCAAATGTGAATCCAAATCTAAGGCATATTAGATGAAGTGCTAAATTTGCTGATTTGCTATATCCATATCCTCACTGTTTTTAACCAAGGGACCTCAGTGTATCCCTCTGACCAGAAAGGTGAAGAAGGGGCTGCAGGAAATCTGGCCTTCCCACACCTGGAGTTCAGGATAATGTCATCTGGTCAGTGGTTATAGTTTTTTAGCATTCAGTTTCTCTGGCCCAAAAAGGAATGTATAAAGATGTATTCAAATGACACCGTGATTCTCAGCAAACAAGGGGAAGACCAGCTACATGTGATCAGGATTATTTTTTTTCTGAGTTTGGGATTTGATTAGGCAGAAGGATTGAGAGCAACCCCTGGGTAGTGTGTGCAGACTATAAGTGAGTTTTGTCCTTCAGGCTTCTAGGCAAGAGACATATAAAACACATGATGGAACGATGTCCTGACGTAATGCAGATAGATTATCACAAATGGAGGGAGAAGACAGATGTATGCATTTTTTTTTTGTGTTTGGCTAGCTCTATTGGGTGGTTTGCATCTAGCGTTTTGGAAGTGGTATCACTGCTTCCAGAATAAAGAAAGAGAACTGCACCACTGCTGATGGTGCCAGATTTTCCAAGACGTACTCCAGATAGATGCCTCCAGCAAGGTGAAGGAACTGCATTATATTGAAATAACATTAAGTATACTTTTAAATATAATATTAGCCTTAAGCACAAATCTATCAGCATGAGAGAAAGCTTATTCAGCCATTGAGAGGGCTTCCTTGCCAGCTGGTGGGAAATTACAAGCCTGACTCAGTATCTACTAAGCACTTACTTGTCTTTGATGGATACTACGTACCCCATCATCCTGGGTGAAGGACTGTAATTACAAATTACCACCATTGTCCCCCACTCCGCAGCTCTTTTCCTTTGAACATGGCCTTGGGAAGGTACAAACTGAAGTTGCTTTTCCTCACAAGGAGGACACTCACTGTGTTTTTGGGACACAGAGAAAAACTGTGGTGAGAGATGAGGAAGCCTTTACTAATGGTTATTGTAGCACCGGTGAAACTGAGTGTCTCTCTGATCTGTCCCCTGGGGAGCGCTGCCCACTGAAGTAGCCCCTCTAGCCAGGGCAAGGCAGGTTCTGGCCTGAAGTAAAAAAGGACCTCTGGGAGAAGGGAAAAGTAGAGATCTCCTAAGAGCTGGCCATGGCCAAGAAGCAAAAGGACAGAGATGGCTGGGCAGATACAAGAGGCGGCCTTCTAAGCCTGAAAAAGACAACCAAATATGCTTGTCATGAGCTCGGCTACGTGTGATGTTAAGAAAACAGTTAGTGACAATGGCATGAAGTATCAGCTGAGTTCCACAGAGATGGTCCTGGAAATGCAAACCCCAGATGTTTGTTTTCAGAGACCTCCTTTCATGGGCAATCTACAAGGCTGATGTTCTCAAGGTGAAAGAGGGAAGTAACTTCTCTGCCTACTCTATGCTTGCCATAAGGCAGGTGCCCAAATATTGTCACAGAGCATTTGTATGAGCCTGATTTCCAAACACGCTCATTCACCCACAGTGGAGACTAAAGTGAGAGCAAAGAGCAACTGGAAATTTGGCCACAGTAGGTGGTTTATTTACAAAGCTAAAAACAAGTCTCTACCTTGGACAAAAGAATAACAAAGCATTCCTCACAGTCTATGTCAGTGTCACAGAGAAAGGTAAAGGCACAGATGAAAAGAGAATGTCTGGTTCCTTGAGAAATTAAAAAGAAACAAATTGGACATTGTGCAAAACCACATTTGTCCTGGAACGTGATAGGTGGTGGGAAGGGGTCACAAACAGAGAAGCAACAGCAAAGGGCAGCAAGATGCTGCTACCAAGCAACAGATCTACTATTCCTTTGGAAATAATCTTCTGCCTCATCTCCCAGGCTCCACTCATGTCTGGGCTATTTACAGGCTGGAATTTGCAGTGGAGACCCATGACCCAGTACTGCCAGCCTGAACATTAAACTGTGAGACACAGCTCTGGGGTGCCCAGTCCCTGTAACGCTCCTGGAAGCACTGATACAGGTGTTGGCCACTGCAGAGTTAAAGCTGCTTTGGCACCTACCCATGATTTTTGCTAATGAACCATCTGGCTTAGTAAGAGAGATTGTTCAGCCACAAATCAGCAGTTTTCTTGCAGATGTTTGCTATTTGCTACTTCTTAATTCCCTTTCTCCCAGTTCATCCTCTTGCCTCGCACAGCTCTCACTTTGTCATTTGTCTCAATTCTTTCTGCAGAGGTAGGTTTCACTGCAAATATACTGGTGTCTGGGACTTTCATTATGATTATTTTTTTCCGGGATCAGAACACCAAGTTTTAGTGTCTCGGAGGTATAGATTTTCTGTCTGAAGTGAAGGTGTGATGCTTTCTGCAGATTCTGCTGGGATACATTTCTTTCCCGGATGTACAGACCTAAAAGGGATAAATATCACAACCTACTTCCCCCTTCTTTGAATTTAGCTTCAAAGACTAAGTATTTAAGGTATCAGACAGTGTAGTTTTCCTTACAACAATCACGACATCATTTTGCTATTTACGAGGACACAGAAAATGTGCTACATTCTACCATGCTTTTGTAAGTTATAGACAAGTATGTCCAAAGGAAGAAACACCAGCACTTAGGGATCTGGGCACTGCTCTCGGAAGAAGGTAAATTATGGGGTTCAGAATCTGGACCTTGATGTTTGTGTAAAAGAGAAATTATGTAAAGGAGAGATGTCTAATGATCTCCAGGACATTTTTATAAACTACATCCTTCTCCTTCATTTCTCCCCTTTATTTTATCTCAGATGACACCGTTCAGTGCATGTTCTTTTAATTACCTCCTCCTTGGCTCCAGGGTTGGCATTACATTTTCCATGCGATTTACTTGAAAATTAACCTTTCACATTGGTGCAAATCCGCGTGGGTGGAAATAACGTGATCTGTGCATTGCCCAGTCACCAGAGGCTTCTGATAAGACCCTGGAAGACATTCAGCAAGAACTAATTTGCCATGCTTTTGTAATAGCAGATCCTATCCTAAAGCTGTTCTCCTGCATGATGTTGCTGTACTGAGACACCATGGATTTTAAGACTTTATGAAATGTTACCCCTGCATCTAGAAAATTTTTATCTGAAACCAAAATAATAATAATTATAATTAAAAAACCCCAAACCTCTTAGGAAAGGAGGAAAATGAGAAAGAAAACCTAGGGCCTTAATCAATATCTGTGTGGGAGGCAACAATGTCTGCAGCAGGTAGCAGCTTCCTGAGGGATGGCTCTTACCTATTTGCTTTCTTCCTGCGAGTAGTGAGTTTAATGGATAGGGTCCCTCCAGGTGGGCAATCACAAAACTATCATTTTTATTTTCCTGACAGAAAATTTCATCTCTTTTTCCTAGCAGAAAATGACATTTCCCCTAGAAAATTCTGATGCTTTTGCATAAGTGGTTTTCCTTGTCAGAGAATGTCTCTGAAGCAACATTTCCCACAGGTTTTAACAATCTAGGCAAATTCTTGAGCAAATTCTTCTTCTTTGCTCATTTATTTTTAGTTAGCATGCTGCTCTGGTAGCACAGTTTCTCCCTAGGTAGCCTGGGGAGCAGGTGGAGACCATACTTCCTCTCTCTTTACTGCTACCAGACTATTCTGAGGACGAGAGAGAAGTTTTGCAGGTGCTTTTGGACTCTTTTTGGCATCTTTGGAAAATTTTCCAACAAATCATTAAGAGGAATAAACCCTTTCTCTGCTCAGAGTAATGGCTGAAAGTGGTAATGATCTGTCCCTCACTTCCACGATTTACAACTGCACGTTCGTACTGGTACAAGAAGAACTCAACTAAATAAATCAAGGTTATTGTGTTGTAACTGTCTACGCTTTTTCATGCCACAACTACAAGAGCCTTGAACCTCTCTTCATCAGACTCTGTCCTGTCCAGCTACCAAAGTCCATCCACGGTCTCTAAAGCACTCTACCTCTTGTTAACAGCTTTCCTACCTTAAAACATGAGTATCAGCAGCATTTACCCAGTGAATTTAAGGCTCCGTTTTATTTTGTTATATTGGATATTTCAGAGATACATATATGTGTCTCTTTTTACAGGGAGCTGTTAAGAGGAGATTCCTCTTACCGTGCTGCAGCCACCAGCGGCACTGAACCACATGGTAGCCACTGCTCCTCATCCTTCTCCTAGGGACTGTTTCATCCTCTGAGCAGGGGCTGGTGGTTGGTCATAATCGTTCCTTTGTCATGTGAGGGAAGCTTTGAAAAAAGACAGTGTGTTCAAACCTGAAAATGACAATGAAGTAGGGAGGTGATTGTGCCCCTGTACTCGGCACTGGTGAGGCCACGCCTGGAGTATTGCGTCTGGTTTTGGGCACCTCAATCCAAGAGAGATATCGAGGTGCTGGAGCGAGTGCAGAGGAGGGCAACGAAGCTGGTGAAGGGCCTGGAAAACAAATCCTATGAAGAGCGGTTGAAGGAGCTGGGACTGTTTAGTATGAGGAAGAGGAGGCTGAGGGGAGACCTCATCACTCTCTACAACTACTTGAAAGGACGCTGTAGAGAGGTTGGTGCTGGTCTCTTCGCACAGGTAATTAATGACAGAACAAGAGGGAATGGCTTCAAGCTCCAACAGGGTAGGTTTAGACTGGACATTAGGAAAGAATGTTTCACAGAACGAGTGGTCGGGCATTGGAATAGGCTGCCCAGGGAGGTGGTTGAGTCACCATCCCTGGATGTGTTTAAGAACCGTTGAGATGTGGTGTTGGGGGATATGATATAGGGAAGAACTTTGTAGTGTAGGGTAGATGTTTGGACTCGATGATCCCAAGGGTCTCTTCCAACCTGGATGATTCTATGATTCTATGATTCTAAGGCTTGTTTATACCACTGACAATGATGGAAGCCATAGCTATTCCTAGAATCTTAAATCTTACTCTGTTCCCAGAGAAGTCCTCAGAATTTTTATTCTTAATTTCCCAGTCATAAACCACAATACAACTGAATATGGATGTCAGTGAGAAACAGCACTGATGTCCTAACTTTGATATTATTTACTGTTCACAATTAAGTTTATATCAGACTCTTGGTATTTCTTAAGTAGATGTTTATACTCTTATGCATGGGTTTCATATTTAATAGGCCTATGCTCAATGGACCTTGAAATTAATTAAAGAAGAACATAATTCATCTAAATTATTTCAGACGAAATCTTTTGCTACTTACTGTCATTGAATCTTTAAATGTTATCCTTTTTTCAAGACAAGTTGTTGTGAAGCCTGAACTCATTAATAAGGAAGATCCTCGTAACCATCTGTGAACTAGTTGGGGGTGAGTATTTCACTGTCCTCCAGAAAATCCTAACTGCGTGATGCTTTGGGGTACACAGATGTTTCCAATGCCCTGTCAGACAATCCCATCAGGTGGCAGGTGACAGGTGACCCCATTTGATTTCACTAATTGAGTTGCGCTTGGATTTCCCCTGGGTTTGGCAGCGAAGGCATCTCTGATAAGGATTCACAAGAAGAATAAACTTCACATGGTAATATCAGCTGTTCTGCTAGGAGAGAGAGGGAGAAGGAGCAATCTCCTGCACGTGTCCTGAACCTGGAGCCAGGCAGTGAAAACGCAAGCTTTATTCCTTATGACCCCGATTACGGTGATGGATGGTACTACACAGAATGTTTTCTTCTGTACTCTAACTGAAATCCAGCCCAGGCCTCCCTGACCTCTTCCTGCCTAGAAATTAGTCTTTTTTTTGGACATGGGAAGCCCTCTTTTTCTCCATGCACAGCACACCTGTCTTGTCTGACGAGAGGGGCTGGGTGGACTCCGTTAAAAATAGTCAGACAAGTGACACCTTGTCGATTGTTAAACGAGGGTTCACAGAAGGGCTTCATGGGATTTATGCATATTTCTGAATTTTAGCTGGAAACAGAGCCTTGAGCCAGTCAGGCTGTTCTGTGGTGGGAGTATTTTTGCCAGGAATGCTGCTACATTCTCAATTAACTACTTATGGCTGCTGTGAAACCAGACTGGCATTGTCTAACTTTGGTTTCTGGGGCATTCATTTTAGGAATACAGTCATCCTTTCCCAATCACAATTAGAGACACTCACAGAGGTTGATTCTGCACCACTTTCTAATCACTGCCTGTGGCAGAAGCTTAATATTACCAGAATCCTAATGAAATTTAAAGTGAACCTGGTCTGAATCTAGGCTGCATCTGAAGCAGTGGTGAGGAATGAGACTGGCTTGCCAAGCGCCTCCAGACTGGCAAATGCAAGTACAGACTTAATATCTTCTAGTTTCCAAGAAAGCAAAACTTGCTGCATCAAGAGCATCAGTTTCTGGGAACATTTCCACGATTCTCCTGCTACACTAGGATTAAATCACGACACCGTTACTGATTCCCTAAGACAGCCATACAGTAGGTCTCAGATCCTTTTTCTCACCACAGATTTCAGCTTTCTCATGACTTATGTTCCTCAGGAGTTATGAGAGCACAACTAAAAGGCAATTTCAGTGGAGAGTGAGCTTTCCTACTAACTGGCTCAGGACTGTGGACGTTAAAGTGAAGTCATTTGGTGGCACTTCCAAAGAAGGTGAGGTAAGGTTCACGTTTGCGTTGGCTTTCCTACAGTTGCAACCCAATCAACAATGTCTGAGAAAAAGGAATCAAAGAGAGATTAAATCTCATTTTGTAACAAGACAAAAAAAAGGCAGGTTCACAAATAAAAACTGGTATTCATGTACTCTGTTATTTAGTGTAAAGTGGAGTTAAAGATTTTTAGATCTTTAACAGATCTCAAAGCAGTTTCCTCATATGTGCTGAGTAAAGTATGTTTTTAAGTGTTATGTTTAGCATTGTTTCGTACACTTTTCATTTTTCTTTGACTGCTCTGTCACATCTACCTCCTGCTATTGCAATTATGCTCTGCTACAGGCTGAGGAGACAAAAGTTTACTGGTGACTGGAAGGCTGAGGGAGCAATAGATGGTATTTCTCAAGGATCTCAAAGTACTGTTCAACCATTGTATACAATCATAAACAGAGTCTCAGAGAGGAAAAGTCAGATGTGCAGTCAATGGAAGAGGCACAGCTGGCCTCACCCACACAAGCATGCAGATACACATACGTACGTATAATCACACTTGAATTTTGAATTCACTTTCCCTAGATCATGCAGGGCATGAAATTTATCTTGGTCCTGCTGAATACACATATTTTTGTTTACTCCTTCTTTGTGTGATGCTCATCTTTTAAGCCTATAAATATTTATTTTATAGTTCCTAGTTTATCAACTGGATTCTCAGAAGAGGTCGAGAACTGTTTACTGCCTTACTGCATTATTTCTGGTGATGGTCTTTGAGATTTTAGGAAAATAAATATGTTTGAAGGATCCTGGTTACCTCTGAGTGTTCTTGCACTGTTCCATAGGTATCAGTTTGATTTGTAGAGAAGCACTGTGCATTTTAAAATTATCCTCACTAGCAATATTTGATTTTTAAGGATTGCAGAAAATGGGATCAATGAAAGATTTCTTTAGAATGTGCTGGGAAGCAAGAGACTCAAAACTGCCAAGCCCTGGAAATTCTGAGATGCAAAAATTAGAGATTCTTATTGCTAGAAAAAGTGGCACTTATTCTCATAGCAATCCACCCTTTTTATCTGGCAAATATTTTCAGTGAAAATAATAAACTGAAGAGAAACCTTGTATGCTTCTGAGCACAATTCACAATTACAATGCTCAGGGAGAACAGAGCTGCTGATGCTGTCAATAGCTTGCTTTGATTTTCATTTCAAGGCACAAAGGTACAGAACGCAGTCTTTTCTGAGACCCAGAAGATGCACGGAAGTTCAACTCTTTTATTCCCCTTTGTCATACTGAAAGTCATCATTGCAGAGGGGAGAGTCAATGTGAGGGGAGATTTTACATATTTGGTTACATCAGCCCAACAGCTGGGAATTAGGCAACCTTTCAGCTTTTGGACAGGAATTCAGGTGGGACTTTCTGAAAAACTCCCCTCTAATCTCATCTTTAACGTCAACCCACTGCTGTGTGCCTAAGATCAACTTTAGGCATTCAAATAACCTCAAAGAACATAACTCTTTTCAGAATTAAACACATTAGTGGGAGAGATAAGACAAAGTATATCCTAGATTTTGTCTTGGAAGTGTGTTTCCAGCATCTGTCCACGCCTGTTTTAAATGATTGCATGCAATGTCATGGTCCTGCTTTGAGGCTGAAGGTTTGCTGGAGAGCCTTTGGAGATCCCGTCTCTCTCCTTTATTCTATGGTCTTTCTGTTAGAAAGCTCTCCTGAAACACAACCCCACCTTCTCTTTTACCAACTTAATCTTTCCGTGTCTTTTCTGTCTTCATACTTTACATTATCCCAATATATTTTGACTCTCTTCTTTAAGTATCCTTACATCTCTCTAATCCAAGTTGTTTGATGCTTTAAAATTTTATCTCACATTTCATGCTTTCCCATCCTTTGCTTTGCTGGGCCTTGCATCCAGTCATCTTTACAATTCTGGTTTCCAAAATCGTGTCAATAAAACCACCAACCTGGAAAGCTTTCAGGAGACCCATGCCAAAAGTCACCTCTACTGAAGGACTAAGTGTGAGATTTAGTAAGGTGCTGTGGACCTGCTGATATTTTTTCCATTATTAGCCAGTAATGTTAATTCTTGTGAATGAACTAGAGATCACTTGCATTTTGAAATATTTTTTTATTCTTATGGAGTGACAACCTGATAAAACCCTTAGAATTAATTAGTTTACATATAGCTGATGAACCGTTTTGTGCCTTGAATGCCTTATTGAAATATACCAACTTCACTAGCTTGAGTGAGACAGAAGTCAGACATGAAACAGTTCCTACCAGTGAAGGCTGTGAGGCAGTGAGCAGTAACTGTTCCCTTTGGGTGGCTCTATTTCTTTATCCACCAAGTTAATATATAGTCAGGAATAAAACAGTAAGGAGCAGCTGAAAGCTACATGTGGAATCCATTGAGAAGATGTGTAGATCGATTTGAGAAGATTTAGGTCAGTTTAGGCTTTAAGAACAAATGTTTAAAGACAAAGAGTAATGTCTTCAAGTGGTGTAACTCGTGCATTTTCATTGGGTTAAGTGCAAATATGGAAATATACACCAGAGCAGACCTGACCCGCAGTGTTACCCAGAGCATATTCCTTACTCACGGAATGCCCTCTAAAGGACAAATGTAATACGTAATCTTACTTGATAATATGCATTCATGTCTCAGAAGATGCTGGGGAATTATTAGCCTTTGACAGACTTCCTTTTGGCTTTAGCAATTAGCAGAAATGAAACTCGTTAAGATTAAATTTATCCTTTGGACCATGCATAGTTTTAAGAATTTTTCTATAACCCCATGAAACAATGAAAGAAGCCAAGCACTGAATTTTCAAATAATTATGCGGTGATTTAACCAGCTCCTATTGAAGTTGTTCAGACTATGAAAATGACCTATATGAACAGGAAACTCTTGGCCTTTAGAGCTCCTTTGAAAAGTGTGCCCTCTTTCCCCAGCATCTGAGAATAGCATGTGAGCACGGGGAATTGCTGAAGGTGGAGAGGGCGAGCAGGGTTTGTGGCATTGTTTAAATTGTCACCCACGTATGTTTTAAATTAGATTGAAAGTATCCTCAACATGAAGAAAATAGCCTTCTTTCAGTGCTGGGAAGGTGAAATTGCTGTATGATGCAGTGCTGAAGCCCTTCAGAGGAATGGCAGGGGTCTGAGCCTTATTAACCAAGCTTATTGATGCAGGCAAATGAAATGAAAGTCAGTAATTTGCTGATGAAATGTAGTTCAGTGGATTGTTTAGTCCATTCCATGCTGGACTGGTCTCTACCATACATTACCCTCCACCGTGCCCAGCTCAGTTTTAAGTAATGGGACTCCTGACACTTTTCTTGTTACATTTACAAAAGTAATGGCTTCCTCTTTCTGTTCACTTGACAGGCTAAAACGTATTTAAGTGAAAAAACAGTCCTGATGGTAGACCAGTATTTTTCTGAACTGCACATAGAGTTCATTAAAGCAGCAGCTGCTGGTGAAAGCTTATTAATGTGTAAAGGTAACCTGCAGATTGGTGTGGATCCCGGGTGGAAGCTGAGCAGAAGTAGCCACTGTGGTAAGAATGTGATGAAGCTGCGGCTGGTCACGATTACAGTGTTGATGTAGCAGGCACAGGAAAATAGTCATCCTTACCCATCGACAAATACGTTATTTCCATCACACAGCAGGAAGAAACTTGGAAAAAAATGAAGCAGAACTGCAGACTGTATTGGAAATTAGTATCTAAAGTCAACTGACTCTAGGAAATCCTTATGGTGTAATGGGTGTACAGGTGTGTGTGCTGTAGGATTTTATAGGTTGATTGAAGATCAGAGGTGCAATTTTCTCTTCCATAAAAGTATCTTGAGTAAGTAGTCAAGAGCCCTGTTGCTGTTGAATAGTAGCAGCTCTCTGGAAGGTCTGTCTCACTGGGCCGGGCTGTGGGAGCTGGAGCCCGTCCCTGCTGCGGCATCGGCGGGGCTGGGGTGGTGGTTTGTCACCAGCCGGTCTCACTGAACGGTGGGCAACACACGGGCTGTCCCTGCCCGAACCACCACGGCCCCGACACGGGACGAACCCGGCTTCATCTCAACAAGCAAAGCAGCAGCGAGGAGGCTGTAGGAGTCTATGTCACGGCAGCGCATCCCCATGGTAACAGGTCTCTTTACACCCTGGGCTGGTGAATGACCACCAAACGGGGCCCTGACCCGCTGGGAGCTGCACAAAATTAGAAATTAAGGCCTAGATGCATTACTGCTTTGGAGAATGCTGAGGTGTTTAGGATGTCTGTTTGTCCTGAGGAAGTCTAACCTCTCACTGAGGGATGGGAAGGCGTTGGAGGGATGGGGTGACTGTCACTGTCTCAGATCAACTCCTACTTCGGAAAGTATAAAGTATTTAAAATGCCTCTGCCTAATTATTATTTCTGTGAGTGGCTATCAAAGCCTAAGTAGCACAGGTGACAGGCTTTTAAGAGTGAAGTAATGAGCTGCCCAGAGACAGACATATTTCCCTCTCCTGGAGTAGGTTTGGAGCATTCTCATTTCAGTCCAGCGGGCAAAGCCTTGGCTGATGCTGTAACATCTGGAGGACTACCTAAACTCTTAACACTGCGGAAAAGGGCTAGAGCATCAAGAACCTTACCAGAAGAAACCTTTTTTGCAGTCCAAAAGGCACTTTGTGGTTCATGCAGTCTGGGCACTAGGTCCACAGTACAGGCCAGATTTCACCCCCAGAGCGAGACGGGAAGCTCAGCACAGCCCTCCCGTCACCCCCCGGCTCTGGCAGCGCAGCCTGACATCGGCCCCCCTGGTAAGACCCCTTCCCAGCACCCTCAGCCCCGTCAGCCCCTCCCCAGTGCTAAGAAGGGCTCCTTGAGCCAGCGGTTAGTCAAATAAAGGCATTCCTCCTTTTTTGCGTCTGTCTTTTCCATCTGGGATTCCCAGCACCGGGATCTTTCCCTGCCGGAGGCGGGAAGGACAGCGTGTGTGAGCAGGAACTTCCTGCCGATGGGAGGTGGGACATGCCAAAGCCTGTTCCTGCTGAAGCCAGGCCACCAAAGGACTTGGGAGGGTACGTCATCTGCTGCCTCAGCTCGGGGAGAGCCAGGAGACAGACGTCCACACAACGAAGGCCAGGGAATTTGGGTTAACATTTTTCTAATTAATCTTTTTAGGACTTTTTTTCTGCTCAGAGTAAATCTATTTAAGGTTCCCTGCTGGTTTCAAAGAAGGAAAGAAAAAGGTTTTTAATTAGAGCTGTACAGTTCAAGTACCTAATGAATCAATAGTAATTGAATAGAGTGGAAGCTTCTTCAAAGCACACCCATGAAGTACAGTAAATCCTTCCTTTAACAGGTTTAGTTCCATGGCAAGTGATCTTTTAAGAGGATTGTCCATCATATATTGGCCTGAATGTGTGTTTTTTTCATGTATTCTCTTGAGTTCATCCAGGTACTAAGTGCTTGGATGTCCAGTGGTATTAATTGTAGCCGTCTTTCAAGATGTGGGTATTAATCACAGACATACTTGTTGATTAACGCTCTTCCTAAAATTCTGATATTTTCTGTATGTAGTTTTGGGAGGTGTTGCTAAATGGGTTATCCCTACAGACCACAGAAAATGGCCTATAAATTTTCACTCAATTTATTTTAATAGCTACTTTAATTTAAAAGTTAAGGCTACAAAATGCCTTCAATTAACAGATTGGAAAAAACAAATTCAGGCCATCAGAAGGAAAGGCCTTCCTGACTAAGTGATGCCTTAGCATCATGCCAATCACACTTCCTTAGGGAACGAATTGAGATTCATAAAGGAACACACTTCTCCAGATCAAGAACTCATTGTACAGTACAGAGTTTTTTGGAAAAGATCCTTCTCTAAGGAACCGTCCCCCCAGCTGCTCCTTCAGAGCAAAGCCTTCAGGTATGGATGCAGACCTGCACCTTCACAACTTGTCCACGCATCCTTTGAGGAGGTTTTGAGAACATTTGAGGACATAACCACATCAGGCTTCAGATACAGTAGTTACAATAATACTACCTTGCTGACGAGGACACCTCCTCAGTCTCACACGAAGGTGCCTGCACAGCCTCTGGCCCGTTTTGGGCACAGATATCACCTGTATTGGCCAAGCTGCCTTTATCCTGCTGTGCTTCCTCTGCTCCAGCTGCTTGCCATGATGTGCTGCAGGGTTCAGAGGGAAGGCGCTGAATCTGATGGAGCAGATGGGGCTGGTCCTGCTCAGCCCCCTCCTGGAGCCGGAGCAGCGGGGACTGGAGCTCAGCAGATAACGAAATATTGCTGTCGTTTCTCCAGTAATTCATTTTGCTCAAGAGTTTCACTGATGCCCAAAGGATTTCTGCCTTGTGGAAACGAAAGGGGTTGTTCTGCCTTGTTTCAAGGTTTTATGTGAGGTCTTTTCGTTACAGATGAAGATCAATAAACCTTTAAACTGAGAAGCTAAGGCACTTTGTGACAGAGGGGATGAAGCTCACATACACACACACCAACACTGCCTGTGCACCTTCAGGTAACTCAGGTGCACTGTGCAAAGGTTCAGCTCTCATCACACAGGGTAAAACTCCTCATCTTGGGAAAAGCCAAGCACCAGGGCATTTGCCTCAAAAAGGGCTGCTTTGTAAGACCTAAATCGTTACAGGGAAATCTAAGCTTTCATGTTCTAAAAGCTCTCCGGCCTTCATTTGAAGAAAGTGCAACCTGAAAGCATGCCAGGACTATAAAGCTAGAAGGCATAAATATGATACATATATATAATGGTTGCAATTATATAACATAATGCATATTTTTATGTTATAGAATATATTAAGTATATTTAATCTCATTATTTTCAGATTAATATCCTCCTTCTCAAGGGTGTCTGTGCTGATTCAGGAACATTCATAGCTATTAGCATTGAAAAAGTTTTCCTTAACAAAAATTAAAAAACTACAAAGCAACTTTTTGGACCAAGTATTTTAAAATCTGAAATTAAAATGCTTTTTTGGTTAAGCTGTTCCCATAAAAAGTCTAATGTATTGTCTTGCTAAGATCTGTGTTGTGTCCTACCAGAAGACAGATCCCAACTTCAATGTGTTTTTCATCCTTTTTTTTTTTTTTTCCCATTTTCAAGAATTCTCTTTCTAGAGCTCATCATCTGGTGTCATGTATTATGCACTAAAATTCATAAAATGCATAAAATTCAGCAGCTTTGTATTAAATTTAGGAAACATTTAAACGATTTAAATGTCAGAAGGGTCTTGATAAGGAGTCTAGAAACTCTTAATACATCAATATCAAAAAGAGGGAGCTGAGCTGTGCTTATTTGACCTTGTTTTATTATTACCAGGGAATGCTGGTGCCTGGAGCACCTGAATGTCCTTCTAAAGGTATCTCCTGGCAAGTGATGAGGAGCAGCTAAGCAATTCAAAAGCATAATTAACTTTTGGATGCTCTTTTCTGACTTGATAACCCAAGGTTATAATGTGTTCTTTAGTAGATGCTAGTGTTCCCAAATTGCATTTCGGCTGGAAGGATCTGTGCTGCAAGGAGCTGCACCAGAAGGCAGTTTCCAGGTTTCTTTTCTAATTGTAGCAATTTTATTATCTATTAGAAACAGGATAAATGTAGTGGGAATTCCTTGCTCTGCTGGTGAAAAAAATCCCCCCTCATTTGAGTTTGTTTGTCCAAGTGGGTTTATCTCTGAAAAAATGGATATAATAGTATATAAGTGGATATAATAATGCTTACATGCCTCAAAAGAACATTGTGTGGCATAAACAGCTGATTAATTGACTTTTGTGCTACGCACAATTTTCTATTGATTCTTAGATCTCATATGTGTGTGTCAAAAATCAGATCGATGGATAAATGTAAAGTGATTCATACAGGGAAAAAAAATTTTAACTTCACATATAAAATGTTGTGTTCCGAGAGACCATTACCACTCAGGAGTGAGACCTTGGGGAGATTACAGACAGTGCCATGAAATTGTCAACTTAGTGTTCAGCAGCTGTATGAAAAGCAAACAGATGCTCAGAAGTATTAGGGAAGGAATAGAGGAGAAAAGAGAAGACACCATTATGACAACAAATACATACATGGTGTGCCTACACCTTGACAGCTGGGTACAATTCTGGTCCTCCCATCTCAAAAAGTATATCCTTAAAATGGAAAAGGTTCAGAGAATGGCAACAAGGATGATTCAGAGGTGTGGAACAGCTTCTGCGTGAGGAAACCCAAGGTACATCTACCGGTTTTAGTTCAGATCAGGTACCTTTTTATGAAGCAAATCTTCAAATCATCCTCACTTACTGCACTTTAGTTCAAACACAGGACAGACTTGGAGCACCTGAACTGAATTCCTTTTGGATGAAACAAAGCCTGATCGTGTTCTGGAACATGCATCATGCAACCTGCCTGCTAATGGGTATACAACCTGCAGGACCAATTTTATGCTAGTCGGAAGAAAAAGCCTCCTGAGGATTCTGGGGCTCTGCCTTGAGAGTTTTGTTTTACAGATGCACTCCTATTACCTATGGTATAATGTAGGCAGGGCTGAGGTGGACACTTCAACCTGAAAAAGAGATGACTTATTGGAGATATGAGAGAGGTCAGCACAATTCTGAGTGGCATGGAGAGGAATTCTAGGGATCAACTGATTGCTGTGCTTTTCAGATACAGGTCCCATAGAATTAGGTATGATGCTAATTTGGATCAGATTCAAAACAAAGAAAAGGATGTGATTCTTCATGTGACGTGCAGTGGACCTGTGGAACTCCTCGCCGAAGGATGCTGTGTATAGACGAAGGCAGACTGGACAAGTCCTTGGAACAGAGATCTACTGACTTTTACTAACTGGGTTACTATTTGTGTCAGGATCAGGAAATCTCCTTGACTGAAAGTTGCTATATCACATATGTTCCCTTTTCTTTCTCTACCCTACATGTCCACTTGTGACCACTGCTGGAGACAGAACATTGACCAAGGTAGGTCATTGCTCTGAGCTGGTGTTATCTCATTTCTTGTGTTATGTTATATTCCTATGTATCTTTTTTTAAAAAAAGAAATGTTGTAAAAATGATCTTTGAATAGATAGTTAGACTTGAATTTTACCTTTGTGGCTGATGCTAGTGATTTCCATACCAGAAATGTTTCTCAGGAGCCTGTACATGTTAAAATAAAGTGTGTTTTTCTAAAGAAGTTCTAAATGAGTCATTTAGATGATTTTCAGCATCACAGGCTACCTAGGCTCTAAATGACTGTAACAATAAAGGGTATTCATTTGAAGCAGCCACAATTTCCTGTTGATATTTTATGTTCATTTTCATTTAAGCTTTATCATGACAACACTGCATAATTTCATGTGTGTACAGAAAAGCGATATGTGTTAAATGTGCAGTTGGAAAGGAGGAGGGGAGACAGCTGAGGGAGACCCAAAGTCTTATTAGTCTCAGTCTGTTTATGTCATTTATGGCAAAAAGAACATTTTTTGCTTATATATATGAAAGCCTGTGTGTTGTAGTGAAATAAATCCACCTTTGCGTTGAACACGACAATTTTTATCAATAAACAGCAACAGTGTATTTGACATTGATGACACAAGGAATGCGATGTCTGATTGCAGTGGTAGAAGATTTGAAACGTTCTCCTTAGAGAGAGGGTATAGTTAGGTCATGCTGTGCCAAAGCCATAAGGTTTATCAAACTCTGAGTCAAATAAAGAGCAATTGGTTTAGAGTGATGAATTAAAGCTCTGTCCTTTGGGAGAAAAAGGAGCTTGCTTGATCTAACAGTCAGAAATGCTCAGAATCCCCCTTTTTTGTTTTTATTTCACCCAGGACACAATGCTTCCAGCCACACCATTTCCTGAACTGCACTTCTTGGGGAAGGTGTCGGTTATGGAGGGGACAGTGCCCTGTGTTCCCAGTGCTGGACGCCTGTCCTTACCCTTGGTGGTGGCAGGGGACAGGGTCTCCTGGCTGGCAGGCGTTGCGTGTGGAGGGTGGTTAGATCACATCCCAGGATGCAGGGAATACTTTTTATTACAGCTGAATGACTAAACTGACCAATAACGGTAAATATTTAATGTGAGTCAGGCAAGCCTCATGAGCCAACTCTTCACGGTATTACAAGATGCACTTTCTTAACAGTTGAGGACCTTGAATTCCTGTAACTGTACTCTGCTGGTAGCGATCTCCCACCGTGGGGCGGCAAGATGTGGCTGTGTCAGGGACCAGTCGCTGTGGTGCCAGGCAGTGCTCTGGCTCCCAACTGCTTCTGTGGTTTGAACTGTGCATAACTGGAGAGCCAAGCACCATGAGTTGCCAAAAAAGAGCATACCTCCACTCTGGCCTCTGGCTTAGTACGCTGAAAAGACCTGCCATTTCAGAGATATGTAATCATTAAGAGATATGTAATATGCTTTTTAAAGATAGATGATCTGTATCTTATTTTTAGGTACAATTTTACATATAGTGGGAAGAGCATTTATACAGATATTGGTTATTGGCAGCAGGCAGTTGTCAGCTTTAAAACTTTCAGAGGGGAGAGAGACTCCCAGAACCTTCTGGGGGTGATTTAGAGAGAGCTGGGGCTCAAGAGGTTGATATATTCCTGCTGTTCAAGTTCTCTTTTGATTGTGATAAGAATGACTTCATCACCAGCGCCCTGCTTGTGTAGCTGTAAATACTTGCTTTGCTCTGGGAAAAGCTGTGCCAGTTATTGTCAATGCACGATACCCTACACCGGGTGGTTTCGGTATGAAATATGCCTTCACAGTAGCTCAGCAGGAACATAATTTCAGAGGTTCTTTTGTTTGTTCTCATTGTACCTTGTGTGTATGCAGGAGGGGGTGCACGCACACTTTAATGTAGGCAACTAGAAATGAGAAAACTGCTAAAATGTAGGAAATGCCATGGTACGGCACCTGTGGAAAGACAATTAAGGAGACATCAAGATTAGGGAATACGTTTCCATTCCCCCCAGAAATTCTTAAATTGAGAGATGGTGTAAAATGAACAAACCTAACCCTTGACTCCACTTTCCTTCAGAGGTTTAATTTTTATTTGACTTTCCCTTCTAATATGACAAAGATTTTCATTTGATCATGGGATGTTTCTGTCTCTGAAGGCAGAGGAAAGGGTTAAGGCTCTACCAATCGGTCACCAGTTCCTCCCCTCAAAGGCTGGGGTAATGTATGGGAAGGTCTATGAGCATGGCATTTTTGTATTTTAATCCTCTTCCATTAAATTCTAATGACCGGTTGCTAAACGATGTCATGCATTTCCTGCTCCTTTTACAGGGAGCTGTTTTATAAAGCAGCAGCTTGGAAGCATGCAGGAAGCAGTCATCTCTGGAATTGATTGCATTTCTGATAGAGCACTTTTGTACTGTATCCCTGGAGAAATTCTGCAGGTCATAATGGCTTATGTTCTCCTCGTAGCTGCAGCATAATAATTCACAGAAGTAGAATAAAGACGGAAACAAGATCTACCATCTTTAAACCTCTTACTAGACTCAGCTCATACAGTTTCCTTTTTTTTTAATGTATTTAAAGAAAGCAGACCATTATTATTAGTGAATGGGAGTGAAGGGCTCTGTACAATGCAATGAAAACGTCTGGCTCTGAAATAGCTGATGTTTATGGATTGGATGGGAGTGTGATCCACAAGAAACATGTCCAATTTGATCAACTGATGTGGAAAGGGCAGTTGAACAAAAGCAATATTTGCATACACTGGGATGCCAGTAATGATCTTGTCCCTGCTGCCAGTCACACAGGTTCGTTAGAAATGGGTGTCAGCCATTAAGCTTTGATTTTCAGCACAGATAAGTAATGAACAAGCAAATAAAGGAAACAAAGGGTGGCCATACTGCAGAGCGTCTGATTATGCTGAGAGGTTGGCTGCTGCTGTCCTGGCTGGCTGTTCAGTGCAAGGGGGTGCTTCCCTTCATTTCTGCTCCCATAACTCTGTCCTCAGTCAAATATTGGTAAGAAATGTGTGGCTCTTACATGCATCTTCCCTGGAAAATTGCTTTCCTTGGTTCCTGATAGAAATCAACAAGACAGTCAGACAGACAGAGTGAATTCCTCATGATGTGCCAGATTCAGTGAGTGCTTGGGTGTGCAGAAAGCATGGAGAAGAAAAAGGAGCTTTTGAGGCTTATAAAACACACAGCATTTGCTGCGATTTCTTTTTTATCATTTGCAAGTGTGCTGGTCCTGAAGAATATAAAAATAGGGATGGTTTTCACTCTTTCCACAGATGCCTGGAATTTTAGCATGGGACTAAAGGCATGTGCCAAATAGTAATTGGTACTGAACATCAATCATTCTGCTAGTACCAGGCTGTCACAAGCGATGTTTTATGGCTGGACTGGAGTTAGCCTGAGCTGATTCTCCATGACACACTTACACAGTAGCTCAGGCCAGTTTTTCTTTAATACTCTGGTAATTTGGAAGTTCACTGAACTGCCTTGGCACCAAAATTGCAGGTGGGCCAAGAAAATGTTCTGCTGTGACCAGGGAAGGGCAAGGACACTTAAAATATGGTGGTAAATGTGCTTCTGGCTGCTACTATAACTTTAGGAAGGTCACTTACCTTCTCGTTATTTCAACTTCTCCATTTATGAAATGATGATATTACGAAGTCATTGAGTGCAGGGGAAGTTAACAGGTTGTTGTGGTTTTGACCAGATTGACCAATCAGAACGACAGATGGCCCCTCCCTCCCCCCTCTAAGGAAAAGAGAGGAGAGGAAGAGATAAGAGATTTATGAGTTTAGAAAAAAACTAAACTACTTTAATGAAAATATTAATAAATAATGAAATAATAAATAATAATAAAAAAAGGGGAAAGAAAAAAAAAGAGGAGGGAAAAAAAAAAGTATACGGTATATACAAAACCGTATCAAGCTCCCAGGATGATGATCACGTCACCAGCAGGCACAGGAAAAAGTCCCAGGCTGGACTCGGTGATGGACAGGAGCTGGATTCCAGATCTGGAGTCAGGAATGCTCGGATCAGGATCAAAGGCAGATGAACAGACAGGGTCCTCCTCAGATGCCGGCCATTGAAGGAAGAGAGATGACCCTTTGATCCCTCAGCTTTTGTACTGAGCATGATGCAGATGGGATGGAATACCCTGTTGATCATTTTTGGGTCGCCTGTCCTGTCCGCTCCTCTCTACAGGTGTGACCCCTCTACGCTTTTCCGCTTCCGACCCTCCAATGGGTCAAATAACAAATTTACCTACCTTGGTTGTTATAGCAATAAGTATAAGCAAGGGCCTCTCTGCTCACCATTCCTTGGTATTATCAGGTCTTATCACTATGAGAGCGAGCAGTTTCTGAACAATATGCCGTTAATTTCAGAGTTTAGTTAGTTAGAAGAGGCCCAGCTAAAAAGGAAAAATTACTGAACAGAAAATTAGTTCTGTTTTACCTCAAACCAGGACACAGGTAAATATTTGCAATGGATTTGGAGATTTCGCATAAAAAGTTTTGCAATACCAACGCCTGAGAAGACTGCAGAGTCTTGCTGGTAGAGTCCATGGTGGTCACCCTGGGATGAGACTGCTTTTGAAAACTCAGAGGGAGAAAGCAGTGGAGAACCGAGCATCAAGCTGTGAAAGGGGAGACAATGTGGAGGCAACACCCTCGGTGACAGAGCTGGGGCATCGCTTGTCTCTTTTCTTTTGAGGCTGAGTAACACTTAACATTGTGAGTGAATCCATTGGTTTCAAAGCTTTTCATGTTGGAGAACCTAGCCTGCGTTTTTCCCCAGAGTTATAACAATAAGCATATAATGGGGATGGCAGAATGGAATGTGCAGCATACAAGTAATGAAACTCGATATAATTAATATGATTTTCACTAATGATTTCACTAGCTCCTAATGATGTACAATCATCTTTACATTAAAGAGAAAAATTAAAATACAAAATGCAGCTATCCTAAGCTGTGGTTCATCCTTTGTTGCATCTGCTCTCCCAAGCCCTAGACACGTGCAGCAGTGGAGACAGTACAAAGAGAACAAGCAGAAAACCACTTGAGATTTTTAGTTTCTATCATTTTAGCAAGATCATTTGAACATTCACAGACATGACTTCTATTGTGGTGTTCTGTCAGATGGCTTGCTTCTTGCAGTGGACACCATGCTAAGAAGATGAGGGCTTGAGAAAAGCTAAGCTTGAAATTCCTGCCAGAGTTGAGTGGTGAGGACTTTTTCCTTTTTTCTGGTGCTCTTTTTGGATGGTTTTAGGCATGTTGAATTTGATAGCTTATCCTGTAGAATCATCTAATCAAATGATAATCAAGGGGTAAGTGGCAACATCAGGATAAGGAAAATGGTAGAAACCTCGGTAGCAGGGCTGAACATCAACTCAGAAAGCACAGTGTTAACTCTGCAAGGAATGGCAGTGACATCCATTATCTCTCTCTGCCTTTTCTCTATACTGAAAAATAAAGTAATTTCTTAAAGAACTTGTTACTGATTGTCTGTTAATGCTTGTATTTGAGACAGGAATGATATTGGAAAACACAATATTCATACATCATTGATTTTCGTCAAAAGACAGTCTGAGATTTTGGTTTCAAAACAGAGGAGGACTACCTGATCTTCAGTCTTGAACTTCCTTTTTACTTATTGAATTATTATGTTTTTTATGTGGTGAACACAGTCCTCAAGAGGTGCATCCCGATTTCAGTGCTCTTCCTACTTGTGTCTCTGGGCTATTATGAAATCAAATTTCATCATATTCCCTTACATTTGAATGAAGCTGGGCTCTCTGCAGGAAAGGGGAGTTGTCACTATTAATATATCGGTTTTCCAGAGGTCAATTAGCCGGGTCTTTTATCATCTTTATAGCAGCAAAATGACAATGTGATGATTGTGAAGACTCTGGAATAGAGTAATAAGACTTTTCTCATGTGGAAACCAAAGAAAAGTGCAGTCTGTAGAACTGGGCTTTTGCCCACAGAGGTCAGAGAGGTGACTGTCCTGTTTCCCAGGATCTTTCCTTTCCTTCTCCATTCTGGATGGGGAAAGGACTTTATCTTGTAAGTTCCTGAGAGGAGATAAGAAAGAATAGCTGAGTTAGGAAGAGACTGATTAATGCTCACTTATTTCCAGAATGTCTAGTCTTCAGTGGAAGGTGATTATTTGCTTACCTTGCACCTGTCAGTAACACACCCCCCCAGAGAATAGCCCTAGAATGGAAGTTCCAGCAGAAATGAGCATCCAGGAGTCCGAATGCAATCCTTTTGGCAATTTTTATAATCTAATTCTTCCCATCATTGCTGTAAAAATCCAGGAGTACATTTCCAATTCTTCTCAAGCTACTATCTGTTCCTGAATATGTATTTTACATTAACACTTAATACTTACAATGGTGTCTCTCTCTGCATTAAAAAACATAGGTAGCATCCCTGAGGAAATCAAAGCATTAGGATCATGCAGTAAGAGCTTTGTAAAGATGGCTACAGGGAGTGAGCAAGCAAAGTGACACTGTGTTTAGTGAAATGCCTCCTCAGCAGTCTCATCCTTCTGGATGGAGACAAATCAGCACAGGAGAGACAGGGACCTGTTGGAGCGGGGCCAGAGGAGGCCACAGAGATGCTGGGAGTGCTGGAGCCCCTCTGCTGTGAGGACAGGCTGAGAGAGTTGGGGGGGTTCAGCCTGGAGAAGAGAAGGCTCCAGGGAGACCTTAGAGCCCCTTCCAGTCCATAAAGGGGCTCCAGGAGAGATGGGGAGGGACTCTGGATCAGGGAGGGGAGCCATAGGACGAGGGGGAAGGGTTTGACACTGACAGAGGGGAGATTGAGATGAGATCTGGGGAAGAAATTCTTTGCTGTGAGGGTGGTGAGAGCCTGGCCCAGGTTGCCCAGAGAAGCTGTGGCTGCCCCATCCCTGAAGGGGTTCAAGGCCAGGTTGGACGGGGCTTTGAGCGACCTGGTCTGGTGGGAGGTGTCCCTGCCCAGGGCAGGGGGTGGCACCGGATGGGCTTTAAGTTCCCTTCCAACTCTAACCATTCTATGGTTCTATGACAAACTCTATAGCTACGTACCCTAAGCAATGCAGGGTGCAGCCAGCATGTCAGGTGGAGCCTCAAAATTCCCATGAGCCGACTAGTCCCCAGCTAGAGTCACATACTCTGTGCCCAGGGGAAAACATTGATCACAATGCACTCGGCAGAGAAATCTAGGCGTTAATAGTAATTTTTTAAGCCTGACATCTCCTGGATCTTTATTTCCTATCCTTTCTAAAAAAGCCATTTTGATATACGTAATAAGGTATGAGCAAGCCAATGCAGTGCTAGCCAAGCTATTTAAGTAGCTGTTAAAAATTGCTATAATTTTTGCATAGTTTTTGTGTATACAGGATCTATTTTTACCCTTGGGATCTCATGGTGAGTTTGTTTTGCTAGATTAAACAGTGGTCTGTCCTCAGAAATCTCTTCTCATATGAATATTTGTAGACCACAAACAAATTGCCTTGTCTTATGAGCACACTAAAGAGGGAAAACCTTTGAACTCCTTCAGGATGAGGCATGTTTTCAATAGATTTTTGACAGTACAACTAGTTACTACTGCTATACTATTAGTAGTCTCACTTACATGCTAAAAAAAGGAAATATTCCCTCAGATATCTATTTCCATATACCCATTTCTGCTTACTCTCCTGGTTGCAACAGGATGCAGATGCTTCTGGTCTAACTTATGTATGGAGTCTCTGAGACCCCCTGTTATTGTCACTGCTTTCACAAATTCTTTAAGTAAGGTTCATAAAGGTGTGACCCTTCACCTGGCTATATTAAAATGTGGAGTTAGCAGATATTTTCTTGTCTTCATTTTCTAAAAGACAAACTCAAATGGCCTCTGTCACTCTGTAAGTATGATCATGGCCAGAAGGTCATGCAAGAAGTCTCTTTTCTGAACATATTCTGATTTGCGTTATTTCATTCTCTCCTTGAAATTTTAGGTCTTCAGCACAATCATCTAAGGCTGTGGCAGAGTGGTGCTCCTGTATTCTGCTCCAGCTCTGCTCCGTGAAACTCTGTAGTGGAGTTTCTGATGTATCTTGTGTGTATCCACTGTTTGGCTGAATCTGCAATCATTTATGCCCTGTCATTAAAATCCACTGTAAGGAAGATGAACAGACTATAAATTAGCCCATTTCCTGGAAAGGGAAAAAGGTTGTACATTATTGCACTATTCCCGCTGCAGCCTTTCTTGCACATTCACCCATTTTCCCTCTTTCCCTTGGCAATGAGCATTTCCCTTCCCAGTCAGCAAATGTCTCTACCTCAGCAGCACCAACAGATCAAAGGCTGTAGTTCTACAGATTAACATGACTGAATTATCTGGATATTTCTGCAATTAAATTTTGAAAAGTAATTGCTGTTAAAATATTTTTCCATATAATATAATGAGTTCAAAAACATATATTTTTTTTTTAACATATGCCTGATCCTTTTAGTTTAATGTGAATTTTGGATACATTTTGCTATTGTAATGAATGTGTCCATTAAGCTGTACGTTTAACATTGCTCAGTTTCCTGTTAGTATTTATCCTGCAGTAATTCTCTGCAATCGAACAGTGAAAGGTTGTGTTTATCATTTGGTGTTCATTTATTATTAATCTAAGATTTGACAGACTCCAAGGGTCTATTGTTTTTTATTGTGGCACATAAGAGAGCTAGAGGAACTGATAAATTTTTCAGGTTTGATGGAAGTAATCGTATGCATTTTTCTAAAGTCTTGTTGGTTTTCTAAATACATTATCTGCGAAAGGAGATCATTGCTGTGATTTTTCTGCTAGTTTTGATTTTAAAATGTATCATTGTGAGATTAATTAAAATGCTATTCCAAGTTTAAAAAGGAAATGGAAACACAATAAAAAGTACACCATAAAAATACCTGTGTTCTGCTGGCATACACTGATTAAAAAAAAAAAGTCTCGTAATGCACACACGAACAGTCAATATATTTCTCATGCTCAGAGAGCAGTAAATCACATAAAAGTGTGGTAGTTTTGGTACATTTATAAATTCCCATATTTTTCTTGCATCTGAATTCTTGAATTCTTATTAAGGAGATTATATTTCTAATGATTATCCCCGATGTTGTTTTCAAAAGTAAGTTGAGCTCCTAAATTTGAGTTCAGCTACCATTGCTGCTCTCAATGAAATTAAAACAAATGGAAATGCCTACGTAGCAAATGAGAGCATTTAGCTGCTATTGGGAGTGGGTGCTCCAGATCCCGAGTACAACTACTTTATCCACACCATGCCCTCCCTCCGTGTGTTGTCTCTGGTTTAAGACCTTCTGTTATTTCAGACCGGTCTTATCCTCCTGCTGTTTCTTTCTGAATGTGTCTCGGTGAGATGTGTCTTATTCATGTAGATAATAACCATTTGCAACCATCCCTGAATATGCTTGGAGTCTTTCAGTCTTTAATCAAAGCTGTCATCTGCTCTGATTCCTTTAATCAGACTTACTTGTCTTTAGGTTTATTTGACCTTCTGAGAGAGCAGTGTCAGGTCTGAAAGGCTTTTCATCTATTTAGTGATTAAAATCAAGCAATATACATAGAAAGAAAATCTATTATTTGACAGGTGGTGAGGACAGTCAGAGTAGTAAATTTAGATCAATTCACGGTTTACGTTCTTGGAAATGTTTTAGCCTTTAACGGGCTTAAAATTGGTGCAAAGCAGTTACTGAAACAAAGATTTATCAAACATCTGTTCATAGTTAAATATAGCGGCAGTATTCAGGACCCACACGACATTTTGTTAATCAGTTTTACTTTGAAACAGTTGTGGAATTGCTGGCTGGGGTTATGTTAATTATGAATACAGCAAAAATCAGGAGATACCTGAGAAATTGAGTAGATGGATAGTAAAAGTAAAGTTCTGAGACTTTTGGAGTCCACAGAAGTCTGGCAATAATTCCTATGCCAATAGGAATGGAATAATTCAGACTTCTTCCCTGTGTGTGTCAGCAAAACTAAAACCTGAGAAGCAGAAATGTACCCTTGGCACGATCAGACAAGTAAGTTCTGTAGCTGCAAAGAACTGAAGGTGCTTTGTGTTGATCCCTCTGTGAGGGAGGCAGTAAGATTTCCCTCTTCATTCCCTGTGTACCTCCACTGGAGGAA
The DNA here is from genome assembly GCF_964106895.1 of Numenius arquata. NCBI lineage: Eukaryota > Metazoa > Chordata > Aves > Charadriiformes > Scolopacidae > Numenius > Numenius arquata. Next base: position 150,775 of record NC_133579.1, read on the forward strand.
ACCTGCCAAAACCACTGGTTCTGGTTCTTCCCCAGGGAGCAGGGTGCCGTGGAAGTTGTACCCCCGGATGATAAGGTGCAGCCCAAGGGAAGTCGGGGATCAGAACTGTAATGGCAGTTTTCTGGCAGCAATCTGTAGGAAAGACCACAGAGTGAAGAAGGGAGCTCAGTTCTTTGATCTGCCTCACGCAGCCGCAGGCGGAGGAGCCGGGGGGCAGGAACACACAGCTGTGTGCCCCCAGAGCCCTCCTCATGGCTGTGTGGCTAGTGCACGGGCACACGCTTCTGCTCCCAGCCTACGTCCAACCTGGAATTTGAAGTGGGATGAAACAGACCTCCTGGCACCACAGGACGAGCCTCTGTCTGTGGCTGCTGCCGGCGGCGGCAGAGGGAGGAGGAGGATAGACGGACTCCTAACACCCTCGTCATCTCAACAGTGTCAGCCTTTCTCCAGAGCAGAACCTGGTTGTGGGGGAGCCCAAACTCACCCTGTGGATGATCACAGTCTCCTCAGCCAGCAAATAAAGCAGGGAAGAAAACAGAATGTTAAAGGCCCAATTCTTTTCCTGGATCAGCTCTGAGTAGTGAACACACATCCAGAGCAGTGAAGTGATCAGGAACAGGCTTTCATGTTCATTGCTATCATTTTTTAGGTTAAGTTTGGTCCCTGGATTAGAAGCACTCAAGCAAGCGTTGTGTCTGGAGTAGGATGCTCTGGTACTCTTTTAGATTCCTCAGCGTATCTCACTGGAGTCCCAGCCACCAGCCGAGGGGCACCGGCTCTGTGGCAGGACCAGCCTCAGCATTTGTCCTCTTTGGCTTTTCTGGATGCTGAATTTCACCCTGGGACTGAAGTCACCCTATCACTCCTGCCCCTGCATGACACTCTCTTATGGGCATCAGTAGACAAATTATGATGTGAGCTTTGATAACTTTTCCTGCCTTTAAAGTCCTGGGTGTTAGGAGAAATCCATGACCGCTGTGAAGGTACCTTTCATGGGGTTCATAGGGGAGCACTGTTAGGCAGGTAGATGCTACTTGTAGATGGTGAATTATGAATGATTTATCTAAACTACGTATGCTATAGCACTAATAGCTCATACCGTTCTGGCAGAGTCACATCACCTCTGATAAGGACCCAGTTGCTTTACTCTTTGGAGATCACAGTGTCAGTAGTGAACAGCTAAACAGTTACTGAGTCTTCTGTGCGATCGTCCAGCCCCACGTGTCTGTCAGCATCTTCATTGACTTTTCCTCTGGAGAGTGATGATTTGACAGCCTGTAGAACATAAGTCTTTTTTTTTTCTTGTTTCTTTTTCTCCTGGAACAGCGGGAATGCGGTTTGATGTGGTGCAGTGCATTGGGTTACGTCTGTGACAGGAATCAGTTTTGCCTGACTCAGCCACAAGCCAGTGGACTTCTTTATTGCATGTCTGCATTGACATACCATGCAAATACATTATGAATAATATTAAATACTTAAAATAATAAATTTTAAATAATAATTTAATAAAAAAATTAAATCACTAAACTTCTAAAACACAGGCTGTGTATTTCACATCACACGGAGCACGAGCCCGCGTGGTTTCTGTAACACTGAAATGATTCACTAAATGCACATCTGTGTTTCTGATGTTTGCAGAGTCAATAAATCCACCCTCTGACACTTGCAGGAAATGCTTGTGCATGCTACGTGGAGATCAATACCGCGTCGGTAGGAGATTGCCTTCCCGTTATCCTGGGAGGTCGGTGTGCTCAGAACACAGGGGACAGGGCTCACTCTTGATGTTTTATGGCTGAATTGCCTCATTTTTTTTTTCTGGTAGAGTCAGGGGTTTCTGTTTTACATTTTGTTTGGTATGCACCTTCAGCAGAACATCCTAAACTAAAAGTAATAGCAGTCTGGCTTCCCGCCTGCCTGGATTTCCTCTCTGTCTCTTCAGAAACCAAAGCAGAAAATCCCATTTTAGTAGATTTGCATGGAGTCTGCAAGCGCCTTGCAGGGAATCAGGTAGAAGTTTCCTGAAAAAAATGGCAATACTAGTCATCTTTGATACATTTTAACATATGAAAGTATAAAGTTTGGCAGTCTGTGTGTGCAGTGAAGAGAAGCAGCAGTGAGGGTCAGAGGCAGCAGGACGAGTGTCACTAATGCCCTGCTGGGTTCAGGCAGGAGATTTGGGTGTCCGGGCTCTGGCGTGTGACACAGAGTAAGGCGTTATCTTCTCTGCACTTCTGTTTGTCTTCAGAATAAGCAGCATAAAGCTGCTGACTTCCTTGGGAGAGAGAGGGCGGGGGGGGGAGAGAGGGAGGGAGGGATTTTTACTCCTCAAGGGGGTAAAAAATACCTTTATATGGATTGGAGTGATCTTTACTCCTCAGGGGAGCAAAAATCACTCTGATGGATATAAAGGTATCATAAACCTGTAGGGAGAGGGCAGAAAGCAGTTTTGTTTGACAGAAGTGATGATGTTAGTTATGTCAAGATAAGAGCCAACTTATGAGCCAAAAAGTAGGGATGCAAGGTGGGACGATGCAGAACTAAGTTGACCAGAATCAGATCTTTCTCTTCCCAGGCTACTTTTTTTGCTTGACAAGTGGCCACAGCAGACAGTTTATCAAAAGGAAGATCAAGAAGGGACTAGGTTTAAATGTCTATATGCTCTCCTGAGTTGAAAATACCTGAGAAGAAAAAGAAACAGGGGCTGGAAGTCAAAACCTCAGAAATGGAAATGAAAAATAGTGTGCAAGTTCAAATTGAACACGGATGGCTTTGGGGAAGATATGCTTTTGCTAAACTCAAATTATTGCACTTAGAATGGGCGCAATTGAATGAAAATCTTTGGCCTCTGGTCGAAAGATGCTCTAATGGTTTCTTTGGCTTTTACATGGGAAGCTATGGCAACAAATGACTGCAGTAATAAGGCTCTTTCCCTTCATTAAGTGTAGTAGCTGCTCTTGAAGGATCTGCCACTGTCGTCTGCCCCTGGAAGTCTGTGACACAGAGATTTAGCTCCAGGAGCCAGGCAGGTTGCCAGGGGTTAAGCTGAATGAACGTCCTCGTACTTGCTGCAAGTGAAGGGGGCTCTAACCAGCCACAGAAAAAAGGCTTTCAATACGGGAGAGATCAAGGGCAGAGCTGAGGTTATTTGTGCCCCTGTTTCTTTAAAATGTCATACTTTTCAATGTTTTAAAACGTCATACTTGTCAATGATTTAAAATAATATTGATATGGTCTAATTCGTCAACATTTTTAAACAAAGCAAAAATGAAGGTCTGCTTTTTCTTCTGGGTATGTTTTGGTATTTTGTGTTTTTTGGTGGGGTTTTTTTACTAAATTCACAATAATTCTTTAGTTTCAGGTTTATAGTTGCTGTGCACATAACACAAAATGTAGACAACACGCAGGGGATAAAATCACTCTCTGAAAGACTTTCAGTGTGAAAAGCTGACATAAATATCAGTCATTTTATGTTTGCTGAGTTCTGGTTCGTGAGATGCATTGCACTGACAGCAATAACATTTCCTGCAAACATACAGTGAAAGATCTTGCATTTAGACCTGTGCGTGTATAATTGCATGAGTTTGCAGGTGGTTTGCCCACCACAAAGCCAAATGAATCCAAAATTTGTGCCAAGATCCCTGGATTCTGCATCACTGCTGGGAACATGGGCATTTTTGCAGGAGCTTCAGATTTGAATCTGGACATATAATCTTCTGTTACTACTGCTATATTATTTTGTGGTGCTTGCAACACTTTCTGATGATCATTTCCTACTTTCAGAGCTCCAGAGTCAGCAGCCCTGTGAGATAAATGGTGTTGCTGAGGTCTGTGTCCTATTGTTTTAGTCGCTGTCTCTTGCAGGAGCACGTGGCTGCTGCAGTTGATATTCAGCTCACATTCTCAGGCTTTTCCTCGCACCACAAAAGCTTCGCTGGAGCTGCTTTTGTGCATGATGAGAAGCCAAGTACCTGGAACATATTTTTCAGCAAGGGATAAACTGCAGAGTCACCAAACCGTGCAGTGTCCAGGACCCTGCCTGTAGCAACACGTCTGTCTCTGAGAGTTCACATGGACACTCAAGTATCCATGTGGATGTAATGAATGCAAATAAATTAACTGCTCATAATTATATGGTTACTAACACAGAGGGAAGCAAGTTAAAATGTCATTGTCATATATATTTTCAATCTGAAAGAGTAAATCTGGGTTTTGCTGTTTCTCCTAGCAAGTGGGTAATTTCTCTTTTTTTTTTGTTTTGTAAATCATATCATCCTTCACCCTATAATGAGTCAGACAGAGCTGTGTGCATGGGCAGGTACATTTTCAGAATATTTTTGCTCGTTGACAATTTACATAGTCAATAATGGATGCCAAATAAACTTGATGTCACCAGTTACAGGGTCACCTGCAGCTGGCTAAGGATTTTATTTCAGTTATAGACCGTCACTGCAGAAACACAGCACAATGCACAGGAAGATGATGATTCAGTGTTCTGTTACAGGGAGTGCTTTCCCTCTGTGGGATGCGGATGCCATGCGTCCCTGTGCCTGAGAGCTCAATTGGAAGCATTAATTACGAGCATGGGGCAGAAGGTTTCATCTTCATTTGAAATTTGCCTCAGGGTAACAGGGCAGTATCAAACCCTTGTCTCTGGCTTCTGGGCATCTTTAATTACTTGCCTCCAAGTTTCTAACCACCAGGGCTCCCCTCTCCGTTACCATGGCAACCTCCCTGCTGTCAGCATCCCGAACCTGGAAACCCACCCGAGTCATTTAAGCTCTACAGAAAGAACACAGACACATAGAAAGGTGAATGCAGGAGGGGCGCTGGCTTTCTCCCTGCCCCAGGGCTCCTGGGGGGTGGCTGCTCTGGGGGTGCTGGGGACTGCTCAGGCACACGAATCCGAATGACTGGCTTGTTTGTCTGCCTGGATGATAAAACCTCCTCTCCCTGACTTGTTAAATCATTCAATGGAGTGTCACACGGGGAGAGAGGGGAAAAGCAGGCAGTGGAAGGTGGGGGAGGGAGCAGGGGGAGGCTGGGAAGTGCCTGTCTGGTTGCTGCCAGTTGAGACCCTCCTGGAGCCCTCAGGCTCCCAGCTCCTGCTGCGGCTCCGTCTGCCCAGGTCCAAGTGGGGGGGGATGTGGTGGGAGGATCCTGGAGCACCAACGGGGTGCTCAGGATCCCTGGTGCAGTCTGCTGGCCCTGAATGGTCCCTCCTGGCTTCTCCAGGCTGGACCGCACGGCTGGGTTTGGGTCCCTCTTACCCCTGGGATGGGGCTGTTGGGACCTGTGGGTGACAATGTACAACAGCCCGGCACGTGGCGTGGGAGAGCTCTGCTGCTGCTGCTGCTGTGCCTGAGCCTGCCGGCCCCTCGCTGTTGGTGAGTCCGACTGCCCCGACCTGCCACAACACACATTGGGCTTCCCAGTTCTCGGTGGATTCATGAAATTCCCCAAATCCAGCTTCCTGTGGTAATAATTGCAGTTATGCTGCAAAATTCACACTCTGCTTTTATGGGGCCCTTAGAAACAGATGTGGTAGGAGTAAGACTCGTGTGTTGTTGCTCCTGTTTCAAACCCCACAAAGCAGGAGCTGTTCTCCAGTGTCGCCGTGCACCCTGTCACCCAAAGCGTCACTGTCTGGCATTATTTTGCCAGTGCAGGAGCAACGCGTGTCTATGTACTAGTAATGGGCTGGGCACGGGATGTCATTTCTTGGTAGGGAACACTAGAAAGTAAACCAACACATTTTTGGATGTTCAGCTGACCATTGATGGGCACGTTAAATCCTACAGAGGATGACTTTAGGAAGAAGGGGGAGTAACCAACCTATTGACCTGCTGGCTGTCATGTCTATTACCCCCTGCAACCAGGATCCTCAGAGTCTTCCAGCTGGAGGTCAAGGACATCTGCGCTGAGGGAAAGTTTGCAGACTCTTGCAAAGAAAGATTTCGGTAAGTGGAAGTACATGTGTAGAACCCAATATTTACTGCATTTTTCTGTATGCTTGATATTTTGAGGTGCAGGAAAGAAATACTTTGTTTTGAAGAAGCTGTTTTGCTATTGCTATCAGTGCCCTCATTGTTAAACTGTTTAGACCACCAAAGTTAATGTCTTTGATTAAAGTAGAGGGGAGAGTAGCGGCAGAACCACAAAGATTTGGTTTTTAAGTGGTAATACTGCATGCTTTTGCCAGACTGAAAGCAGAGAGACAAGAAGTCCTTCACTTGACAACTGTGGGGGAAGGGAAAAATACAGCTGGATCCATAGCACTGGGCATACCCAAAGCAACAAAGAAAGGAAACCTAAAAATAAATATGACTCCAAGAAGGATCATCTCATACACGGTGGATACTTCACGAAAATCCTGAGGTTCCCATCTGATTATGCCTCTAAGTGGGTTTCCACTTAGTGATTCCAGGTCTGTTGTTTGCAAAAGTCGTTCCTCTGTTAATCTTCTGGCAGCAAATTAAACAGACAGACAGAGAGACAAAGCCAAACATACTTCTTTTTTAGGCAAATCAAAGAAAAGTGCTCAGAGAAAAATCTGTCACTTCCCATTTACTGTTATAGTTACGTACATTATACCATTCTAAACAATCAAAACCATGTAATTAACAATTTCTACATAGTTGTGCTTTTCTAATATGTAATGGCGGCACTTTAATCCTTGCCTGAGTTTCTTGCATCCAGCCATGCACTTACTGTTTATTTAGTTCAGTGTTTTAGGAAACATCAGTTGTGTGAAGAAGAACAAAGAGCAGCTGAGGAAGGGGCTGCGTTGAACTGTCGGGGTCATTTACAGGGTCACCAGAACAAAAGGCTGAGATTCCTCCTACACATGGATGGAGACCTCAGTGTGAAGGCCTGTACGTCCCTGGACTTTATATCCCCTTTCCAAATCCACATCCTGGCCTAAGTTTGCAAAATTCTCTTGCGTGAGCTGAAGCAATAACCTGCTCTGAATCTAAACATTTAAAAAATAAATAAAGTCTGTAGCTACTCTTCCAAACCTATATTTAGGTACCTGAACAAGTGACCTGATTTCCAAAGCACGGAAGTCAAACCCCGAGTTAAGGTTTTTGCTGACATCTGTGGGAGTTGTGTGTGAGAACTTCAGAAAATCAGGTCATTCATTTTGCAATTCTGAATTTGGAATAGCAGTCTAATTTTATGCTCTTAATTTTTGAAAAATATGTGTGCTTGTAGCCTGTGCTCAGGTCTGACTTGGTTTGGATATTAAGTCCAAGTTTAAAAAATGGCTTGTAGAAAGCAGAAAAAAAAAGCCAGCCACTCTACCTTAGGTATATTTCTAAGGTCTCTTTCCCTTAAAAAGATAGCAAAGTGTCATGGTGGTAGGATGTTAAGTTACATGTTGGCTAAGGGAAAAAATCTCAGGACACGTGTCATCAGCCCCTGTCTCTGCCTAGACAAGGTATAGGTCTTAGGGGTTTATATTCCCCCTTTTTTTTTTTGGTCTTTCACCTGCGTTTCCCATCTCCAGTGCTACTTTACACAGGATGAAAGCAGAGAGGAGATGTTGTATGCCAGTGAAGCCCTGTGAGATGTTAACTTGCTTCAGGCAGCACGTAACCCACTCCTGTATCATCATGCTGGCTGTGATGTGTCACTGTCCCACCAGCGACAAACCCCACTCTCATGATGGCTTGCTGGCTTGCTGGATGGTTGCAGGGTCGGCAACCATCCTGTCGTGGCTCAGAATTGTGTCTTCAGTCCCAAATCTGCCTTGAGGCTCCTGCCTGCTGGTCCCACTTACTGCTCTGCTCCACCTCGGGCTGCTCCTGGGTCAACCAATGCTCAGGGCTTTGTCACCGCAACCCCAGGCCTAAGCATGAGGACAGGGGTCCGTGTCCTGGTCACACCAGCAGTAGATATCATCTCTGATGGGTATGAGCAGTGGGTATTTGTTCAGAAGGGATGTGACATACAGGCATGTAAGGAAGGAAATCAGTGAGTGAGGTTACTGCCAAAAAATTGGGTGCTTCTTGTTTTTAATTTAGTGCTTTTACACCACCTTGAAGAGCTGTTTGGAACAGGAGTTACTGCACCTCAGCAAGCCCGCTCTCTGTTTACTGCATCTGTCAAGGCAAATGTGATGGTGCTTTAAAACTAATGAATTTGACTTAACGAGTACTATGCTCAAGGTTCAATTACCAAGATTCATCCCACGAACTAAGAACATTTTAGTCCATTTTTCTCCTTAGGACTCAGTATGAGTACACTCTCTACCTGCTCGTCTGCTGCTGCTGATGCCAGGTTAAACCCAGAAACTTCCCCAGCTGATGATGTGAGTTGCAAGAGCTTGTACTCACCAACAGAGAGCAGGAGTTCAGGTGCAACAGCTCATGTCCTCTGTGGATTATCGTGGCCAGGGGATGTTCATGGATACCCACTGGAGGGCTGTGTGTGCCTTCAGGCGTAGGTTACTGTCTTTCCTCTCTTTATCAGGTTAATATGAACTTGACAACATTGATAAAGCTTACTAACTTTCTCATCTCTTTTACTATGCTTTTTATTTGGGTTATAAGTGCTTTGTTCCATGGAAAGTCTCTTGTCTTCAATTAGTGCTGTTTGCACTGGCATCAACTGCATCTTTAGATAATGTTGCCATATGACATCATAAAGTGATGACGACCAGTGACTGATGGATGATTCCTGTTCCATACAGGTAGCTATGGAAAACTGTACGTGCTGCCCTACAGAAAATGGCTCAGGCCTGGTCAGGCTCTGATAAAGTGCACCTGGACCTGAGACTTGGTATGGCCCTGCTTTAGACATTTACAGGAATTTAATCAGGACACAAGAAGTTAATCCCAGAAACCCCAATTAATCCTTCAGCTTGGAGCCCACTGAGGCCTCTGCAGTTATCTCAAGGGTGCATGGAAGGCCGCCAGTGACTGCAGTTGGAGATAGTCACCACTCTTCAGCCTCAAAGAAATACCTGAAACAGCTGAAATGTGAGAATGCCATATAAAAATCTGCTTTGAGATCACAGAATCACAGAATAATCACATAATGACATGGGGTTGGAAGGGATCTCTGGACATCATCTGGTCCAACCCCCCTGCCAAAGCAGGTCCACCCAGAGCAGGTCCCACAGGAACGTGTCCAGGTGGGTTTGAATGTCTCCAGAAATGGAGACTCCACCACCTCTCTGGGCAGCCTCTTCCAGGGCTCTGAGATCTTCCTCAGTTATCAAACAAGTATCTTCACTACCGTGAGTGCTGTAATTTTTGACCATTTCAGTGTGCTGCCACCTCTGGTAAACGTTTTAGTGGTGGTATTAGCTTTGTATGCCATCCTTATTTCCTCCATAGCAGACTGCTCGCCACACGAAAGTGAACTACTTCATCTTTAGTGATGGTGCACTGGTCAAACACCAGGCACGTAAGTACTGAATGGTGAAATAAAAATAACTGAAATGGACAACATCAACATCTCCGATCCTTTAACTATGTGCCAGTTAAAGTTGACAAAACTGGGCAGGACATATTTCAACATGCAGTCTGATCACATTTTGAGAACTGATGCTTGTGTTTCTCTTCTGACTCTCCCTTCATCCCATGGGAGGTGAGCAGATGATGCGAACACTTGGAGCCCTGGATCCAAATGCATTTATTCATGAGAGGCTCCTCTTCTGGTTGCCCATCTTTTCCAAGGTGGTGATTATATCATTCACTTTGTGTATGGAAACACAGTGCTCTTGTAAAAGGGTGCATTAGGTGCACTATTGAATAGAATAGGTGCTCTAGCTCGCATGTTACATGAGCTAGAATTTACATGTAATTGTTATATATGAAAATTATCTCTAAAACCAGGAAAAAAGGAAGAAAAGGTTTTGTCTTATCTAGTAAACTGAACAGAGTATATTCTCCAGGGTATGATACCCCAGGGCAAGTACCATAGCGGAATTTATACCCACATGACTAAAATTTCAGGAAATTGTTTGGAAAATCTGTCTTGACAACCTCACCTCTTCTTATAGATATATTTCTTCCACTAATTAATAAATTATCCTTTGTTATTTTGGTCTCTGTTTCCTGTGAGCTGCTGTAGTTAACTAGGTTCTTCTTGAAGAGGAGTATGGATTTTCTGTCTATTTTTCTTATGTTAAGAAGAACCAAAAAGCTCCTCTTCTGGCATCAAGGAACCTATGCTTTCATGAATTGCAATCATTAAGTTTCTCTTGTTTTTAAGTACACTTCTTCTTCCTCCCATCCATTTTTTTATTATCAAATCCAGTGAAAAAAATAGTCAGTCCTGGAAAAAAGGTCAGTCCTGTCACTGTTACATACTTTGAAATTAAAGGTGTCTTTGTGCTTGGCCCAAGAGTAGGAACATCATTTCATTCCAGTGTGCATTGATTACAGGATTTTTTCATAATTATTTTCCCTGTAAATGACATTCAGTCTTACCGGTGATGGACAAGGATGTTAAAAAATGTTATATCAAGGTTGTGTTTTAATGGATTAGTTTGGTTTCAACAAAGAAAATATTTTTGTGGGGAAGTTTTGAGCTTTACCAAATAATTTTAGCACATATAATCTGAAAACAACAACAAACCCCATTAATATTTCCAATACCAGTACTCTCATTGTTCTTTCTCCTAGGCAATATTAGATTGGTTGTTTGACAGCCCCATTACCCTCCATATCCATCCATCCTTGGGTTCCCAAGTTGACTTGTCCCTTAGTGCATTTCACTGGTCTAAATAATACATTACAAAATCTCAATAAGAGGAAAAATAATTTTGCAGCTGAGAGATATTGTCCAGTTCTGGAATCAGAGTTAGAAAGAAAAGTAGGAAAATCTAATTCCATAATTTTTATAATCAAGAGATTCTGTGGTGACTTCTCTGCATGATTTTTTCAGTTTAAGGATAAAATGCTTTGGTTTGAATTTTTTGCTAAGTTGCTGAGTTCTGTAGGACGTGCATGGAAGAACATACTTCCCCTTTTCCAGTTGGTGGGAACTTCACCAGACTGACACGACTTCTCAAATATGATGGATAGTGGCTTAGCAAATTCATCTGCCAGTTCCCTCAGGACTTACAGATGCATCTCATCCTATCCCATGGATTTGTGCACCTTCAGGCTCCTCAAGTGGTCTCGAACTTGATCGTCTCCTACAGCCCTTCCCTTTGCCTCCTGCAACTTGAGCGGTGTGGCTATAGCACTTGCTGGTGAAGATTGAGGCAAAAAAGTTGTTGTGCACCTCAGCCTTCTCCATATCCCAGGTAACCAGGTCTCCTGTTTCCTTCTGGAGAGGGCCTGCATTTTCCCTAATCTCCCTTTTGTCACTGATGGCTCCTTGTGCCCATGGCCTCTTTTCAGCTGATCTCGGTTGGGTTCCCTCCAGTTTGGGCATCTGTCTGATTTCTTTCTGGCTCCAAGGGAGGTCTCTCTGCAGGATGGGCTATAGCATCTTTGTGGAAAAGGTTCTCTCTCTTTTATGGTAAGTCCTTTTTGATCTTTTGTCAGGCGTGCCACTGAGTGGACATTAAATCACATTCTCTTGATGTGGCAAGTTCAGTTATTTGCAGGTATAAGGCTGTTTGGTTGCAGCTGCCCTTTGTACGTGACCAGTCATGGTTTCCTCTGATCTGGGGACAGAAAGGATTATTTCTGCTGACTTGAGTTAAAGACTTTCCACACCTGATTACAGACTTATTAATGACTTGTTATTTCTCAGTCATCTTTTTGGGACTAATGTTGCTCTTTGATGTTTGCTTTAATCTGCCAGTATAAACAATCACACTGAAATCTCATAAAGCAAACCCCAGAATAGCTAGTGTGACATTTGCTCGACAGCATGAATGCAACTGCTTTTATTCACATTTGTGTAATTTAAAAATTTTAGGAGATAATTAAACTGCCTTGTTTCATTTGTTTTCGTTAAAAATGCAAAACATGGATATTTATCCAAAATTTTTAATACCTTGATCCTACTTGTGGATGTAGCTGTGTCGTGTGTTGCTTAACCAGAGTGGATCCAGAGACTGAAAAAATATCTTCTTTTTAAGAACTGGAAAGGGCTCCACCTCATTTTGTTTTTAGCACATTTCCCATTTTCATTCTGGGCTTGTTAACTGAGTAAATGAGTACATAGTTCAATTTAGAGTTTCTAGGAAAATGTTTGAAATATTTCTTACAGCTCAGATGTAGATCCCTAAAAATCCCTAAAAAACCAGATTGCTAAATTTCCCAGTACAATTGAATTTTTACCCTTAATTCTCATCCATTCTTAATCCAAATATCTGTCTTTCCTCCATTGTGAATGGTCACTTTCCAACAGACAGTTCTGGTTTTTTTTGGATGTCCTGATATTTTTTTCTCTGTTTTTCCTGAGTTCCACTAGGATTTCTAAAACATAAATCAAGTGTTAATACTGAGAGTATTAACAAGGAGCCTTCTTGGAATATTTGTAGGATTTCAAATTTTGCTAGAGTGTCATCAGAACTTTTATGAAAAGGGGCTACTACGAGGCTGAAAGTGAAAATATATGAATGCAGGAGACCTCAAAGCTGACAGAAAAGTGAGGGAGAGAGACAATAAGGAGCAGGAATGCCCAAAAGAACTTTAAACACGCACCTGGAGGTTGCAAAGGAGGGGGATTCTCTGCCGTGACCACGTTCCAGTGGCAGCAACGGCTGTTTCAGCAGCCAGGGCGGAGGAATGTCCACTCTGTGCTGTGTTTGCCTGCTCAGAACTTCTCAAACAACTCAGTTTTGTGATAACATTGGTTTAGCACTTGATTAATATGAAAACGTTTTCTTCTAACTGTGAGGTCTTACCAGGACACTCTTTGCTCTGTCAGAGCTACTCATGAAGAGCTATTACTTCTCTAAATATGATGCATGTGTTTCTTATCTCTTGGTTTTGATGGGTGAGGAGCAAGCGTGGGTGAAACTGGGATAAAGAGACATGAACTTCACAAGAAAGCAACGTTTGGGAAATAAAATGCTTTTTTTTTTAACAGATATTTGACTACTTTTAGAATCTTAGTGAACTTGGACATGTAAATAGTGCTGAGGTTTTGCACACATGTATGCAATTATTTAAAGGCTTATTTGTTTATCCAGGAAAGCTTTTCTACAGCTGGAAATGCTCAGGGTGGTGTGAGCTGAGTAGCTGCTGAGTGCTGGGGACTATTTCCAGAAATACGCTGTCCCAAAGGTTGTCATACAACAGAGCAGATGAAGTGGGCTTTCAGGAAGGTCTGTAATACCGTACACGTAAGGACATCTCTGGAAGGGTAAATCATCATCTTTTCATTTCACAAAAATCAGTTGAAAAAGAAGAATGCCTTCTTATCCTGCTTCAGCGGGGGAGTTGGACTAGATGATCTATATGGTCCCTTCCAACTCTAAAAAAAATTCAGTGAAATTCAGTGAAATTCTTTTTCCTCCTGATGGGAGACAGGGAGTCCTTTTCCACGGTTTGTTTTCGCCAAGGCAAAGGCATAAATCCCCGGTGAAGGCAGGACCCTGGCAGTGGTGCAGCAATGCTGCACCCATGGGAGGAAGAATCTTCCCAGGGCTCTGTGCCATGTGAAAGTCAGATGCCTGGTCTAAACAGACAAGATAAGAGGCAAGATGAATCACTATCTGGAGGTAGCCACTTCTCTTCAGTGACTACCATAACAGCCAAAAGGGCTGGCTAAGATGCCTTTCAAATGGCTAAAGTAAAGGAGGTGAATCCCAGCCAAATGCTGCTCTTTATGTACAAATGCACAAGGATCACAGAATCACAGAAATGCAGAAGGATGCTGGGGGTTTTTATGCAGCTACACCAAAACTTTTTTGTTTGTTTTGTTGGTTGTTGGGGTTTTTTAGGTTTTTGGTGGGTTTTTGTTTTGTTTTGTTTTGTTTTGTTTTTTTTTTGTGTGTGCAAAGGCACAGCTGAATGCAAGGAAACGAAAGGAAATAATGTTCTGTAAAGAACCTGGTAGAAAGTAATGCTGGGGAGATGTGTAATACATGGATATTAATGACAGATGTAGGACAATGTTGCTCACCAGACCTCTTGGCTTACTTCTGATGTTTGGTCATTGCTGAAGGCTATGGAGCAAAATTTGGGATTTCCTTTAAAATGGTCAGTGCTCCAGGTTGTTAGCAAGAGGTGGAAAACAGAATAAAAGGAGAAAATTACAGCAAAAAGTACCTCAATGTGTGGACATGGAATGTGTTACAATAGGCCAACGATGAGTATATGTCCTGCGCGGGGAATCAGACATGCCGAGGGATGTGATGGATTAGATATCCGGCGATCTATTGAGAAGGTCAATGGCTGGAGAAAATGACACCACCTATGTAATTCTGAGAGATGAAAAGCTGAAAGAACATGAAAGCAAATGCTTTTTATGGGATGAAAAGAATCCCAACAACTAGGCAAAGTACTTGTATTTGTTAGTATAATTTATTTTTCTATTTATCTATACCTGATTGCTATGTTAAAAGTGTAAGCAGTTCTTAGTATGTATAATATTGATTCTTTGATGAAATGCAGATATTAATGGACTAATATGCCTCTTTATCTTGAGATTCTTCGGAAATTATGAACATGAGTTAAAATCTAAAATGAAGGTGATGAATTATTATTTTCCTATGATTATCTGATGATTATTTTATCAATCCCTAACCTCATAAAATAGAAATTCAAAATTTATATATTTTTTAGTATTTTTCAGACATTTTTATCATACTCCTTATCCTGGGTACACTCTCCATCACATACATACTCCTGAATTTGAGAACAAATAATCAAACTTGCCAAGTGCTAATGGAAATGCCCCATGCATTGTAGGGGGGAGGTCCAGCTGGGAGACCGTGGTCATCGGAAGGAGTGATCTGGGAAGGGACATTGCCTTTCCCTGCCCTTCATCACGCTGCTGCAAAATTAATTCCACTGAGTTGTCACTTTGCTGCCTCCCACCCCCTCATCATCCCACTGCTGGCTTTTCTTTTTATATCACATCAAATGTGAAGCACTTTACTTCACCTTGAGGGCCCTTCAAAGCTGCACCTTCCCCACAGATCATCTATCATTCACAGAAAGTGTCATCTCCCAGCCCTGGTGGGTCACTGGTGCCAGCTTCCACGTTCACTTGTTAACATTTCAAACAAGGGCTTTCATGTCTTCTCTCCTGCTCCTCCGAGGACCTTGCTGCTCACTCCGTGGGGCTGCCTCCTTACCCTCCATCAGACCTCCCCTGGCCAGGGTCCCTGCCTGTTGCAGTCCCCAGACAACGAGGCTGCTGAGCCTGCCGTTAGCTCTACTGCCCACCCTGTGTCCCACCGCTCCCGTCTCCTCCCAAACTTCTCATGTCATCAGGTTTTTGTCCTTTATTTTTCCCTTGACCTTGTACAGAGCCAGACAAAATGGGGTCCTGGTGTGTGACTCCTGAGCACCATGGTGACAGTAATGTGTAAGAAGGGAAATGTGACCACTGCTCGTGATATTTAAGCCCTTATGACAGAAAGCCTTGATTCAGTACAGAAGTTGTCAAGCACACACTTTGCTCAATAAGATGTATTTCTATCCCACTGACTTCAAACAGAGAGCACCTATTTTTCTTTTCAAGCGTGTGGTTGAGTATCTGGCTGAGTCAGGCTGTCAAACAAACTGTAATTTTGGTGTGATCAGCTGCGTTGCCTTTGTGTTTGCATATGGAGGTCCCTTGTTGCCGCCCTTGCTCTCTCAGCTGATGCAGACACTCTACTGTAGAACTGTAAAATTCCCCAGGAGGGAGAGAAGACCCTCCAAGCCTTCAGTGGGACACCTCCAGCGCTCCCAAGGAAATAAATGGTGCAGGCCTGAAGTTCAGAGAACTGATAAGGCTCACAGCTCCCAAAAAGCAGTGGGAGGACTGTCTTGTGAAGACAGGATAGTTCTGACACTCATGTGGTGAGCTTGCCAGTTCTCTGTTCTCAAGGCCATTGTGTCCCATAAGTGACCTTTGATTCACTATCTGCACGATGCATTTGAAAGTGCACACCCTGCATATGCTAATGAAGATTATAGAGATTCATGCTAAATAGGTATGACCGTGGCACTTGTCTCTCCACCCAAGTCATGCTACACCTCACCCACGAGAAGGGAGAAACCTGAGACGAGGCTGCCCTTGGCAAGGTGGGGGGGACTGTGTTAATCCAACAAACATAAAAGTGGGAAACAAGTGCCCCGACGGGGAAAAAAGAAGAAGATGGTGCCTGGGAAGATTCCCTGAAAAAGATGCTGGTACCAGGACTGGTGATATCCTTATCTCTGTCTTTTTCTCTATCTTTTCATTTCCTTCAGTTTCTCTTTTCTCTTAGAATTATTAGGTAGCAGAGTTGTTAAGTAACAATGTTGAGTACCGCTTGCCATAAGTTGCTGTATGAGTAACATGCCCAGTAACACAATCCATACCTCACCGCTTCCCATAATGTGTTTTATACCTAAACAATTATCATCGACTTGTTAAGACCTATACTAATCATTCTGGGAAACTAATAAATGCTTGTATACGGACCTTGAGATTAACCTCTCCTTAGTGGGTGCCGTTGGGGATTTCCATGGGAGGTGAGGAGAGGGAATGCCGTGGGCATGGCAGCAATCAGCCCTACCTGCAGGAAAGGCGGAGAAGGCTCCACTCTGGGGCTGGTGCTTGGCCAGGGGGTCGTGTCTTCCACTCGGGGTTGATTACGAATAACCTGTTTTTGCATAGCTGCATCCGTGCACATGTGAATTGAATTAAAAGGAAGTGGAAAATGATATATGGAGATCAAAGGGAGGCTGGAAGCCTGGAGAATGAAAATTATCCAGCACCTCTAAATGTGCTCAGGCAGCCCGTCATGTTACAGAACAGGAACACATTTGTCTTCTGAGAGCCCAGTGTGACCCCTGTGATTTACTCTATGTACCGAATGCTGGAACAGACGCCAGAAAAGGAGAAAATGTGTTCCATACAGCAGGGCTAGGGCAAAGGAGACCATTATTAGTTGCTTTGAATTTGTGGAATAAAATACTTTGGGAGCAATATAACAATATAGCAATACAGCACTGGGTGTATTCTGCACAGATGTAAATTGACAATAATGGCACTCTATAAATTTCTGTCTTATTTATGGAAGGCTCAACTGATTGTATTTTGGATTTTGTTGCTGTTCAGGGTGGTAATTATGTTCTCTGATCATGCGAGGTTCCTATTTTGGATGCTGCAAAGTACAAATACAGTAAATAAAGTGGCAAAAGAAAATTTAAAGAAAACAAAAAGAGCAGTATGGGATGAATGCAGTTTCCAGAAATGCTTAAGTGTGGGCTAGGCTGAAATCTTGTGCATCTCCTGGCACAGTCGTAGAAAGTCAGAATATCATCTAGGCTTGTGTGATTGATTAGTCTGGATCTACTGACGACTCTGTGCACATCTATCAGGTTTGCTCTTCTGGGCAAGCGACACACAATTCCACACTGAGCCCAGGCCCCTGCTGCTCCCTCCTTCCTTGATGGCTGCTCTGCCTGTCTCTGGGCAATATTCAGCTCCAGGGCAGCATCTGGTCCCCTCCTGTGTGCTCGGTGCCAGGGGACGTGGTGCCATGACAGTCCTGCAAAGATCCCATCTCTTCAAGGCAGTTGTTTTAACCCCTTTTTCATCAATGCACAGACTTTCACCAACACATAGCCTTTCTGCCCTGGTTGGAAAGCCCTCAAGAATATGAGAAAATTATCTCTCTTTTATATAACAGTTCATAAAACAAGACCATTTCTACGTTTCTAGCCTAACTTCCTCAGAACACTATTTGTGTAATTGCTACTTGTTTATTTAGACTTTTAAAATCAAGCTTGGAAGGAGTTATGAGGAGCATTGATTTATTTGCATCATAATATCAAACATTTTTTAATATCCTAACCGAAAGTAGGAAGTAATCAGGGATTACATTTAAAGAAAGGATAAACAAGATTATTTCTGATGCCTCAGTTATTTCCTAGATAAAAGGTACCTAAAGTTTTAAAATGGGAAATGGTGGTAAAATGAAAAAGAGTGAAAAACATAATGAATAGATTAAAGGTTAATGAGATGCTTCAGTTACTGACTGTGACGAATTTCCTAGTAAATTAAGAAATCAAAAGGCTGTAAGTTGTCTGAGTCCAGTTTTTATCCACTAGAAGGGCTGGTGGATGTAAATTCCCACTCAGGAAACCAATGCATTTTGTCATGGTGGCCATATTTTTGTAAGTCTCCTGGAGCGAATCTCAGCAGAACCTTCTCTGTGGTAATGGCTGGAGAAGATTGCGTTCGGAAGTCATTCTGCTCCTGGAGGTGTGACGTTAGCAGACACAAGTGAAATGGAGAAATTGTAGCTGTGAAAATACAAAGCCAATCCTCACAGACCACCATGTGGCCAAGGAAGATCCATCATTTTTTATCCATAGGGTTAAAAGATGTCCAGACCCTGAGAGCACTACGAGGCCCTACTAGCCCGGCACAGCCTCCACCAAGCCCTGCCCATGGGCCCAGGAGCCCCATTTCAGCTCAAGCCTGTGCACCAAGACTTTTCCTGAGCTCTATTTTAGGTTCACATGTGCTTAGTCCTTGTTCCCTGGATGGATGTGGGACCTGTGTGGTAGTCTTGCCTCCAGCCTTGTGTCTGTCTCCATCTCCTGCAGCTCCTTGGGGGAGTCCCTGGATGGACTCTCATCCTGATTCATCTCCTTGTCTCATCTGGAACTGCTAACCAAACATCTCCATACCACTATGACCACTACCCTGTGCAGAACCTGTGTGACTGTACTGGAAAGTGCACAATCCTGCCAGTTGCAAACCTGCAGTGCACCGTTTGCTTTAACAGCATGTCTCTTCTGAATTTGGCCAACTTTCTCCTGTGTGAGTCATCCCCTTGACAGCAGTGACTTGCATGAATGTGCCCTCCTGGAGAATAAACAAACATTTCATACTCTGACCTCAAAAGCTAAGTTTTAATGGGCTATTGAAAAGCCAAAGTTTCCTGCTGTAATATGAGGTATCCTGTATAGCATTGCAATGGGACAGCTGTGTGCAAATTTTAGGGGCATAGTCCCAAATTGCTGCCTTAATGTTAGGAAACTTTTCTTCCTAAGCTAAGTAGTCAAGGGAGAGAGAAGAAGATGTTAGATAGCTAAAGTAGGTTTCTGCTCTTTCAATCTCTCTGGAGGAGCTTCCCTCTTGACCCTGTTTACTGGACCCCAGGGACAACGTCCCTCAACTAAAGTTTTCCTTTACAAACGCTGCCCTTAGTTGTATCATTAACACACCATATAAGGCCTGGGGTTGAATGTTTCAGTCCCATGCTTTGAATTCCGGTACAGAAATGGCAGACTCTTTAGTTAACTCCAGCAACCAGTATTTGTGTCCTCAGGCAGAATCACGCAGAATCACAGAATGGTGGAGGTTGGAAGAGACCTTTGGAGCTCGTCTGGTCCAACCTCCCTGCTCAATCAGGGCCACCTACAGCAGGTTGTTCAGAACCAGGTCCAAATGGCTTTTGAATATCTATAAGGACACGAATGCCACAACCTCCCTGGACAACCTGTGTCAGTGCTCAGTCACCTTCACAGTAAAAAAAGTTTCTCCCTCCTGATGTTCAGAAGGAACCTCCTGTGTTTCACTGTGTACTCATTACCGCAAGTCCTGTCACTGGACGCCACTGAGAAGAGTCTGTCTCTGTCCTCTTTGCACCCTCCCTTCAGGTATTTATAGACATTAATAAAATCATCCCAGAGCCTTCTCCTCTCCAGGCTGAACAGTCCCAGCTCTCAGCCTGTCCTCACAGGAAGGATGCTCCAGTCACTTAATGATCTTTGTGGCCCTTGTCTGGACTCTCTTCAGTATGTTCATGTCTTGTACTAAGGAACCCAGAAGCAGAAGCAGAAGCAGAAGCAGAAGTTGTCCACAATCTCTATAACATCAAAAAGTGTTCCCATGGAGATGTTGACTTCAGATGTAGCATGAGACGGGACATAAAGGCTCACTCAATGGAAATGCTCATGATTACAGCACAGTCAGAGTCTTTACCATCTTCAACAAACATGTTCCGAGTACCACAATTTCTCTGGCTGAGTTAAGATGTTAAAGCAAATAATTATGGTTGATATGGTCAAAAGCGCCATGGAATGGTTTCAGAACTTTAGGATCATTTGAAAATAAGCATTAGTTGAGTCTTAGAATGGACCTTTGCTAGAGAGTCATGAGAGATTTCAGTCACACCAGCAGTCACCATGAAGAAACTTCCCTGATGTGTCACTGTGATATCACTTTCATGGGTGCCAAACTGAACCGCCAAAATCCACTTGTAAGTGTATTGGAGAACACAGGTAGCCATACACTTCCATACAATAATAGATTACAGTGCAGTGTTTATGAAGAAAACTTAGTGATGACATTAACCATAGCTAAAATTATAGTGTTAAATTTGTTAAAAAATCTCTTTAGGAAGAGAAGAAAAAAATGAAATCAATAAGAACATCCAGAAGAAAACGCACAGAATAGATAAGTATTCAACAATATTCTGTGTATGCAGAAGATACCAGAAACACTGCAAGAACCCTACAGACTTAAAAAAAAAATAACAAAGTAGAAAATATGGTTGCATTGTTGTCTGGGGATTTCAGTTTAATCTTCTCGTAACTTTACATATTGATGAAAACACAGGAATTTGTCCACAGGAAACCCACTGAAGGCTTCCTCAGAGGGCATTTGCAGTGTGCAGGGCGCCAGGGAAGAGCCACAGCTCTGCTGACCACAAGCCACACACAGGAGTCACCAACTGCTTCAGCACCGGGTGTCTCTTGCTGACTGTTAAGTTTCACTACAAAGTCATGATACAATATACTGAATCAAGCTGTATCTTACATAAATAAATTTCTTCCATCTTGCATACTAATTATTTCTTGTGCTACATTCCCTTGAGAGTCCTCAAAATTATATGTTTTGACAAAACAAACCCTTACTGGCCATGGGAAGTAGGTAGTGTCTATCAACCTTTCATGTCTTGTTGTCAAGAGATAAAAGAATATGAAAGGAGATAAAAGAGTTTATGAATCAAAAAATCAGGAGATCCAGCTGATGTTTTATGTGAAGAATGGAAGCAAAACAAGCTACTAATTTGGCTTAACGTGTCTCACTTGGTCACCTCAGTTAACAGTACATTGAATAAAAATAATCTTGAATTTGTACAATAAGTAGTGAGCACAAAGGACTACTTCAAATACCAGATATTGTGAACTTACTTGTAGAAAATAAAGTGATTTCATGGCAATTACTCAATGCATTCCTTTAATTCCTTTTTAAATCAAAAGGAATGGTGCTCAATGGATTTTTGGTGCTCAATGGATTTAAATCCAGCTGGCAGCCGGTCACAAGTGGTGTGCCTCAGGGCTCAGTGTTAGGACCATTTCTGTTTAATTTCATCAATTTATTGATGATCTCGACAAGGACATAGGGTGTATCATCAGCAAGTTCGCAGATGACACCAAGTTAAGCAGGAGTGTTGATTCCCAGGAGGATAGGGAAGCTCTACAGAGAGACTTAGGTAGATTGGACCATTGGGCCAACATCAACGGTATGAGTTTCAACAAGGGCAAGTGCCGGGTTCTGCACTTGGGCCACAACAACCCCATGCATTGCTACAGGCTTGGGGAAATGTGGCTGGAAAGCTGCCTGGAAGAAAGAGACCTGGGGGTTCTAATGGACAAGCGGCTGAACGTGAGCCGGCAGTGTGCCCAGGTGGCCACGAAAGCCAACGGCATCCTGGCTTGTATTAGAAACAGCGTGAGCAGCAGAAGTAGGGAGGCGATTGTGCCCCTGTACTCGGCACTGGTGAGGCCACACCTGGAGTATTGCGTCCGGTTTTGGGCACCTCAATCCAAGAGAGATGTCGAGGTGCTGGAGCGAGTGCAGAGGAGGGCAACGAAGCTGGTGAAGGGCCTGGAAAACAAATCCTATGAAGAGCGGTTGAAGGAGCTGGGACTGTTTAGTATGAGGAAGAGGAGGCTGAGGGGAGACCTCATCACTCTCTACAACTACTTGAAAGGACGCTGTAGAGAGGTTGGTGCTGGTCTCTTCGCACAGGTAATTAATGACAGAACAAGAGGGAATGGCTTCAAGCTCCAGCAGGGTAGGTTTAGACTGGACATTAGGAAAGAATTTTTCACAGAGGGAGTGGTCGGGCATTGGAATAGGCTACCCAGGGAGGGGGTTGAATCGCCATCCCTGGATGTGTTTAAGAGACGTTGAGATGTGGTGTTGGGGGATATGGTGTAGGGGAGAACTTTGTAGTGTAGGGTAGATGTTTGGACTCGATGATCCCAAGGGTCTCTTCCAACCTGGATGATTCTATGATTCTATGATTCTATGAATATTGCAATATATATATTTTTACTGGTGTGTAGCAGTATAATGCAAAGTTTAGAAAAATCAAATGAAAAGGCATTTCAAAACAAAATTAAAGTATCTTCCAGTCAGAAAATATCAAGGTTGTTCTGACATGGTCCACCATTTCTTCTCTCTATGATTTTACTTCAAAATGAGACTCTAGTAAACTCCCTGTGACAGGAAGACATGCACCGGTGGGATGTGTTCATTACCTTTTCCTGTTTCCATGTGGGGGTCCATGCAAATGGCTGAGACTGTGTTGTCTCTGGAAGAGCTGTGCCCCGGGCTGTGCTGCAATGAGCCCACGTTTTACTGTGGGCCACTGATGTACGTCCATTCGTGCACACTCACTGATATCCCCACTTACGTGTGTCCTCACCGAGTGCACTCCAGGTGAACCTGTGTGAGAAAGAGAGATCACAGCTCACGGCTGTGTTTGTTTTACAATGGTAATTTCTTTAATCATTGTTGCAATTAACTACTTCTGCATATGGCAAAAAAATATCTGCAGTCTTTGTGGTGAATATTACGGGAACGGGTAAATGACTGAAAAGTAGATAAGTCTGATGTTACATAGTTATCCATTATGTTTTCATTCTGAACTGTTTTATGCTGTCTCTCGATAAGTGCTATCTCAGAGGTAAATCTAGGTTAGTTAAAAAGCAAAAGAACAAACACAATAATAAGGTTCCTTGTCTTAATTAAGGGAAAAATATTTTATGTCAGATCCCATATAATGTGATGATACACCGATCTGATCCAGTGTCTGTCTGCAAACTGAAACAGAACAGAAAGTGCAGTGCGTTAAGCACAAAATGGTAGATGGGTACTAAGATGGCTTTACAAACCAGCAAACAAAATTATTGATTGTTCTAATAAAAAAAGATACTCATAACTTGTGACTAAGCATCAAGTAATTTCTGTGCAATGATTGTCTACTCTTTTAGTAAAGCAACTAGATGGCAAGCCTATCTTTCAGTTCTTCTTACTCAGATTTCCCCCTGGAGCCAGTGTAATTTCAATGGCCTAAACTATAATTTTAGTAGCAACTGCCTTTTAAAAGAAATTGATTCATCCTTCCTCTTGCCCTCAAGTTCCAATGTAGCCGCTCTGAAATGCCATAATTTATTGAAGCTGCCAATGTGGTCATTAAACTGGTCTGCACCAAACAGTTTGCTAATGGCATTGAGCCTTGTTGGCTGTTTTTAATGATTATCTCAAGTAGCGTTTGATAGTCTTCTCACATTGATCATAACATCGTCTCCTTTGTTCTTCTGTCAGCAGCTGTGTTTCTCCTCTCTGGGATGCTTTACTCCAGTGCATAGAATCATACAACTGGTTTGATTGGTTTAGGTTGGAAGGGAGCTTAAAGCCCATCCAGTGCCACCCCTTGCCCTGGGCAGGGACACCTTCCACCAGACCAGGTTGCTCAAAGCCCTGTTCAACTTGGCCTTGAACCCCCCCAGGGATGGGGCAGCCACAGCTTCTCTGGGCAACCTGGGCCAGGCTCTCACCACCCTCACAGCAAAGAATTTCTTCCATTTCAGCCATAATCACATTCTGTAGATTTACATTCATGAGGTAGATTCTCCACATCATCAGAAGGTTGGAAAAATTTTTACAGGTATTTCAAATCAGCTCTTGAAATGGGGACCTGTACTTAGGAGACTTGGGGTGACTGGTTGAGACGCTGGGTGACTGGAAGAGATCATAGTTCCAGTTGTGGGGACAGGGGTAGGGGGAGGAGTTTTTATTGGTCTAGACAGGAGGAAACCTCAGGAAGTAATTTGTGTCAATACTTTTCTGTTTGACCTTGTTTGGACTCATCCTTGAAAACACTATTGAGGCTTGAAACTTAGAAGTTGTTTGGTTCCTCTTTCTTCCTGACATTTACTCTGAAGTAGTTCACTGCAAGTGCCATGGCTGAAACTCTTTACCTTCATGGTAGGCCTCATAGACTTTCTTACACATTTTGAAGAAGCTGGTGCATTTAGTTTGAAGTTTCCTACTGCTTTTTTTTTCTTGGTGAGTGAGAGAAAGCCAAATCACTCCCAGAAGGAGAGCAATATGCTTGTTTCCCACAGATTTGTCTCTGGCATCTTCATTCCTGGTGTTAGTAGCTAATCCAGAGATTGAGGTGGGATCCTTTCACTGACAGCAAGGGAAGACCTAGCTGGATGGATGGAGCATCCCAGAATCCCTGTGTCCATGCCTGTTCCAGGCCTGACAGGACTGGCAGCAGCTCACTGCTTCGTAACACCTTCCTTTTATCCACCCACAGTATAGAGAATATATATTATTTGAGGCAGCAACTACTGAAATGCATAGCCTCTTTATAAAACTGATAATGAAAAAAGGTTTAAGCAATATAATAGTACAGTATATGAAATCCTTCTTCAAAAAATACATATTTAAAGATGTATAAGGGTTTAAGTTGTTTTTTTTTTTTATTGTCCTGTCAAATTCTGTGTGTAATTAAGCTGAGAACACATCATTCTCCAGAAGTGCCTAACACAGTGTCTACTGTTCATTACAGTCCATAGCCATGTGACTTACTTTTAATGGATGCAGACCCTGGTGGTATGCATGAAGACCTACATGGACTGAATCACCTCCGTGAGGTCTCACATCCTGTATAAATTTTTCTCCTTTCAGAGTCCATCTTTCCCATTGATGAAACAAAAATAATTCTCTTCTCCCTCAAGGACCATGATCTGTATGATATGTTAACGATATCCAGAAACACTATATTCTGAAGCATTTAAAGGCAGGCCATGAGATTTATTGCTATTCTAAGAAATGTTTTATTTAGAGTGCATCCACATAATTCATTATATTCTTTTGTCCTCTTGAGACAAATCTACTGCTGAGTATACAATTAAAAAATGAGATATTTCACAAGTCAGTGGATAACTGACTGGAAAAATATAAAAAAACACCCTCCTCAAACTCCATATAAGAGGAGTATGTAAAAATACTGGAAATTATCTATGGTTTTTGTTCTATCATGTTTTTCAGCAGGAAAAAAAAAAGCTTCAAGATAAATATGCATGAATAACCCTAAAGGGATGTGATCCAGGAATGAAAAATTGCTCCCATTGGGTTGCAAATAGAACTGACATCAATATTCACATGATTTTAAAGATAATACTGCATGTTTGTTTCCAAATAACTCATTTTAAAGGGTAAGGTCACATACCTCTGAACTGAAGTAAAAAAATATTCATTATGTTGGAATTAGACCATTTTATGAATGTGTTGTTGTTTAAAAGTAAAATACAGAAAGCAAGCTGAATTTAAGTCCCTAAGTTTGAAAAAATGGTTATCCAGCCACTGGGGAGTTCTGTCTTACATTTTTGGAAGTTAAACAGAACCACTCTCAGATTCATGATGACTGTGAGTATATGCTTCAGTTTCATAACACACTGCTACAGAAAGCCAGCCAAATATCTCAAAAACACTATAGAGAAATAAAACCTTCCTTTATTTTTGTTAATGACACCATTTACATGATTTTTGAATTCAGAAATGGACTTTCTAAACTTCTCAAAGACTCTAAAGATTTGCAACAGAAATAGAAAACAGTATTTTGTAATGGGCTGAAGGCTGAGGTGAACTGGGAGACGTCAGAAGGTCTGCTAAGAAACATCTTCCATTGCTCACCAAGAACACTTTCCGAAGCAAAGGCTTGAAAGCTATTGGCTGAGAAAATGAAGGTTTAATAAACGGTGACATAGAATATCCTCTCAGCAGTAAAAGACATTTAAAAAAAAAGACCTGGAACTTGGAAAGATATTTTTTACCTTTGTGTGTATGAACATATACACATACATACATACTCCCTCACTCCATATTTTTGTCTATGCTTGTGAGCATTCATGTGTTTGTGTGCCTGTACGAATTGGCTGACACACAGAAGCAAGGCAGTGCTTCCTTATTTTGAGAAGAGAAGCATGGTATGAAATCTAGAGTCAAAAAGGCAGTAATACCAGCTTTAAAGAACCTGGAACTGAGGTAAGTAAGAAAGACCACGATATGTTGCAACGATGTCTTGTTCCAGGCAGCAGAACACAAGGAGCTCTTCGGAAGAAATAGTGACTTGCAATTTTATCCCTTTACCCAGCCATATATTTTCACAAACTTTTAGGAACTTAATAATCCTAGAGACTTCTGTCTCTCTTTCATATTTCATTAAAATTGCCTATTAGATAAAAATGTCTATAGAAGGAACTATCTCTTTAGGAAACCAGGCTGAAAAATGGATTTAAGACGTCTAATTTGTGCACTTGAATGGAAAAATGAAAGAAAATTGTTGCCAAGAAGAATTAGCAATGTTGAGAACAATGCATTAAACATATCCTCAAGTGGAAACTGATGGTCCCTAAACAATCAAGACTGCTTTCTAAAATATTTTAAAGTTACTTTATCTTTGAGATTGATAGAGAATAATGAAAACTGTGGCAGCAAGAACTTCAGATCAGTGATTACAACGCAACAACAGCTGTACAAGTCAAGGGGCCTTGTAACCTGTCACCCATCTCCAGTAGTGTCTGTTGGCATTGTTAAGGAAGAGTGTTCAGGACATCAAGGGCCTTTCTCTAGTGCTCTCCCAACTTCTCATTCCAGCTTTAGCAAGTAGGTGGTGTGATAGAGGGCCTTACAAAAAAAAGGTGTGCTGTCTCTCTTTCTCCTGTGCAACAAACATATATAGCAAAAGCACAAGAACAAATGAGAAAAGGGAGAAGGCAGACACAAGTGATTCATCTCTGTCCATATTCTGCTCCATACCTGGGAGATCAGAGAAAACTTGGAAGACTCATCAAACTGTTCATCTTGCTTTAGCAAGCTCTAGAGTTGGTGAAAGCACTTGAAAATGTACATTTTTGAAAATAACCCATGAACTTGTAAGAAAATGTCTCACTTCACTGGGAAACATCATTTTCCTTGCTGCCAAACTTCTTTTCAGGGAGTCCACCAAGGAGGAGACCAAGGAGCAGTGACATTAGACTTGCGGTAGCAAGCTGTTTCTTCATTGTATTGAGTTTGCGTGGCAAGGTTTTGGTAGTGGGGGTGTGTGGGTGTGTTAGGGCTAGAGGGGTGGCTTCTGTGAGAAGCTGCTAGAAGTGTCCCCATGTCCAGTAAAGCCAATGCCAGCTGGCTCCAAGACGGACCTGCTGCTGGTCGAGGCTGAGCCCATCAGCTGGAGAGAGGAGTGAGAATATGTGAGAACAAAAACTCTGCAGACACCAAGGTCAGTGAAGAAGGAGGAGGAGTAGGTGCTCCAGGTGCCGGAGCAGAGATTTCCCTGCAGCCTGTGATGAAGACCATGGTGAGACCATGCAGACTGTCCCCCTGCAGCCCATGGAAGTCCATGGTGGAGCAGACACCCACCTGCAACCCATGAAAGACCCCACACCGGAGCAGAGGGATGCCCAAAGGAGGCTGTGACCCCATGGGAAGCCTGTGCTGGAGCAGGCTCCTGGCAGGACCTGTGGGCCTGTGGAGAGAGGAGCCCATGCTGGAACAGGTTTACTGGCAGGACTTGTGACCCTTGGGGGACCCACGCTGGAGCAGTCTGTGCCTGAAGGGCTGCACCCCATGGAAGGGACCCACACTGGAGCAGTTCATGAACTGCAGCCCATGGGAAGGACTCAGACTGGAGAAGTTCAGGGAGAACTGTCTCCTGTGGGAGGGACCCCATGCTGGAGCAGGAGAAGAGCATGAGGAGTCCTCCCCTGAGGAGGAAGGAACAGCAGAGACAATGTATGATGAACTGACCACAACCTGACCTGTTCCTGTCCCTCTGCACTGCTGGGAGGAGGCAGAGAAAATCAGGAGTGAAGTTGATCCCGGGAAGAAGGAATAAGTGGGGGGAAGGTGTTTTAAGATTTAGGTTTTACTTCTCATTACTCTACCCTGATTTGATTCGAAATACATTACTTTCCCCAAGTTGCGTCTTTTTTGCCCGTGAAGGTAGTTGCAGAGTGATCTCCCTGTCCCTATCTCAACCCATGACCCTTTCCCTATCTTTTCTCTCCCCTGCCCAGCTGAGGAGGGGGGTGACTTTGGAGCGGCTTTGGTGGGCACCAGGCATCCAGCCAGGGTCAACCCACCACATTTGTGAAATTAGAAAAGCAACATGTGCTTCACAGAGGTCAAAGTCAACACCACCCTGGCCCCTATATCAATTTATGAACCTCCTTCATCACAGGGAAAAGAAAGAAAAGGAAACAGCTAAATGCTCCAAGAAGTTCAGGTACTTTAACTGTGACTGTCCCAGACCTCAATGCTGTTTGAAATACAGAACAAGAGAAATCATCTCTGCCTTATTTCATAACAAAAACAACAAAAAAATGGACAAATGAATCAAAAAAAAAAAGTATTGATGTGGAAACAGTATTCCAAATTTGAGGATTGTTTCTTTTCTGAGAAAGCTCTTGCAGTCCAAGAATTTTCTCTTTTCCTAAGTTCTACCTCTCAAATAGAGAAGATTCAAGTGTCTAATCATCTTTTAGGAGCTGACTGCCCTGTATTTTTGAGCAGTCAGAAAGTGAGACAATATTCTTCTTTGATTGTTACTTGAAGTTACTCAGGGAGAGCTCTGTAACAATTTACCTTTTTTTCAGATTTTAAAGGTTCAAATAATGTGCTTGATATTGTCTTTGGAAATTTAGTAAAATAAGAAGCTGTTAATTAGTAGAGGCATGCAATTATTTTTAAATTCCTACAGAAATGTCTACATTCCGCTGTTTTTAAAAAATACATTAATATCCATATTGGCAATATTGACATCATTCAGTATACTGACTTGTTAGTGGTCCAAAGTAAATGTTATGACAGATCCATAGTGCAAACTCTGGGCAGTAGTGAAGACTCAGATTTATCTACAGTAGAAACAGATGTGAATAAATAAGGTACAATCTAGAAAAACAGACAAGAGGAATTGAGCACCATGATTAAGAAATTGTATTATGGTCTCCAGACATTTGTTTTAATATCAGTCATTTACTTGCCATCTCAGTCCTCCAAAACAGAGCAAATTTCCAACTCTACCCAGTGAGAATAATAAACCAAAGAATGCTTTAATGCACACAAATTGTAAGAGACTTCAAAGGAATAAACAAGACACAAATGTTAACAAATGAGTGTATATTTTTACAAACCGCGGTCTGTATATCTATCCAAATTGGCTTTGCTACTGACCCTTGAAGTGTCTCTCTTTGTATATGAGTTGTACAGATTTGCCAGTACTTTGCTGCTAAACATCGCATGTCTTCCAACTGTCCTGACTGACCCAATCTCATTTTTCATGCCCCAGGTCAGGCAATCCAGTGGTCAGGCCCCCGGTCAGGCCCCCAGTGGTCTCCACTGCAGACCACTCTGGGACCAAGCGTAAGAATGGGAAAAAGCATCATGTTCTGTATGTTGAGTGCTTGACTTGTTCCTGGGTCCCACAAGCACAGAGAAAGAATATTTGTGTGTGGGGAAAAAACCCCAGATGCACCTCACACTGATTAGTCTGTCTGGAAAAAGCTATGAGCTCGGAGGACACCACAGTGGGCTGTCAGAAGGAAATATGAAGATATGGGTGGGTGGTGGAAAAACATAGTACTGAGTCTTATGAGAAGATTGAGCCCCTAGAAACATCTGACAGCAGTTTTCTATGCTGTTTTTTGGTGTGGTTATTGTGATAATACTCAATTTGGCAATCAACTCGGTAGGTCTATCAAAGTTCAGTTCATGGGCATCTCAGCCCTGAAATCTTGACTTTTACAGCGGCGAGCAGAAAAATGAGTGATAAGAATTTTCACTATAACACAGTGGAATAGCCCCTGTGTTGGGTGTCATGACTTTGTGCAGACTTTTGCACAAGGAAGAGGTGCCCAGGGGTTATACTGGAATCAGAAATGAGGCCCATGGTTCCTAGTCTTTTCCTCATATTGAACCCAGCTGTAGTATTTCAAATTATTCATCTTTTCTTTTGATATGAATAATTATCTACAGAGTCACTGAAATTTGATAGACCATTTTCATTTGACAAAACATTCTCTGGTACTTCCTTGCAAAGATCAGTCTTATTTAAGGAACACTATTATGTGTAATAAGACATTCAAGGAATATTTACATTTATCTGCCATTTCTTTTTTGGTTGTAAAGTACAACTCACTGAAAACACCCTGTTATAGCTAAATTTCTATTGCAAAAGGATTCTTGGGTCCAGGATGGAGCTTTAAACCCCAGTAAGAATAAAATTGTTAACCCATCTTCAGAAGAGGAAGGACCTGGTCAACGCGGTTCACTCAGCATGTCAAAGACCAGGACTCCAGTTTCCATCCTGGGGGATGCCCCTGTCCCCAGGTTACTGTGTGGTTTCTCTTGCTCACATTCAAAACAATATAAAAGGATTAAAACCCCCCAACCAAACAACAAACTAAAGCTGCAAACTGCATTAAATTAGTTTGATAATGAAACAAAACCCATCTGGCTGAGGTTTCCAAGACCATGTCCGTGCCAGTGTATTAACATGGTCCAGAGGTGTCTGCACCATCCAACACCCCAACACTGGGTGGCCATCTCCGCAGTTTTAACTGGAAATGGGCCCTACCCCACACCAGTTCCTGAGCTGCGGATGGGAGAGAGCTCTGTTGTCCCTGCCAGGGTTTGTTTTAACAATTTTAAAATTAAGATTATTTTGTTCCCTTGTTTGGGGATGTTGCTTATTACTGCTAAATTCCAGAGAAGTATAGCCTAAAAATTTCTCTGTACAAGAGAACTGCTAATCTCATGAATTTATCAAGCAGACACTGAGAAAAAAATGATGTGATTAGATTTAAAAAGGTTCCATGCAGCTTTTCAAGCTGTGGTTCAGTTTACTTCTTTCAGTTTTGAGGTAAGACATGAAATACAACTGAACTAGGGAAGCTGCCTGAATATTTAAAATAATTTTCTAATGTTTATTGACATAGTAATGTACTTTGCTTCACTGGTCTTTTTCTGTATAGCTTCCATGAAAATCTGAAGGTCAAGTCTAACATGAATGCTCATAGAAAATATGAACAATACAGAGGAAAAGTGTTTTAATCCATACTTGTAGTAGTGCTCAGACATGAGCCAAGAAACATAAAAATATACCATCATTTTTTATCACTTATAATTAAGTAATAGCATTCAGATAATAAGCAGTCATCTTTTTGCATAATCCAACCCATTTCTCACAGAGCAGTTCAGGTCTATGGCGTTCAGAAGAGCTAGTGAGGAGTTTCTTATTATGAACTCGTCGTGTGTTGTTGGGAGAAGGTGGAATATTTGTGTTTGCCTCTTTTGTCCCTGCAAAAAGCCTTGTGGAGGGTGCTCAGAGCTGCTACTTAAGTTATTGCCATCTGGGACCATATGTTCTAACCTCTTACTTGAAGAAGGATCATTGATTTTTCCTTTCTATGTAGCAAAAGATCCTGGCAGTACAGTTTTCCCTGGGTTGCTACCTACTGACATTCGTTATCAACCACGCAACATGTCTCAGTTCAAAGTCCTCCATCTTCTCCCACTGGCTTTTGACCAGACTTAAAAACACAATATACAAGTGCAGGGGAAAAAAAAACCCTTTACAATCTGCTTGTTGCTATTCCATGAGAGAAAGGAGAGAATAAATTATTCATTGTGAATCACTCCCCCTGCCCTGGAAGGCGGCCTTTCATAGTGTAACAACTTTAAATGAACTTCCCTCCTCCCAAAAGCGCCACCAGTTCTTGATGCATACTGACACTCAATTAGCATGATAGGCAAATGACCTAAATGCTAGATGTGGCCCACTAAAGACAGCACATTTTTTTACACTTGTAAATATTTTATAAGTATTTTTTCTTTTCCACAATCAAAAGGAAAAGATCTTCCGAAGTATTTTTTTTTGTGTTAAAAGCAGAAAAAAATCAGAGTGCGAACATGCTCATTGTTAAGCAGTTTAGTCCTGAGGGTGTTCTTTTAGAATATAGCACTACCCACCTGTGAGCAGGTAGAGAGCAAAGATCACTAGGCTGTTTGGTATTCCACAGTGGTTATCTCTTTCTCTTTCTTTGCAATAAAAATTCTAGCTTAAAAACCCTAGAATGATGAAAATCATGGGAAAACGCCCAGCTTTTTTCCATAAACACTTTTGATTTGAACTAGTTGGCATTTTAAGATGACAAGCTATTTTGTGGGAAAAAGTCAGAAGAGCTTTCGATCCCACGGTTGAAAGTCAGTTCCATACCTAAAATGCTCATTTCACATACTGAATTTCGCTGGTTTGCAATCTGTCCTCTTCCTCCTTCTCTTCCCCCCTCCCTCCCCTTCTGTCTCGTACGTCTACTGTCTTCTTTATTGCCGCGCTTTAAATCTGAGTGATCATGTTCTTGCATGCCAGGACTTAATATTTTGCCATTATATCATGCAAACACCGCTTCCACATAACTCACAGCGTGCTTAACTCCCCCCGCTCCGTTCCTTATACACAAAACCAGAGGAATACTTCCAGTGACCTTAACAGTTTGTGAGAACAGATCTGGGGTTTACAGGTCTGAACAGGTTAGCGTGGGGCTATTACTCTGGCTGAATGTAGATACTATCCATCAGCTTCAGTTTTCATCCATGGTGAGTGATTCATCAGACATTAATTTTCTCTCTTTGCAGCCACATTTTTTATTCTTTTAAACTCTCCTGGGTAAACTCGCCTTGGCCTGTGAGGCAAAAAACTCGTGTTATTGAGAAATGTCTTCGCTTTTTCTTTTGCAGACCTTTTTTATTCCTTCCATTTTTTGTAGATTTTTTTTTTTCCTAAATTGGCATTTTCTAAGGTTTGGTAGAATCACGGAAAAGCAAATAGCTGACGATTAGCTATAGGGAAGGATGTTCTGGATGGCATACTGAATGGGCACATGGGAGGAGAGGTCCTGCCTTCTTCCACAGCTACCCACACAGCCCTAGGCAAGGCATTGAACTGCTCTGGTCACCGGGGAGATGTGATTCCATCTCTGGTTGTCTGGGCTGCGAGGACTCTAGGGTGGTCGCTACATTTACATACATTCCCTCATCTGCGTGTGCTCCCCATAGCTTGCTCTGCACCCTGATATTCAGTACAATGGCAAAGATCATGTGGGAAATCAGTTTGTGGTTGAACTCAGTAACACCGTGCTGCCCCTCATGACAACTTTCATTCCCCATTGTTGCTTCTGTGAAGTAACAGAGGTTTGCTTTACCTCAAATCCCCCAGACTGCCAACCTGCAGGGAACTGCTCGGAAAAAGCCAGTGCCCCTCCCTGAGGCCGGCAGCTGGGGGACACTGGTGTTGGGACATGAGCACGGCAGGGTGCAAAATGGATTTCGGGGTCCCTCCCATTGATTGCCCATCTGAGGACACAAATCCATCCCCAGCTACAGCTGCACTGCTATCACAGGGCTGTGCAGTCACCACAGCAGTTGCTGTCACCACAGCAGTGTGCTGTCACAGGGGTGTGCAGTCACCACAGCGGTGTGCTGTCACCACAGGGGTGTGCTGTCACAGGGGTGTGTAGTCACCACAGCAGTATGCTGTCACAGGGGTGTGCAGTCACCACAGCAGTGTGCTGTCACCACAGCAGTGTGCTGTTACAGGGGTGTGCTGTCACAGGGGTGTGCTGTCACCACAGCAGTGTGCTGTTACAGGGGTGTGCAGTCACAGGGGTGTGCAGTCACAGGGGTGTGCTGTCACCACAGCAGTGTGCTGTCACAGGGGTGTGCAGTCACAGGCTCTGAAGCGGAACTCGCTGCCTTCCCTCTGCAGGGATCCTGTTCTCTCGGAGCTGACATCCCTGGGTTGGATTCTGCCTGCCTCCTCAGTGCTGGGTGACCGACTGCTGGCTTTATTAACCAATATCGACAAGTTTCATCAAATGAAACTGTGGGTAATTTATTGAGGATGGTCTCCCCCTTGAAAACTGCCAGCGTTAGGTGTGTTACAGCAACTGTCTGAGCGTTTGGGGTCCATCGGGGCTCACCCTGTGTTCCCTTACACTCCTTCAGTGTTATGTATGCATTGAATTGCGCTTTTTCAGAAGTTTTACAAATCCAAGACAACTCCATCTTTGTACACAAACATTTCTGTGACAGTTGTTTCCCCTCTTATTTTTTGGCCTTGAGGAAATGGTTCTTCCCCTGTTGAAGTTTTTTTTCTTCCATTTGTTTTGCAGAACATCATGTCTTATAGACGATCTGTGAGGTGCTTTTAAAACACTCTGTGCTGAACAAAACGTGCTAACATGCTGTTTTAGTTATTCATCCATTTGGAAGGCCAGAGAGTTAGCAAAATCTTGTTATTTTGAGGCTGCCGACTAAAAAGAGTGGAAAAGTCAGGAAGGCAGCCTTTTATAAAGATTTGAGTTATGAAATTTGCTCTTCTTATTGTTTATTCTTTACTTTACATTTCTGAAATTAGAGCAGGGGCTGTATTCCTCCTTTCAGCTAGCACTTGGTGAGCATTCTGGTGGAGCTCCCCTGCTTGACGCTCTCCAGGGTGCAGGAATCGATGCTTTAAGGCTAGGGTGGCCTAAGACAAGCCCCAGAGATGTTTCTGTCTTTGAGTGTCTCCATGGGTTCCCCTGGCAAGGTTCCAGCATCACCTGGCGTCTCTTTGGAGAACTGTCATCTCTTAGTCCAACCGACAGGCCCTCTGAAGGCCTTTGTCCTTTCTCTGTAGGACACCAGAAAAAAAAAAGAGACAGTAGGAAAATCAGTTCCAGCACCTTAAGCTTTCTTATAGTTCCTGTCTTTTGGAGCACAAGAACTTGCGTCACACATTGGCAATGAAACATAAACACTCCAGGCTCAGCAGATCCATGTCAGGGGATCCTTCTCACGAAGCCTTCCTGATCCTTCTCAGGGACCACAGCTGGGGCCCAGTTATGTCAGTGCTGCAGAATTTCTTTTTTGGTACAGTAGGTAAAAATGATTTTGCCCTCACCCTTGAGATGGACACTTTCTATTTTGCCACTGAAAAGCTCTAGGTGAGCTCTGGATCATCATATAACCTGTTCTGACACCCCTACTTTTCCTGGAGTCTTAAACATGCCCAAGCCTAGAGCTCTGCCCTGGTGAATACTCGGGCTGACAGAGCTCTACTTTGCATAAGCTTTTGTTCCTTAAGGACGTGGGACAGACAAAGCAATTTGCAAACCTTCTAACAGCAAATATTCCTTAGGTATTATAAGAAAAATACAGATCTAAATTGACTACAGAGCATCTCTACACAAAAAATATACTCTTTATAGAGATTTTTTTATCCCACTTGAGTGATTGTAGGCTTGTGAACAAAATCTTGGTGAAACCCTTGCCCTCTTCTGTTTCTTCTGCCTCATACATGATTTCATTTCCAGAACATGGATCCTCTTTTCACTGGTAGATATATAGCTGTTATTCCATAATTATTCATATTGCTTGAATAACTCTCACGATAAAGGAAGATTTCTGAGGACATGTCTAGTGACCATTCATTTCAGGGACTATGGTGCCCATCTGTCCTGGAGGACTGCCATGAGGTGTACCCATTTCCCCAGTATTGGGTAGCCCTTCATTTTATAAATGTATCAGGGTTGAAGGAGAAAATTCTCAAAGTGAAGTAGAACAGAAATGAGATTTCAAAGAGGTCCATTTCAAAGTTGTTATTATGGGAGTGTGTTTACATGGAAGCATTGTGCTCCTGTAGGACTAACCTGGATAACGGGATAATGGATAACCTCCAGTACCACCTCCAGACACAGGTCAATACGACAAAGAAGGTTAGACAAGGTATATGTGCCATCTGCATTTGGCTCACTTTAAAATATTTTTTTTCTCTCTTTTCTTACCGTTGTTTGCCTTCCATGGGCAATGGAATCCATTCAGGAAAATTAATCAGCATGTCCTAAGACAGAGCTGCATAGCTCTCAGTTGAGAGTATGAAAATTATGCCTTGTTGGAAGGGATGCAGGAGAATTGCAAAGACTGCACAGCGCGGCTGAGCATCAGTGAATATTTGACACGGTGTATTTGGCTAGTCCTCCCTTTCCGTAAAACACTTTGGGAATGGAAGGGCCAAGGGTAAACTTTATGCCAGCTCTGTCCTTTGAGCTTAAGCTAAAAATAGCCCACAAAGGGTTCCTGGCACTGAATTTTTGCCTTCAAGAGATCCCAAAATGAAATTCAGCAACTTGAAATATTCAATGTGTACCACACCCCAGTTATAGGCAGATCTGTTTTGTTTAATTCCTATTTAAATATTTCTTTAGTGCGTTCGGGATTCTTCTATAATTTTAAAATGCATACACCTGCACTGGAGTTGCAAAGGGATGCACAATCAAAGACAATCCTCTGCTCTTGGGGTTGTTTTTAAGAGAAACATGATGATTTTATTTTCCCCTTTACAATGTGGAAGAGCAGTCCAGAGTCAGGGATGTGACCTTCTCCTTTGGGAATAATGCTTCAGTTTGTTCTTGGGTTATTCTCATTATTTCATAATTATTTCATTATTATTTCATAACAAGATTATGTTATTTCATAACAAGATTTTTGTAGTAGTCCCAATATGAATTTCTGAAATACATATACTAATGTGGATTTGATTGGAAAAATGGGGTCTGATCTCTACAATGTTGGAAGAAATGCTCGGAAAATAGGTCAAGTGATGTGGCAAATATAATTATCAGAGCAAATGTAACTAAGATTAGAGTCATTCTTGCATCAGTGCCTACATCAGACTGTTTTTTATCTGCTAAATAGTGATCTGTGATGGTATGGGAAATGCTCCTCAG
Organism: Numenius arquata; assembly: GCF_964106895.1. NCBI lineage: Eukaryota > Metazoa > Chordata > Aves > Charadriiformes > Scolopacidae > Numenius > Numenius arquata. Next base: position 187,986 of record NC_133579.1, read on the forward strand.
ACAATGGAATTGTATTTCATAACACAAACTAAAAACGTTCACTCAAGCAGTTATTTTTCAATATGAAGTAAATTTGAATTAAAAGTATTTAATTCCTTCATTGCCACTTTAGGAGACAGTTTTACTGTTATGCTTGGGCTCATGGTCAGTTGGTTAGCCAAGGGCAAACGGAGGCAGGAGATTCCTGATTGCTCCAGTGTTAGTGAGCAGAAGCCAGAATTGGTCATTTCTCAGATTTCAGCTGATGAAGTCTTTCTGTCTACTCAGTGCCCCTTGGTGGGGCATTTAAGGGTTTTACACCATAAATGGGAGAAAGCCTGGAAGGCAAGATCTCAGTCAGCTCTCAGCTGGATGGCTAGCTCGCACTTCTGTCCATCCACTGACTGGACTTTTCATGTGCAATGGGCTGGGAAGAGAATGGGATTAATTAACATCGAGGTCAAAGCAGCATCACGGCAAGGTGTCCTCCAGAGCCTTCCAGGCAGCTCTCCAACCTCTGCACCACAGGTTATTGCTTTCTCTTTGGCTCAACAGAGAGTGAAACCCGTTCCCCAGGTGTGAAGCCAAACAACAGAAATAGGCACAGGATGGGAGAGGAAACCAGTATTTCTGCATCCGATGAACACACTCTAAAAAAAAGAGGGGGCCACAGCCATATTTCCTTTCATAGTCTGCTCTGAAAATACCTATGGATTGGGGCATGAGGGAAAACTAGGTGGGAAAAGGTCTGACAGGATTGAGATCACATCCTCCATTTCTGGAGAGTTCTCTGTGCATCAGACTGAGGGCTGTCTCAGCCCAGCTGTAACTGGAATAAGGCAAAAAGAGGGGAAGAGAAAATCATGGAATCACGGAATTCTCATAGTTGGAAGGGACCTCTAGAGACCATCTAGTCCAACTCCCCTGCTGAAGCAGGATTGCCCAGAGCACATTACTCAGGACTTCATCAAGGTGGGTCTTGAAAATCTCCAGAGTAGGGGACTCCACAACCTCCCTGGGCAGCCTGTTCCAGGGCTCTGGCACCCTTACTGGAAAGAAGTTTCTCCTCATATTTAAATGGAACTTCCTATGTTCCAGCTTGTGCCCGTTGCCCCTCATCCTATCACTGGAAACCACTGAAAAGAGTCCAGCTCCATCATCCTTCATCCCATCCTTTAGGTACTTGTAAACATAGATAAGGTCTCCCCTCAGCCTTCTCTTCTCCAGGCTAAAGAGCCCCAGCTCTTTGAGCCTTTCCTCGCAAGGGAGATGCTCCAATCCCTTAATCATCTTAGTTGCCCTTAGGCAAGACAGACTAAGAGATGGAAATGAATGGGATGTGTTGGACTCTAGAATCTGCTGGAGTCTCTCAAGGTGGAGAGTGAAAGCCACGTTTTGTATTACTATGGAGATGAACAAGGCATGGTTTCCTCTAACCCATTATGCTTACAGCAGCTGAAAGATGCTGAGAGTTTATTCCCTTCTGTGAATAACTTCATGGAATAGCTTCACAGAATGTCATATTTTGTTGTGAAATCACCTACAAAAAATGGTGCTAGATATTCTAAGGGTGAGTGATGTATCTCTGCACGTACAATTCAAGCTATATGAGTTTGGGGAGACTTCAACATCTGTGTGGTTTTCTTCAGAATCATTGTTATCAAAAACAAATAGAGGAACAGTTTTTTGTTTGTTCGCTTGCCATAACTACCTTGTCATTTACAAAGTGGCCATACTTACCATACTTATCTGGGTTTTCTGGATGTTGAGCTGGTTTTGGCAGGGTTTTTTTATTATTATTTTGGTTTTGAGCTTTTTGTTTTAATCTGACAAGAATATGATTTTGTTCTGGTACAGAACAAAAAAATGGAATTCTAACATGAAAGGATTTAACATATGTATATGTAACAGCTGAAGAGTGCTAACCATGCTGTTAATATCTAATATGTTTTCTCTTAATTTAGTTCTGTTTGAATTAACATTTAGTATTTGAAGCAAAATACGAGAAAAATTAGGAGGATAGATACGAACAGCATCTTTTTACTACATAACGTTTTGCACTTTCAATTGGTTACTACTTACAAGAGGCATCCGAAAGAATTTCATGTGTTTTCAGAATACTGCATGTGGCCCCATTATGAAGAAGCTGGATGTCAGGACTTATTTGTTCCTTGAACTGTGTTCTGTAGAGGAGTGACTGGGTGAATATCAGATGCAGTCCAGATCGTTTGCTAGTGAGTAAAACCCAGAGGAGTGAATGCTTGTGCTTTGACCAGATGAACAACCAAAGGTGACTCAGACAAAACTGGCTAAGAAAAAAAAAGATATGTACTGGCTGTTCTTTCTCTTTTTCCCTTCTTTTCCTCAGTTCATTCTCCCACTTTTCTCCACATTGCCTTAATACTTGCTTCACCCTTGGTCTGGTCTGAGATGTCTCACAGAGCATAAAACTTGTTCTGAAATAGAGACAGTCACTGCAGATGTTGGGTAGGTCTGCATGATGTTTGAGGGGTTTGGATACAAAGCAGAAGGAAATCCTCATCTAGGCATAACTGAATGACTAAAATACATGGGAAGATCTCTCCCATAGTCAAGGAAATGGCAGTAAGGGAGCTAGTGCTTAATCCAAAACAATTCAGGGATCCTTACTGCAAACCAGGACTGGTCTGAAAAATGTGTTGACTGGACTTGGGTTACAACAAAATATAGCCTTTCTGGGAAAGGAAAGGAAAGGAAAGGAAAGGAAAGGAAAGGAAAGGAAAGGAAAGGAAAGGAAAGGAAAGGAAAGGAAAGGAAAGGAAAGGAAAGGAAAGGAAAGGAAAGGAAAGGAAAGGAAAGGAAAGGAAAGGAAAGGAAAGGAAAGGAAAGGAAAGGAAAGGAAAGGAAAGGAAAGGAAAGGAAAGGAAAGGAAAGGAAAGGAAAGGAAAGGAAAGGAAAGGAAAGGAAAGGAAAGGAAAGGAAAGGAAAGGAAAGGAAAGGAAAGGAAGAAAGGAAAGAAGATCTGCAGCAGCAGGGTAACTGGGATAAAGGGCATGACCACGCTAAAAAAATTGTTTACTAGGATCTGTTGCTGGCCTCTAAGGGAAGCACATTGGAAGTCATATTTGTACAGATAAAAGATATAGATGTACCTCTGTACAGATACAGATACAGATACGGATGTACATCTGTACAGATTTGTACAAATGAGAAGTTAGAACACACAGATCAAGGGGAATTACTCCTACATGCTAGAAAACTGAACTTCAGAACTGAGCTGCATCCCAGGGAAAGAAGCAAGTTTGGAAAAGAGAGAGTGTTTACCCATGTGTGCTTAAGAACACTGCAAGTCAGAGACGAGGTGGGTCTGCTCAACAGGGAATAGTATTTAATGAAGCACAGTTCAAGGGAGAGGAGCTTAGATGAAATTACCAGCATATATGATTTTTTCAGAAATTTGCTAGTTACAAGTGATAATTAAGAGATTTATAGTTGAAGCATATGTGTGCTTAGAGTGCAGGATTGCATCAATTTTTTTTTTCTTCCCTTTTTGATTTAATTTTGGAGGATGTTCCAGAAGTCTGTTTTCAATTCTGTTTATCTTCTGCCCAGGGAAGACTAAATTTTGCTGCTTTAAACTCTGTTTGGTTATTGATGTTCTCAGCCATTTTAAGATGATATCCATCTGATATCAGTCCCTGCTTTTGTCATATTATTTACAGCTCGGCAGTGATCCATCGAGGCATCTATTTCCCAGACACCTGATAAGAGTTCCATGGTATTGGATGTGTCCAACCCCAGGTAAAGAAACAGAAAGACAGATAACGCCAGGAAAATAAAAGATCTAAAGACAAAAGGAAGACACAGCTGACCACATAGCTTATCACTCGGCCTGAAAAAGGAAAATTAAAAGGTATGAGGCAGCAGGGATGTATGTACCAACAGACGTACTTTGTTTTTGTAAAATCCGGTTATTCTCATAGATCTCTTAATCACTAGAATAAATAATACAGATTTTCCTGTGCTTTTCAATCAGACTTCTAGAGATATTTCTTTAGAAGAAATGCAATGGCAAAATTAAGTAAGACGGTGTCTGCAACTTTTCAGGAAGTGCAGTTCTACATGTATGCGCTGTCTGTATTGTTTTAACACTAAACTTAAATCATAACTTAAAATAAATGAGAGTTAATATTTCAAAAACATTTTTAAAAATAATTGCAAGTGCATTACTGTTTCTATTGGATTATTTCAAAGGTTTCAGGCAAGAGCTTTTCCTGGCCAGGGCACCGTGTACCCCGCTCACCCCCCAGCCTGCCCCTTGTCTGCAGCAGCTCCTGTCAGCAGGGTGAGAGACACACGGGGGCTCTTTTGATTCTTTGGTCCTATTTATTAAAAAAAAAAAAAAAGTAATACCAAACCAAAAAAGCTCTCCAGACTGGTTTTTGGTAGCTATATGGTAGTTTCAGGATTCATTCATTTTCTTTGTAACACTGGGCAAGGTGTTCTTCTTCCTGAAGAGTGTCGAAGGAGATTAAAAATAGTAACACAAAATTGTGAAGTACTGCAGTTGCTCACACAGTGACCTGGATCACTCTTAAGGTGTACCACAGATTATCTGGGGTTTTTTATGGTTTGGGACTTTTTCAGTGAGAGCAATTCAGAATTGACAATTTGTCAAGGGACCTTGGGAAATTTCTCTTTCCAACCCATAAACTATGTTAATATTGATCATGTTTATTGGGAAAGGGTTTTTTCCCAAAGACTTAGAAACTTTTTTTCAGGCACGGCTATGGAACATGGCTGTATGTTAAACTTTTCTTGTTTAACACAGGGCATAAAAACATCTCAGGGGTACCCTTTCTGTGTTTCAAATGCCTCAGTCAATAGGAATGTCCCTGGAGTGAACACTCCAGGGTAGTTAGTCCAGGGATGCTGCACTCCAGAAATACAAGCGTGGCACTAATATTGGTGTTCTGCTGTCAGGAGAAGTAATCTTCGTAAAACAGCATGGGGGTTGGGTGTCCGGGGTACACAGATAGAAGAAATTATTCTATCTTAACCAAATGATAAGCCAAGGGTATGACAAAAGGAAGTAAAAAGATGAGAAAAAGTACACTGGAAGGTAAGAACTACCAGTGAATGTGGAGGGCTAGGATATTAGATGTGTGAGAGGATGTATGATGTTGCAACACAAAAGAAGTAAAGGATGTGACTTGATTCGGAGAATGAATGGTTAAAGGTTGTTAGCGTAGATTTAGTACAGCTTGGCAAAAAAACAGAGCTCGGAGCCCAGGAGCCCCGCATTCCAAGATAAGGAGCTGGCCTTGTGTATAAGATAGCAGGAACAGCCTGCACGCTAAGGAGGAACCCAATTGTCTGGGTAAAGTGTCCATCTGGCCGGGACCAGTTTCGTGGTTTGGGGTCCAGCCAGCCCAGCATTCTAAGCCAAAGGTAAAAGTACACGGTGAAGAAGACTATGAGCCTTCCTCCAGAAGACCCCGGCCCACGACCACTGGGCGACAGTACGCATGCGGCAAGGGGAGGAGACTTATGATAATGAGTTCCTAGAAATAATTAGAATAGTAATGCCTTTTCTTAGAATTAATTATAATAACCCAGCCCACATTAATGAATATGTATGCTTTTTATCATAAATAGATGCTTGTTTTATGAGCCAGTGTGCAAGTTTGGAGGAGAAATCCCCCTTGCACCCGGCGCCACAATAAACATACCTGCTTTATAACTCTATTCAAGTTGTAGGGTTTGTTTCCGCGCGTCAGACTTCCGAAAAAAAATCAAAAATATTCTTAATAAATGGACCAATGAAGATATAACAGTAGCTTGATCAATTTAGCAAAACTGTCTGTAGATACCTGAGTGGCAGAAACACTAAAAAGAGGGAAAAAAGTTATAAAGGAGAAAGGTGAAATTAAAATATTTTCTCCATGATTACGGTAAGTTTAATTGGGCAACAGTCAACAGAGATGGAAGTTTTAACACCACTCCCTTTCAGTGCAAGAAGGTGGAAGGGATCATGAGCGTGCTCTACAACAGGGTGCAAGAGGAAGAAGTGCGTTTGTTTGGCTTGATTGTGAACGACCCATTTATTGATACCTTGATCCCTGGAGGGTCTTTCTACAGCCCTGAGTGAGGCCTCCAGGCTGTTTATGCAGAGCAAAAAGGACTGCTTGGAAATGGGATCTACCCCAGGCTGGGGTGCAAGTTGCCTGAACCATTCAACAGGAGATACCCAGAACAAAGGAAGGTCTCAAATCCTTGCACATGGTGACATTCCAGGCCCCTGACACAGCACTACTGAAAATTCAGAAACTCGAATCTGTGCTAAGGGTGAGCATGCGAGATCTCTCAGAATAGATCCTCAAATAATTGTAATGCAATATTTTTGTGGATGTAGTCCACAGACAGAAAATAGAAACACCTTTGAAAGCTCTTGACTCAGCAGGGCTAATGGCTCAGAGAATTGTCACCGCTGGGTACCGGTCAGATCTGCCCCTCACCCTGCTCCCTGCTCCCACATTGCCACAAGAAGGTACAGTCTTATTTTAACCAGAGCTGGAGAAATATGAAAAGTCAGTGCATCTTGAAAAACTAGGTAGCTTGCATCTGAGTATACCAAATATGCAGAGAGATAACACATTTATTGGAAGCAGAACTTCTACAAATGCAAATGGTATGAATTTGCATAGCTAGTAACTCAGTTTTATAGAGCTGTAAGCTGGCGAAAAATGTAACAGAAAAGTTAATGGAAACATTTAATAAAGGACAATGAACAGGCACCATAAATCTAAGCAGGAACGGACATTAGAGAAATGTATGCAGCAGCTTGCTCCATACAGGAAGGATTTTTTAACTGCAGGACGCTGAGCGTGATGCTATTATGCATAAAATGGCCCATACACTTCCTAACAAATCACCAGCTGGTTTATTTTAACTTTCAGTGCAAGACAGTTTTGAAAACTTTGGTAGGATTTGCAAGGATTCTGGGAGTGGCAGGCAGTGGGCTTAGGTGCAGGTGTGTCAGTATGGCAGCTCCGATTGCACTTGGTAGAGTACAACCCCAGCGGTGGCAGAAGCTCAGCTGCCACCTCCAGCCACCCACGAAATGCTCCCTTGTATTTCCTTCACGCATGGAGGAGGTCTTTGTTACTCTTGTCACCTCCTCTGTGCAGAGATGGATTTTGCCTTTGCTGTGGGGGAGAAGAGGGAGATGGCAGAGGCAGATCTAACCTCAGACACAGAATCACAGAATCGCCTAGGTTGGAAGGGACCTTTAAGATCATCTAACCCAACATTAAAAAAAAAACAACAAGAAAACAAAAAAAACCTACTAACACTAAACCATATTCCCGAGCACCATGTCAACTCATCTTTTGAATATCTCCAGGGATGGTGCCTCAACCACTTCCCTGGGCAGCCCATTCCAATGCTTGATAACCCTTTCGGTGAAGAAATTTTTCCTAATATCCAACCTGAACCTCCCCTGGCGCAACTTGAGGCTGTTTCCTCTTGTCCCATCGCCTGTGACCTGGGAGAAGAGACTTACCCCTGCCTCTCTACAACCTCCTTTCAGGTAGTTGTAGAGAATGATAAGGTCTCCCCTCGTGGAGAAAGACATGGAGAAAGCAGCCCATGTAGTTTCATAGAAGTTTTACTGGCAGCTTCGAAAACTGGTGATGGGAGCATAACGCTCCTGTGACAACCTTTTACAATTTCAAGATACCTGTGGTATGAGGAAGGACAACTTGGTCTCCAAAACATTATGGCCAGACAATGTGCTGCTGGTCCTTTTGTCCATGGACTTCTGTAACAAAGCTTTTAAGACAAGAACTTGATTTCAAGCTAAGACAGTTTCCTGTGTTTTCCCTGGGGTCAGAAGCAGGTGCTTCTGAAGAAGAAGTTTTGTATGTGGGGCCTGTATTTCAGCTGCAAGGGTCTTTGCTTGAGGCTGAGACCCTGTGTGCTGCTTCACAGAGTTCTGGAGGAGACCATTACAACGTCTTTGTAATAAGATGTCCCCGTAGTAAGCTATTTAATTACTCGAGGGCCTCATTCAATTCTTTTATTCATCCTTGAAGTGAACAGCACTCCCCATGACATAGGCTGGGCTCCCGCCTGGCTAGAAATTGAACTTGGACTTCTGAGTGTGACCCACAAATAATAATTATATACATCAAGAAGGGAGGAAATGCTTGTTACAAAAACCAGGAGGGTGCAGTTTCATCTCTCCCTGTGCCTTTATACGTACACACGCATTTATGGACACACACACACTGAGGGAGGAGAAACCTCTTAAGTCCCTTTCTGTGGTCATTTACCAAGTTCAGGAAATTCTTCTGATGGTTTTAAATATGTTTCTGAGGTCTAACAATTACTTAGGCAGGCATCTGTAGAAGGTACCTCTGTGGTGCATTATATAGCTGTTAAACACAAGAAATACATTTAGGTAAGCAGCAGTATAGGGCTGCTGTAAGAGAACAGCAAGTGCTAATGGAAAATCCCTACTTTCAGATTTTACAGAGAAATTATTTGTTGCTATATGTTATAACTGTTAATTTTGGGAAGTTCATGCATGTAAATTGCTTTTCCTATATAATTCTCCTTGACTTCAGAGAAAATCAGAGCAAATAGGTCTGGAGTGACTTCAGGAGGTCAGTGAGTCTATCCCTTGCCCCAAAACAGAAGAAACCACACCTTAAATAGACATATTTTGTCTAACCTGCTCTTGAAAATTGCCAGTGGTAGAGTTTCTGGCACCTGTATGGACAATATGCTTAATAACTCCCGTGAGTAGAAAGTTTTTCTCAACATTGCAGATGACACCAAGCTAGGTGGGAGTGTTGGTCTGCTTGAGGGTCGGCAGGCTCTACAGAGGGATCTGGACAGTTTGGATCAATGGGCCAGGGCCAATGGGATGAGGTTTAATAAGGCCAAGTGCCAGGTTCTACATTTCGGTCACAACAACCCCAGGCAATGCTACAGGCTTGGGGAAGAGTGGCTGGAAAGCTGCCCAGAAGAAAAGGACCTGGGGGTGTTGGTGGACAGCCGGCTTAACATGAGCCAGCCGTGTGCCCAGGTGGCCAAGAAAGCCAACGGCATCCCGGCCTGTATCAGGAACAGCGTGGCCAGCAGGAGTAGGGCAGTGATGGTGCCTCTGTACTGGGCACTGGTGAGGCCTCACCTCGAGTGCTGTGTTCAGTTCTGGGCCCCTCACTACAGGAAGGACATGGAGCTGCTGGAGTGTGTCCAGAGGAGAGCCACCAAGCTGGTGAGGGGTCTGGAGAACAAGTCCTATGAGGAGAGGCTGAGGGAACTGGGCATGTTTAGTTTGGAGAAGAGGAGGCTGAGGGGGGACTTCATTGCCCTCTACAACTCCCTGAAAGGAGGGTGTAGAGAGGTGGGTGTTGGCCTCTTCTCCCAAGGGAATAAAGACAGGACCAGAGGAAATGGTCTGAAGTTGGGGCAGGGGAGGTTTAGATTAGATATCAGGAAGAATGACTTTCCTGAGAGAGTGGTCAGGCCCTGGAACAGCCTGCCCAGGGAGGTGGTGGAGTCGCCATCCCTGGAGGTATTTAAGGAACGTGTAGACGTGGCACTTCAGGGCATGCTCTAGTGCCCGGGATTGTTGGTTTGTGTCTGTTTGTGGGGGGTGTGGTGTGTGGTTGTGGGTGTTTGTTTTGTTTTTGTTTTTGGTGTTTGGTTGGTTGTTGGTTTTTTTTTGTTGGTTGGACTCGATGATCTCAAAGGTCCCTTCCAACCAAGAAGATTCTATGATTCTGTGATTAATAATAATTTTTCCTTGCTATCATAGAAACCCATCACATTTTCTTTCCTTGCTGCGTATGAAAAAGAAATTGTGATTTTCCTTTTTGCAGTTCTTTTTATATCTTCTCTCATTTTTACCATGCAAGACCATCCAAACACAGTCACGTAAATCTTCCAGCTCAGACCTCCATTTACCAAAGGAAATCTTTTGGTAAATGGTGAGCATGGCCACCTTTGCTGTCCTCCTGTGGATTTCCTTCAAATGACACATCAGGGAGGCCTTGGGCTTTGCCTGGTGGACTCCCATTTTCTGCGCATGGCCCAACAGAATGGGCACTGAGCTCAGAGCAGATCAGCTCACCAAAGCCAGGTCTTCTCCACAAACGTCCTGCTTTTTATAGAAGTGAGTGTTTAGAGCTATTCATCATCTTTCACAAGAATTTCCTGTGCAAGTCAGATCACCCTGTGAACCCTCTGGGATGGGGGAGTGGGAGAGGGAGGGAGGGAAATCGGGGCAAATCAGGATGAGGCCTTTGTTTAAGCAGACGTGCAAAGAATGTTCTGGAGGCACAGTAAGTGTAGGTACTACTGGGTAGATGTAAATCAGGTGTTTCTGAAAAAGTGATCCCCCCACCTTGTTTCTTCACAACACTGTAATATTTTACAGCTAGAAGAAAGCATTTGTTATAAGATGCATCAAAGGATTTATTTTAAGCTATAATGAAAGGTACAAAATAAATTATTCTACGAAGTTTAATTAACCACACAATATTTTTTTTAATCATGTTATCATTAGCGATTTCTTCTCAGTTAGCTAGATGTTGATGATTGTTGTGAATGTTTGATGTACTTCACTAACCTGGGTTAGAGGTACAGATGTGAATAAACAATTCGTTGTTCAATAATATTTTTCAAATTGAAAAGTATTAATCTAGTATCCCAGAAAGATCCTGTAATTTCAATATCAATGTACACTTTAGCATTGTTATGGGACTGTTTTGCTAGAAGTTGCCATATCGTTAAAGGTATTATAGGGTATCTGGGTGCCTATAGCTGGTGTTTTAGCAGAGTAAGCATGGAGACAACAATTGATATCACTGAAGGACATTTGATCCTGAACACGTGTAATTACCCCCAGGGTACAACATGAACCCAAATGAGGTTCAAAGTTTATCTGTTTGCTTAAGTTACTCTTCAGGACAAGAAATCAAAGGAGATGATTGAAGTATTGATGAACTGGAAACGTGTTTGTTGATATTATGTAAAACATTTATTTTGGAGCTGAAGGAGTTGGATTTTCTAGTGATCTAAAAAGGTACACCACCACCAAATCTGACATGGCAGCAAAGAATTTGTCCCTGTTTTTGCACACTGGGCGTGTTCTAAAACCAGTAGCTTTTCATTCAGAATATCCTAAAATAGGGCAGTCAGATCTCTTAACTCTTTCAACTGAAAGGGTTGATTTCACTGCCTAAGATGAACTCACATCCTGTCATCACTCTTGGTTCAGTGCTTCGGTTTTAGTCAAACTACACGTCTGCCTTGTTAAACTTTCGTCTTTGGGGAAAAAGAAGATTTTTAAAGAGAAAATATGAACTTTAATTCTGGTCATAAAATGAAATGTTGGTGTTTTTTCTCTTTTCTCTATATTATAAAGAGTGATATGTTCATTTTCTTGCCAAAAGAAGCATTATGTGCAGTAGACTAATCTGTTTCTAAAAATTGCACACATCACCATTCTGCTTTAGAAGCTGTAAGAACATTAAAGCTTTTATTATTTCTGTTAGCAGAACCCAGATAATTCACTTCAGCAAAACAATTAGCCACCGAGTCTGGCTGACAATTATACAGGTGATTGTGACTGTGGTGTGTGCATAGGACGGGAATTCAGCTCTCGGCAATGGGTACCTGTGACAGGGGAGGAATCCATATGCCCACTCCACATATTTTCTGCAGTGTTGCAGGAAAATTGTACATAAGTGAAATAATGTCTGATTTTACATGGGTCACCAGGCATATTTGCAAGTGTTTGTTATTTAACTATACAAACTAAACACCCTGGAATAAGCCAGAGTCTTTTATGAGACAATATTTTAATAAGTCATCAAAAAAACCAAAGCAGCTTTTCATAGTTCTTTAGATTAATTCATAATCCTTTGGGAAAAGAATGATGCTGGGATTCTATTCTCAATATGAACCCTTTCCTTATAACCAAGATGCTGGTACGTGTAGACAGACAGAAGCCAGTTTGCAAATACACCCACAAGTTGGGAGAGAGATGGGAAGGAGCAAAAAGGGTTATAACGTGCAGTTGCTGGTTGTCAGAGCTGACCATATCACACACCTTTCCACAATGTCACTTCCCATAAGTTCATCATAGACCTTGACCCTAAATGTTCCCACCCACATGGAGAAGTATTTCAGTACCTCCCGTCTATGATGCACAGAAGGCTTTCTCCAGCTGCCAGTCTGACTGCAGTACACTCATGTTATAGATATTCCCAGAAATGGCCCCATCAGGCCGTGAGTTCGGCTCCTGAGTGATCTTGGCCATGCTGTGTGTGTCTGGCTGGGCTGGCAGCAGCCTCACGGCATCACGAACAAAGCATCCTTCCACGTGGCAAAGGCCAAAAAGGGGTTGGCAATCCCTCTGTTTGTTTGTGCAGAACTGTCAGGGTTCATGGAGGACATACAGGGATGTGTTCCCCATTTTTGCTGTGGACCAGTCCCTGCCATAAGCTGCCTCTGGGACAAACCAGCTCTGAGCAAAGAACCCTGCTGCAACTATGGCTTTAGTGGCATGAGGTAGCCCTCAAGTATTTATTAAAAGAGAAATTTAGGAGTTTAAACAGTAACTGATAAAATATATCAATAACTAAATTTAGCAACAAACTTTTTTTATGTAAGAGTTTTAATTTGTGAGTTACCTGAATTATACCTTCTTAGTTTCATTGTTTTATCTTTTTGGCTAGTAATTGTCATTTATCTTGTGAATAGCTGTGAAATTAACATTTTGGGGTATTGAACGAGGTCTTTGTGTGTATTTTTGTGGTATATCTGCGTGCCTGTTGTTTGGGTTTTTTTATCCCAAACGTCTGCTCGGTTCTTTTTGCAGTGTTTATGTATTGCTCTTCACTATTAGCATTTGAAGATTTTTCAGCATTAACTTTTAAATGGAATCATAGGCCATTTATCTTAGAATGCACGCTGAGAAGTAATCAATTGTAGCATCACTTTATTGATGGCATTTTGAAAGTCTTCCAGAAAAACTCTTTGCCTTGTTCTGTAGTTCATTCTGATTGGATTGATTTATGCTAAAAATATTTCTTTGGGTTCCACAAAAGCTGCATTTTAGTGGTTGGCATCTTACTATCCTTCATTGGCAGTAATAATAAAAAAAGGATAATGTTGCTCATGAAAATACTACAGCCATTAGCACAATTTAATTATTCAGATAAGTACAACAGAGCCATTAATAAGACACTGTAATGACGTCAAACACCACCCACAAAACAGGAACATTCAGTTATATTCCCATGCAGATTTAACAGACTGAAGCCTTGTTTGTGATAAGAAAGAAAAATATTGAACACAACAACTGCTTAATTACGAAGCCAAAGTGATTTCAAATCAAGACAGTCAATTCAATTTGTGAAATAGGGCAACATAGTAAAATACTGCATAATTGTTGAGTTATTTTCTACGCAACTTCTCTTAGTCCCATAGCAGAAAAATTTCCAGAGGCAAGACAGACCTTTATTAGTCTCAAGTTAAGTTTCCTGCTTTAGAGCATGAATACCAATGAATTCCATCTTAAAAAAAAAAAAATAATAAAATAATCAATATGCCAAAGCAAATATATGCAGGACAGCTGCAAAAAATGGTTTATTAGAATAACAGTGCTATTGTATTTAAAAACCTAGAGACATCTTTGGGGAGATAAACCTGTGTCAGATGTGAAAAGAAGCAAAATTGTTAAATATTTTCAAGTATTTAATGAAACCTCTCATCTGAAACTGGCTTGCTAAATTATTTATTGAAAATCTAATTAGCAAGTGTAGCTCTTAGAGCCTGGATTTACTCTTTCTGAAGTGACCCATATATATCTCATACAACAGGATATTAGAAGAATTCCAAAGATTGCAGAAATTGCTAGGAGGTATTAAAGTAGAGATTACATCTGTCCATGTAACAACAACTGCATGATTTCCTTTCATTTACGTCATGGGGCAAGCAACAAATTTTGTATGTTAAGAAACCAAAAAAATGTTATTTCTCCTGTTCCACGAAACCTCAGGCTTTTGCAATTCATGAAGGACAAAGTGCCTCCATGAAACCAATACTACTAAAACCACTGATATGATTTCCTCTTCTATTTACCAACATTTTGACATAAAGTAGTGTTTTTCTGACTATAATTTGTTGGCAGAAGTTTTTTCACTTTCTGTAAGGGATATTGTTATTTATTTATTTAATTAATTCTTTTAATTAAAACTATTTAATTCATGCAGACAAATATGGCAAAGGATTGCTGTTTGTGGTGATGGACTGGGTCTTCCGAAAGGCTCTGGCTGTGTGCGATGCCAGTGAAGGGGGGAGTGAAACCCTGATTGGCCACGATGACTGGAACCATCTCGTACGGCTTGATAGAGCATTGGAACCGGGCATGTTTAGTTTGGAGAAGAGGAGGCTGAGGGGGGACCTCATTGCCCTCTACAACTCCCTGAAAGGAGGGTGTAGAGAGGTGGGTGTTGGCCTCTTCTCCCAAGGGAATAAAGACAGGACCAGAGGAAATGGTCTGAAGTTGGGGCAGGGGAGGTTTAGATTAGATATTAGGAAGAATGACTTTCCTGAGAGAGTGGTCAGGCACTGGAACAGCCTGCCCAGGGAGGTGGTGGAGTTGCCATCCCTGGAGGTATTTAAGGAACGTGTAGACATGGCACTTCAGGGCATGCTCTAGTGCCTGAGATTGTTGGTTTGTGTCTGTTTGTGGGGGGGTGTGGGGTGTGGTTGTGGGTGTTTGTTTTGGTTTGGTTTTGGTGTTTGGAGTTCTGGGATTTTTGTTTGGTTTTTTTTTTGTTTGTTTGTTTGTTTTTTGTTTTGGTGTTGTTTTTGTTATTTTTTTGTTTGTTTGTTTTTTTGTGGTTGGACTCGATGATCTCAAAGGTCCCATCCAACCAAAAGTATTCTGTGATTCTGTGATTAAAGAAGGTTATTTTCCTCATGAAAACTGGACTTGATGTGCTGCCTTTTCTACTCCCTCCTCTTACTTCCCGAGGAAAAAAGTTTTCATGTGTATAAGTATGTGTGAGAGAGAGAGAAAGGGAGGAAAAAAATATAAAAAGTAACAATTACTTGGAAGAAAGATACTTGTCAGAAGTGAGTTCTGGGAAAGAATCTGAAAAAGCTAAAAAAACCTAAGTGGCCAACCAGAGGCTTTTTCTTATGTTCCAGTGGGTGCATCATTTAAAGCATTTATTACCAGTGAGAGAATGAGACAATAGGAAGAGAATAGTGACTGATCATGATTAAAGCTCTGAGTCACAGTCAAGCATCATTAACACTGTCAGGTTACTGGTTCAAGAAAATATTGAATTTCCAGATATCTAGAGAGGCAGTCATATTATTTACAAAAGAGGTTATTTTTTTTTTCCATTAGGAGTTCACATATTATAATGATAGAATGTCTTCCCTTGGTAAACTCCACAAGTTTCATAGTGAACTTTCTTTGAAAAATGAAATACATAATGAAAGAAAATAAAACCCCCAAATAATCTGAACTGGATTTTTCCCACAACTATAGGAAGCCCTTTTACCAGACCAGGTTATAACATTATAAAGGAAGATTCAGCAATTTAAATAGTTGAATCTCTCAAAGACTATAAAAAGAAGAGTTTTGAACCATCATCTCCACTGGAGCTGTGAGGGGAGATCCAGGCCAGGGAGCGGGGTCTCCGTGGTCCCTCAGGGAGACCTGGGGGCTGGGGAACATCTGGGAATGGGGCAGCACCTGCAGGAGGATATTCTGGAGGGAAGGTGGCTGGGAGCGAGAGCAGGGAATGGCCCTGTGTCCCTTGTCTTCACCCTGCATTTAGCACAGCTCTCCTCAGGTGTCAGCAATCCCGTAACCCTCATCAACACCGAACAGGGGTGCGGTGCCCAGTGCAGGGGGATTAGAAAGGGAAACAGTTCCCAGTCCTCCAGCCCATACCCTTGTTTGTGCTTCCGTACAGCTTTCTACAGCCCGTTCCCCCAGTCAGGATGGGAGCAGAGGAACCGTCCCTGTTCCCGGAGTCCACCTCCATGCGGCTGGGCAGAGAAGGGACGGGAGCATGGGCTGCTGCAGGACAGAAACCCTGGCAGCTCCTGCAGTGCTTAGAGGACACATGACTGTCAGAATCTGGAAACAGACTGTTCAGGGGGGATATATATACTTTTAAAAGCCAGATTGGAAAAAATTAACAGAGTAAAGGTGTGGTCTCTGCATGCTAATGCCAACGGGCTGTGCTACAGACCAGCATTTGTTTTTATTTCCCCGTTGTTAGCCGTTGCAGGTGTTTCTTATGCCTGCATTTTCATATCCTGCCTTTAATATAATTTATCTGTTTTTCTCTCATTTATTTTTTTATATTAGTCCCAGTAAATGCATTAACTGCCCTGCTGCTTTAATATTTCCTCCTTGCTTCAGGAAGATAGTTTTCAATATTTTGTACAAAGATTAAAACATTCAGTCAAAGTGCTTGCCTTTCTCATATTTATTAAAGGATGGTATTTATCTCACCTGTACAGTGCTGGCAGTTTTTCCTAGTAACACATCTTCCGTTTGGGAAATCTTAAATTCCAGTACAATAAATGCAATAACAGCCACCACAAAACATGAGCAAGACAGGCAGATACCAAGTGAGGGAAAACTATAAGAAGCCAGGTATTGTTTTTATCTTATGGAGACAGGTTGTGGTTATTAACAGCTTCTAAATCCCACTGGAAGCTCATTATGTCCATTTAGTTACAGTAGCTCTCTTTCCATTCCCTCCAGAAATGCAGTAAACCAGATAGTAAAAGATCCACTCTTCCATGTGCTGGGGAAATGTAAGCAAGAGAGAGAGAGGGCTGATGGTTATTAGTGATAGTATTGCCATTTAAGAATTCCAGAGGCTCTCTGAGGAGCTGAACCTGTGTCAAATGTGAAAGGAAAGGGGTTTGTGAAATAATTTGATCCCTATAATGAAATCGTTGACATGAAATCTCCCAGTTGCTGAATTATTTAGAGGAGGAAAAGGTAGTAAGTAAATTTCTCTCTCAGAATCTGCTTTTGCCTTTCCTAAAATCATTGCTTCTGTATTTTGTGCTCGCATATTTTCCTCTGGAGTTTTTTTTACATCTACAAATTTTAGGTGAGCTTTCACTCAGTATAGGCTTTTAATGGTTTCTTTTATGAAGTAAATCATACAACAGGAAGTAACGGAGATAGCCAACAAATTAAATTTGGGATACAATGCCCAGTAACAGCAACCAGTGAATCTTTTTGGGCACATACACTTTATGTGAAGGAGACCTGCAAGGAGTTCTCATGTTGACCAGTGTAGGTGTCTCTGCCAAAGTTCTCCTCTCTCTGAATTCACATAGGCCAAGGGGACCTTGCTGAATGTCTTTCAAAGCAGAAGTAAAGCCCAGGTGCTGACTGGAGTGGGGTAAAATGTCAGAGCAGAGCTCATGCTCTTAAATGTTTATTTTTCAGATGCTTCTCTCACTTCAGTTTTGCCCAAGCGTGGTTTGCGAGTTGCGTTTCCTGGTGGAGATGTGGTTAGACCACAGCCACAGCCTGCAGAGGCTCTTCCTCCCCGCTCCTCTGGGTTTGGGAACTGACCTCGCTGCAGAAACACCTGTTTATGTTCAGCTGTTTTCTAGAATTTCCCTGAGTTTGATCAGGACAATGACAAAACACCTATTACTGCAAGAGCCCTTTTGCACTGAATATAACACTAAGGGTAACAATTGCGTCTGCCACTATGTCTCTGTAAATAACTACTGACTGGGCATTTGCCTTTCCTTTGTGCTCAGCCATTGGTGTCCATGACTCCGTTCTTCCCCGTTTTCCTTCACACCACTTTGCTAACACATTTCTTCAGTGAGCTACTGCAGACAAATCTTTCCTAACATGTTTTTCCATCTTCTGTGCAACACTAAACCTTTACATTCTCCCCCCTCAAACCCTCAACTTTTTCACTCCAAGCCCTAATTACACTCTCAGCTCTTTGCTGGTTGTTGCACCATTTCTGTAAAGTCTGATTGCACATCGAACCCATGCAGTGTCGTTCCTCTTCCCTAGTGGTTATCCGCAGGATTTTCAATGGAACTGCAACAAACGATGACCAATAAACGCGTCTGGAAATATAATGAAAATGCAGCTATTTAAGTGGGACGGAGTGTTCATAGAAGATGAAAGTTAACTCTTGGCAGAATTCTGGCAGCCAGGGAGATTTTCCTTGTTGTGACTCCAAGTATTCAAAAGGAAACAACACAATGTTATGGAAGATTGTAAAACATCAATAACAGGCAGTTGTCATTTCTGATACATTAGATATCATGGCTGTATTAATTATAACAGTAAAAATTATTCATAATGTGAATCTCATCACATATTCCTTTAGTGTTTTTTTTCCAAAGAAATAAACTTAGTTTACAGTGATGTTCAGTAAAGAAAACTAAATAATATACCCCTGAACTAACCAGAACATATAAGACTGAAAAATGAACTACACATTTTTACTTTCTCAAATTACTCCTCTTTGAATAATTTGAGAGCATGGTTGCCAGTTTGGGTCTTTGCATGACTTTTCATCACTAAGTCCTTAAGTTATTATTTTTTTTTCAGAAGGAAATCCCAAACCAACGGATGCTTAGTTCAGTATGAAAAAAAATTAAGGTTGGTTGCTTTAAATGACATATCACAAAGTTACTGTAAGTGTTTTATAATTGATACTGAGGGAATAACAAGCAATAACATCTGCCTTGAATCAGTCTGTCTTGCTCTTCTTTATTATGCCCATTTTTTCCCTTCATTAATGCACATTACTGATAAAACCTGTTCCCTGTTACAGTGTGGGATGATCCTGTAGAAATGTTGCAGGAACTGAAATAAGGAGGCTTCCTCTGTCAGTGATGGTGGAGACCCATGAAACCTGTTTTATTTCAGAGACAGGACACTATTTATCAGTGCTAGAGTCCATGATCAAACTTTTTATTCCATAGGATGCTTATAAAGTCATGCTGTTAATTTTATTCAGAGATGAAAAATCCACGGCTTAAAGTATCTGTGAAGTTGCTGGTTCAGTTGCTGCCTCAGAGCTGATACCACAGAGACTTGTGCACGTCCCCAGATTTAAGTGCAAGCGTGGCTACGCTGCTCTCGAATAGAGTGTTATCAGGACTAGAGGCGCATATTTATTTAGTGTGATGAAAAGGTGAGGGGCATTTCAATTCCCTCTTCAAACATCTTTCCATACCTGTTTCTTTAGATAAAGCTAGTGCAGATGAGGGGGGAAAAAAGTGTTTTTTTAATTACATGTGTTGGGTATGGGGTATGTAAGAGTGACGTTCAAAGAAGTATTCTGAAGAGGAGGCCACGGTGGAGTAAAAGGTTCAGCATGAGATATGAGTAGGCTGAAAATGGTTCTACTGCTCAGCAGAAGGGCTGATGTAGAAAGCAAGAGAAGTAGTGGTTATAAAAAAAGGTGGGATTGTCTTCAACTAACCTAGTCTGTAAATAAACTGCAGAACTTCCTGTTGGAATTAGGACCAAAAAAATATCCAATCTTTGGTTTAAAGGTTCAGTGACAGTTCTGCAATAAACTTTCAATCAGAGGTTAGGATGAAAAAACATCTTTTCTTTAGATGGAGATTTGTAAATTCAGAAAATAATTCAGAATGGGATTGGATGTTGCGGCCAGGGTTGCCCTTCGCAGTCCTCTTTGATTATACAGTTGCTGTTTTAAACAAATACTTACCCTCCCATGAAATATTTCTTCTTTGTTCTGCAGAATTAAAGACAGTTACCTGAGTGCATGTCTTTAATTCTCATGTCTTAGATGAGGGGCATTTATTGACTTCGAAAAGTCCTTAATATTTTAATCAATCTAAAAGGATTTTGTGGAACTGGGACAATCAGGAGGGGTTTCTTTTCATCCTCAGGTGCATTGGAAATGATAATTTATGGAAATCAAGTTTAAACTGATGCAGTTGTTCTCCTGTTATTTAGCTATTGTGAACATGAGAGAGATTATTTATGAACTATTTCTTAACATCACTGTGCGGCCTCACATCACCGCTTGGCTGTCTTACAATATCTTGGGTGGTGAAGGTTGTTCAAGTTGACCAGTCAATACTTTGTGATTTATTATCTCTTATACGTCTAGGGTGATATGCCACCATAATACGGCATAGCAGCTGCCTCATACCGTGCTTTAATCATTATTTGATGTTGTATGAAGTCATAGTAACAAAAGGTCCAAATTCAATATCTGTTGGCTTTCTCACAACACACTAAGTGGGTGATGGTTTTTAGCTCCGAGCTGAAGTCCAGCAGGACACAAGTTCTTCTGTTTTCCCTTTTTTCCTTCATGAACTAGATGTTTTTCAGATTCTCTGGTCTAAGAACTTTGTGGTTGGGACATTGACATTTCCAGCTGTACATCTGATCTGATGTGACTGCCCAAAATGCAGATCTGCCTTTGTGACTGAACTAGTGGCCTAAAATTAATTTTTAATGAGTGAAAAGAGATATGCACTTGTAAAACGACTCATCTCAGGCTAAAGCAGCTAAGATGAAACATGTCCCAAAACTACCTATATACCTATTTCTTACTGCTAATTACAAGAAGAGCCTCCGGCAATGAGGTCAGAGGTAGAAATCTACAGTTTACGTATCTAAAGTGAGGTCGGTCCAAACCATGCGTAACATGTATCTGGGAAGCTTAATACGTAGGTTGCTACTAATGGCTCTCAATTCCACCAGAAAGTCCTGACATCTCTAGATGTGGCTTCCATCTGGGTGTGCCGTCCCCTTTCCAAGAGTTTTTGCTTTTTTCTTACCAATGAATGGTGTCAGGCCTAATCTTGTCCAAGAGACAGAACTTTTCCCCTCATCCTTGGACTTCTGTGACCACTTTCCATTTTGTCCTTTTCAGATTTCTAGCTGCTCTTTTCTTATAGCTCAGAAGTGTAAAGAAAGCTCCTAACACAGTGTTGTGCTGGGCAGGTTCTCCAAAACTGGAAGAACCAAAATAACAACTTATTTTCTGGTCTTGAAGCATTGTCCTGTTGGTGCAGTGCTGCAATGGTGCAGTACTAAATACTGGGTTATGTCTTTGATCGTGCTGTACCCATTCGCTGCATAGAGGATGTAAAGAATAAGAAGACTTGTTATTTAACAAATTTTTGAGATTACTAAATCAACAGGATTTAACAGAGAAGGAAACACTGTTGAAGCAAATGATAAATGCTGAAATATTACACGTAATGTTTTCTTGTATTTTGTATATGGAGTGCACACACCATCATTCTGGAGTTTGTTAGTGGATGATATCAAAGCTGAATTTTTACAATAGTTTAGCAGGTTCTCTTAGATATATCAAAACCCCAGAGCTGGGATGGCTGCTTAGTTGCTGTCCTCTTCTGGCACACTAACATCTCTAAAAGTAAACAGACCGTATCCATGGCTTTACTCTTCATTACAGCCTAAACCAAACAGTAATCACTGGGTGAGATTCAGAGGTTTAGAATCAGCTTTGTCATTCTCTTCAACATTAACGCATGGCATCAGGCTGTACAACTGCTTGTATCCAATTTACATTTATATGTCTATACTATAACTCAGCAGTTAATGCAGCTTCTGTCTATGACGCAGGACATTACTCACTGTTATTCTCTGGTGTTTCACTGCTAATCCTCTGTGTAACACATACCATGTATGCTATAGTATCTCTAGAGGCAACTTAGTTTTATAGTTCTGTAAACATTTGTCGTGGTTTAGGCTTAGGTTTATTCTAGCCTAATACTTCTCCTTCAATTACTTTAGTTTTCTGAATATCGTCTTTTGAGTTTACATTTCCAAATCTTAATAAGCTTTTTGTTGTATTCTGAGTTTGTATTCTGTTGAAATTTGTTTCAATTCTGAGTTTGAAAGGTTCTGCTGTTTTTAATGCAAGTCAAGAAAAATAATGAGCATTCTTCTAATTGGAAAAAAACTTTACCCCATTATTGAATAAACTCTTACAACGCCTCGCCGGAACACTGACACGGGGGTCATTTGGATGACTAATGTCTCTCAAAGATGCTGAGAGATTCAGGGGCTACATTAGATTCCAGAAAGGGTCTGCACCAAAGATCCCTCACCCGATGAGGAGGGATGTGTTGTTTCATCTGTCAAAAAGAGGCAACGATGTAAGTGAAGAATAAAAGGCAAAAATTTTAAAGTGTTGAAGAAAATAGATTCAAAAAAAGAGATTTAGATACATCTGCCTTGTCAGTTCAACACAAAAGGGTGGGAGAACTGGAAACCTTCAAATGACAGTTTCTATCGACCAAAGCAATAGCATAATCTCATTAACAGGAGTGGCATGGGAAGATGCAAAGCTGCCCAGGGGCTTCTAACTGTTCTCCTACTATTCGTTCACCCTTTATTTAACACCACCATTAGGAAGCCTAATGGACTGTTTATATCACACAATTAGACATATGGCAAGATCTTCAGTAATTGGAGTGTGATATATAGTAATGGGCTATTGTTTGCTTGGTGCTACCTACAATGAAGCCAGCACTGAATACTTATTTTCTTCATGTTACAGATATAAAGGCACGGGAGATGGGGCTGCCAGGGATAAATGTTAGGGTGGAAACGCTTTCCCGAGGCCCTAGAAGCTGAAACATTAGCTGCTTATTTTATCTGGATTTTTTACACAGCATGGTGAGTTATTTGATAATATTAGCTCGAGGCTATGCTTAGATCATGTTTCTTCAGAAACCTGTCTGGAAGGCTATGCCAGACAGCAGTGCCATTAAATATATATTACAAATGCTCCAACAAATTAGGTAATTAATTGCAATTCATTTCTATAGGGGAGGTCATTTGATATTACTGTTCTTCTTATGGTAGATTAGGTTTGATGATGTATTATGATATTCTTTCTGAGCCATTAAGACCTATTACTGACTTTGGAGAAAACATACTTAAAAGCAGGGTTTTTTTATCATGTTTCAAATACATTTCTGAAGTGGTAAAGACATCAGCAATACAAAACTTGCTTTCGCTTTTTCTGGAAAATAAATATAAAATTTGCATGACTGAAGACAAATCAAGAAAACTCTTGCAGCAGAATTTAAAAAAGAAGAAAGACCTCCCCAGTCCCCCTACCACCTCCCCCCACCGCCTTTCACCCCCCACACCTCCACAATCCCCATTTTTATCAGGCAGGCCTTTGTGACTCTCTGGAGTATGAGCACATTGTAGGTTTAACTGGCCATTTATTTTTGCTGTTGCAACATAATGCAAACCAATAAAATAAGAAGGCTATCTAATCTCCACAGCCTTAATTATAAACTCCCAAACAGCAGTTAATATTTGTTTTCTGGCTTTTGTAATGAATTCAAATAATGATGTCTTCATGGAGAACAAAATCTGGTTAGGGTTTGATGATGTTGGGGGGCTGTGTCTCTGCTGGAGAAGATCTGAGGCTGTTTATTCTGCAGTGTGGAGAAGTGGTTGCACCCCTTTGAGAAGGACCAAGGTTGGCTGCCAGCAGTGATGGCTGGAGAGTTAGAAGACCAGATCCTGACAGAAGAACAGCCGCTGGCTTTTCTTCTTAAATAAGTTGATGACATTTCCTATCTGCTGAGAAAAGAAGCAAAAGACTGCAGAATCTTGGACATGTAATCTTCAAATTACAAATTACATGTAATCTTCAAATTACTTCAAAAATGACAAGGCAATATCTATGCAGAAAAATCAGTTGCCTTTGGAAGCTATCCTTTGGTGAGGGATGCAACTTGGAGAACCTGACTGTTCTTTCAGAGCAATTTAATCTCAGTTCCTACCATAAGTTTTCAGCTGATAGACATTCAAGTCATAAATAATTAAAAGGTCACGTATGCCTACAAATTCCTTAAGTGTGATATCTATAGGGATTTTGCTTAGGAATAAAGGGCAGCAAAGCAATGAAAATTATTCTCCTGAAAGTGAAAAATAGACTCTTTCAGCAATCAATGGACAGGAGCAATCAATACCAAATTTAAAGAAGAAAAATCAATGGCACTCAAAACACACAGCTCCCCTTTCACACAGGTTATCCTACTATAATGCTTTCTCATCCTGTGGCTTGAAAAATTCCAGTGCTTCTGTATATAAATTCTTTTCCCTCAACAGGGTTCAATTCCCTTCTTCAGCCATATTATTGGGACATTGTGGATATAGATTGTGAAAAAGATGGAAAAATCCACACAATACTGTCTCTATTTCTGCCATAAATTACAAAGGAGGCTTATTCATGGTTTTTTGTAGCAGTTAGTCCATCCCCTCATAATAGTGTAGTACAAATGTTCTGCTGCATAACCATTTTTTACTGAAATAATGTCACAGTGGCATCAAAATACAAATTATTTATCAATGATTTTAAAAATATTATAATAAAATTAAAAACATTATTAAATTGCTGGACAAAAACCCCACACTGATAAAGCAAAGTTAGCAAAGGATCTTATAATGACAAATTACTGAGCCATAAAATATGATGAAAAAGAAGACACTTCATAAAGAAGACAACTAGTCCCTACTGTATGTCAGAAAAGAGAGAAATTGAAAGTAGAAATCAAATTTAACATAGACATTTTCTCCTGAATCTTGACTTGTGTACAGAAATGTTTTCAGTGAATATGTGTAACTGAGACTTTCAGTAAGAACTTAGTCACATTTGCAACAGTCCAATGGTACTGCGCAAATGGAAATAACTCTGCAGGTTTTATGAGTTTTCTTTGCTACAGTTCATCACCACATTTCATTGTGGATCTATTTAACACAAACTGAAACTAATAGGATGGCTTTAAAAATAATTGCAATTGTGATACATTTACCTTCCATAAAGACATCATTGTGTGCATTTTACCTTAAAAACACTTCACTCTAAAGCATTTGCTGTTCTTGACAATTGAAAGGGCAGAGGGTGGACAATTTCTTGCACAGCTCATCACAACCACAATCATGGAAAACAAATTCAGATACCCACTCCTGGAGAGTGATAGAATCACTCTATCCCAAGGTTAAACTAAAATCCAAACCAACTCACAAAAGGTTCGCTCACGGGGCAATTTGTTTTCATCAGCATGGTGTCTTCCCAGTGAAACATCTGGTAAAGCATATGTTGCATGAATGTAAAAAACTTCTTAACCTTCTGGATAAACAGTTCTCAGAAATGTAGTGCTTGTCAGGGTAAAGTGGGTCATTGTTCATAAAAGTGTATAGTTGTCATAACGAACCTCCAAGAGAGATTTAGAAATTAATTTCCAATCTCTGAAATGAAACCAGGAACTAAAAAGGCTCATAACCATTTTCAAAAGAAGGCATTCTTCACTCTGAGGGTGGTGAGACCCTGGCCCAGGTTGCCCAGAGAAGCTGTGGCTGCCCCATCCCTGGAGGGGTTCAAGGCCAGGTTGGATGGGGCTTGGAGCAACCTGGTCTGGTGGGAGGTGTCCCTGCCCAGGGCAGGGGGTGGCACTGGATGGCCTTTAAGGTCCCTTCCCACCCAAACCATTCCATGATTCTTTTTATGATTCTATGATTCATTCAAAAAAATTTAATTTGATAAGTAGAATAAATAATAGACCTAAACATTTTGATACACACTTTGCAGCATTTATCTAAAGAGCAGAAGTACAGAGAAGAATGGGGAGGGTCAAGGAAGTGTGCGAAACTGCGGTACAAAAATGTGAGAAGCATTTTGAAGGATTTGTATTTGATTATTGTGAAAAAGTTCCCCCAAAGCCCTGTGCAAATGCCTGTTAACTCACCCTTACTGTAAACATTCATCTACCTGCTGATTCATTAGTATTTTTTCCTCCCCATTCCTCTCTTGTCATTTAACCATGCCATATCTCAATTCACAATTATTAAAGGCAGCTATTAATAATGGATTCCTTCTTTCCTCTGCCTTTATTCTGTCTCATCTTTCAAGGTTTCAATTCTGTAGGAGTCTGTCTTTTACAATGTGTTTGACACTTTGGATTCCTTTTCACTTGGGGGTGTTTTCTTCAGTGTGTGATTCTTCAGAGGGGATGACAGTACACTCACCCGTGCCGGGCATCCTGCCTGCCTGTGGCACTGCTCTGTCTCAGGGACTGAGCTCCTCTCGTTTGCCTGGCGCGTGCCTGACCACAGGAATTAATGCGCCTGTGCTTCACGGTTGGCAGCTACCCAGGTAACTCTGTGCTCTCACTGTGCGGTGGTTCATCTGGTCCTTCTTGGAACTGAGGGAAGAAATTTTCCAGCCTCACCAAATTGTTGTACTCCACTTGTCAGGGTGAAGATGTGTTTTCTGGGGTTAGGGTGCTCCTGAGTCTTCCTCAGGCTTTGAGTTGCTTCTTCTCTCAGAGCAGCTGGGATTTTGTGCACTTCACATGCTGCTGCCAGAAGAAGTCACAAGAAGTTTTGGATATAGTTCTGGAGCAAATGGGAGGAGTGAATTGTAGTTACACAGGAAACAACAAAAGCAACGACAGAATGGGTACTGTACACCTGGAAGTGTGACTGATATTAGTGACAGCACCTGATCAGATCATAGCTAGAAACCCAACTGAAGTCACGTTCCCATGCTGGCCACTAAAGATATCTTCCTGCCACTTCTTCTGTAGTAAGTACACAGGTCCAAAGATGAGTATGGAGGCACAGCTTTTGGTGTCTTCTGTGTGCTGCTACTCTATACATCCTCGTTACCTGCCCTAGGCTTCCTCAGCCACTATTCTGCACATAATGGCAGATTTATGAGAGTTAACAGACCGGGACTGCAATATCCCCTCAGTGATGGCGATTGGTTGTTAACACTCTTCATGCTTTATCTGCAATCAGGATGTTGTATTCTTTCTGCACCTTACTATTCCCATTCCTGCCTTTGCCACCCCAAAATAAGACATCTGTGATGGACTTTACACAGACTCAGTTACTGACTTACCTGGAAAAGGTCCAGATTATACTCTTATGAGGAGGAAGATTCCAGAGACACTTGATTACAAATTCTTGCAAATGGGTAAGTAAAAGGAAATTGAAGAGCATGTATTTCTAGGTACTGAATATTTATAACAGTATTAGGCTTTAGTAGTGCATTCCCTCTAAAACATATAAGCCTATCATTAATGATTAAAGAAGTAATCCCTGTTTTCATTAAAAAGAGGCACATTTCCACTCTTCATTTTTCAAAGAAATGTTTGAAAACGTGAATAAAGCATAATAAATGGGACGTCACTTGCCTGAGTCCACAGAGACTGGAATAATAGCCCTGACATTGACAACATGCCCCAGGCAGCTAAGTCTGACATTAACTGCAAGACACACTTCTCAAGGAAACACAGAGGGGACTGTGTGTGTTGGGCGATGCAGTGGGCCCTGCTCCCCCCTCCCCCCCCAAAACTCACTTGCTGAGGCTTCTGGGGCCTCTGCTGCTGTCCCTACCTCTGTGGGATGAAATGCAACAGTTATGGAGAAGAGGAGATGGATGGCTTCCTGACAGATGTGTTGAGGAAACCGTCCCAGGGGGCTGTTCTTCTTCATCAGAGTGGCAGAGAGGGTTATGGCCTAGAAGTACAAGAACAAATATACACTTTTATCTCCAGAATATGCCAGAGGGCAGTATGTCTCTTTGCAGCTCTGAACAGAATGTTCTACCACATCCAAAGACGGGAGAAGATAGTCCAAAGGGCAGCGGAGTCTTTCCATGACAAAACCTCTACTGTTGATCAGGAGAATTGAGAAATACAGAAAAGCAACTATTTCATAACCTGCCAGAGCTTACTAAGAAGATACCAAGACAGTGTGCAAGGATGACACCAAACCACACGGATAATAAATATGTTCATTTCTATGGTTGCCCAAGGTTCAGATTCTTGTCTCAGCAGGGAGCGCAAGCTTCAAGCCCAGAACCGGTGCTGGGAAATCACTAGATGATAAAAAAAATCTATGAATGGTCTTATGTACATGAATTAGGACACCAAAGTTTTTTATTGCTTTAATTATAACTTGTTTACGATTATAATTTGTTTACATTTATGCAAGAAATAGATTATTACTACCACTGTATTAAAAAATAGATCTCAGCATTATGTAAGACATACTCTGGAATAGGTGAGTCATCATGATATTTCAAAGCATCATAGACCCTAGGATTTAGATGAAACAAAGGCAAGTTTAAGCTTGTATCCTATAGATCAAGGGTGAGAGCAAGTACAGAATACGCTAAGAAACAGAATTGTGCAAAACAGATTTTCCTTCTTTTTTTCTCCACCTGAAAACTCTGAGCCCTGTGTGCAGTGATTTTATGAGTGGAACTGGATGGGATGAGTCGTATTCTGAAGATGGTGCCATCTGCAGCCAGGGCGGATGGGCAGCGATGTCAGAAGAGTAACATCTGCAGTCAGTAGAGCAGAATGGATTTTGTAGCAAAGAACAATGTGATCTGTGGCTTTCACGATGCTGACAACCTCGGACTGGATGGCAGGTTGGGTGCACATCTAAACTGGACTTCTGATCATGAACTTCTAGAATTCTCTAGACTGAAGGACATGTGGGTGGAAAAAGGGTGACTTTCAGAGTCTAGTTTTACCTGAGAATAAAGTCTTAGGTATATAGTCCCCTCTCTCTTTCTCTTCCCTCTTTCTCCACATATAGTTGCCAGGTTTTCCAGTTTCCTGGGGGTTGCTGACTGTTTGGTAAGTGAGAAAGAAAATGTTTAGAAAGGCTCAACTTTAGTTTTTGAGGTTCTGAGATAATTGGCTCAGTGAAGATCTGAATCATTCTTTTATTTATTCTAGAAAAGGTTACTCTCACAGACTGAATTTTATTGTTTCTGCCATTGGTATCCAGCACATAAACTGTTCCTCCTTCTGATCCCCAATTTATTTGTGCACATAAATTCTATATGTAACACGTGTTACTGTGAGAATTATACATAAAGTCTTTGTCTGCTATTTGGGTAGTATTCTCTAACTGGGAGTAAAGCTTATTTATCCCCAATTGGATTGTAACAATGAAAGTCAGTCAAATAAACCATCCTGCAAAAAGTGGTGGTGCAGCAGTGACCAGTATGGCACAGGGGGGCGTCTATGTATAGGGATCATTTCTTCTTGCTTAAGAAGGTTTGAACTTTCTGGTTGCATGTACTCGGAACTGTATAACAAAGTCTGCAGCATCCTTCATAGGCCTATGAGTTAGACCATGGCAAGGACAAACCTGACCACCTCCCTCTGCCAAAGAAAGATGGAGACGTGCCATTAAATGTACAGGGTCTTGATGGCAGCATGCAGAGTGCACCAGCCCCGGTGTGGTGGGATCACATCTACTGCTTGCGATACAAGAGAACAGAGATTTGCCTGGAGAAATAACACAGCGCATTTGAGAAGAGAACTGAATGGCATCAGCTAATTAATACTAATGCTCATTTATGTCACCTGTCGTGAGGGTACTAATAGGGTATTTGAGAGTAACATTTGCTGAAATGCTGTAGAACAGGCTGCAGGAGAAGCTGCAACAAAGATCTTGGTACAATGGTGGGAATTACAAGGAGATCGAGTGATTATTTTTGTATGCAATAAACTGTGCTACTCCAGCCTGTAAAAAAGAGAAAGCTGAACTGGGTGGTGGAGGGAGGGAATAAAATGCAACGGGCTGAGAATTCTGCAACAAATGCCAAGTGTTGAGAGAAGAGAAAGGCTGTACACAGGTTGGTCCTGGCTCAATGACTAAGTATATTTTTCTGTTAGCTCTGTTGTAAGGGATAATTGGCATTTTTATACATTATTTCTTTGCACCTGACAGAAGATGTTAAAAAGTTTTCAATGCTATGCTTAGAGTCAATGTATTATTCAGTCTGGGTATGAGATGTGTGGGTGGTATTTTCATTTCGTTTTTAAATTTTCTTTTTAACATCACTGGAGCTTCCAGGATTCGCATATTTCTTCCTAGAAAAGCAAGATAGGCTTTTTCTATTTTTTAGTGTTTGGTTACAGTGTTTGGTTTTAGTGTTTGGTTATCTCTATGCTAAACCAGATCAGAAGAAGACCATTGTCTTAACATCTTTAATATGATTTATATTTATTGGAGCATACTGTTCTCTTCTGGATAAACCTTCTTCCTTACTTGGCCATTTCACTCTGCCCTATAACAGCTTTTCCCAATCTTCTGAAATCAAGGTCTGCTTCATAATAAAAAGGGCTGTGCACTTTAAAATCCAATTCAAATTCTCAAGTATAGATCTAAAATGCAGTCTAAATTGCATTTTTAAGAGAAATGTCACACTTGCATATCAAGGAAGGACCTGTGCTGAGTTTTATGTTGGGATTTGAAATAAATACAGATCATTCTTTTTCAAGTTCAGCATAATATTACTGAACTGTGACCTTTTAAGTGTTGGTTATTGCATTTTCACCAAGCCATAGGCTCTTTAGATCTTGCTTGCTCCTCAGTAAGTTTTGAATTCCCCAGTAGGTTTCTTGGTCTTAGGTCCTTGAATGGAATGAAGAGGAAGGGAGCGAAGGGATGGTACCTTCATTATAAACCTTCACTTCATTCTGAGAGTCTCTGTAAATCAATAATATGATAATAATTAAATTACACAGTTTGTGAATAATTGCTCTCCTTCTGTAATTTCTCAATAAATATGATTAACATTTGCCACAAAAAGTCATGAAAAGTTCTCTGCATCTAATAAGTCTGCCAGAAGAGAGCTGCAGAAGGAAAGGTTGTGCCTTTATAAAAGTCACACCCAATTGATAACAAAAAATCAAAGCTGTACAATTTTGCTGTTCACCTACAGCTTTACTTCAATTGCATCCTGCATGCAACAGGAAGAAGCTCATGTGGAATAAACAAGAACACTGGAAATGCCAGAATTTGGGACCATCCCTTAAGACACTTTCAGAAGGAATTCTTATTCATGAGGACAGGTGAAATCAGGCGCATGGGAGGAGTCCATAGTGATGTGTTGAGATGTTTCATTCTGTGCTGGATCCAAAGGCCTCGTGAATGTGATTCCAGTGCAGTGGCACAGAGTGGGGCAAAAAAGCTCTTTCATAAGTGTAGGTCTGGTTTTTTCCTTAGCATCAGAAAGCTTCTGACTTAGAGTGCATTATTTCATGCACTTCAGAGGACAATCAAAACAACTCCATGAAATGAAACTTCAGAAAATATCTCATTTATCATTTTGAAATGTGACAATAAATTTTAAGTAAGGGTATTCAAGTGGCTCTCTGTTTCCCAGTGGTGACTGTCTTAAATATTAATGGCTATGCTGCACTTTGTGATTGATACTTAACAGCAGAGGACATGTTCTTGGAACCATAAGTTAGTCATCGTGCTTTTGGTTATCATGAGTCATATTTTCATAGCAATTCAATGGTAGGTTATTTCTTTGAGGAATATAAATGTAATTCAAGCTTTTGCTTTTCCACTCATTCTGTAGGGCTGTCTTGGGTATCCTCATGGCATTTGTTATATTTTCATTTTATTCAAGTATAGGCAAACTAGTGTCTTACGAGGGAATAACTTCAGGGTCTAGATGGAAAATCTCATGGAATTCATTGTTGCTGCTTTTCCTGTCCTCTCCATGCATTAGAATTTTTGAGAGAACGGTTATGTCACAAATATGCTAATCTAATTTGAGATCAGACAGCAAGCTTGTCATGTATGTATTCCACAACTGCCAACCAGACAGTAAAAAATTAGTTCCTAATTTGCTAGGAAATAATCTTGCAATACATCAGCTTTATATTTAGTTTATGAGGAAGCCCGCATACTAATCTATCATCTTTTTACAGTAAACTGCTGTTTACTGATCTGTGAAGTTTGGACTTTGATCCAGTTTCAACTACAGATTCACTCAAACTCTGCAGGGGTAGCTTGACCCCCTGCTAAATTCGAGGGTGAATTGAAATTAATACTGTGGAAGCCCTGCACACCGCAAGGCAATGATATTGTTATCTAATGGTGTTATTTTCTAACTAGCATGGCAGGTATCTACCATTCATGAGGTGGTGGGTTTTTTTCTGGCATGGAAAGTTATGAAAAATGTGACAAGGGTGAATTCAGGCCCTCACTTAGATATTATTTTTTGTTATCTTGCCCACAGAAGCCCAGTAAGGTGAAAGGCCTATTGCAGAGATCATGTGCTCTCACCAAATCACAATTCATGGGACTGGGAAATAGTATCAAAGTGAACATTCATGGGCAAATGTGAACGTACAGAAATCTTACGGAGTGAAATAAATCCATCTTATTTCTATATATTGTCTTCCTGCTGTTATTGGCAAATTCTGCTTTCAGCTTTTCTTGATAAATGCCGTGTCTTCAACAGCTGAACTGCAAAATCGTGTGTCAAGTCCTTGAGGAGATCTGTCTATCACCGTTCAGTAATTAAATTCAGTTTTTATTATTCACATATCTAGTGAAATTACAGTTTTTTGTCTTCTTTCCATGCAACAGTTAAATGTTTACATGTTATAAATATGAGTTGTATAAGAAGACTCTTTTGAAAACTCCAATTTGTTTTTTGCTTGTGTCTGAGGCAAGTGGGCCTGGCCCACACTGGCCAGAGCAAACTGTAGCATTGTGTATTATGCAAGGTCCAGACTGCTAGAAAACACAAGATTTTTTTGATAATGCACAATATTTAGACTCTTTCTCCAGATAAAACAGATCTATGCCTTTACAGATCAGTAGTTAAAGTTCAAAATGTTGTACTTGTTTTGGTTTGAATTATCCATGCTGCCTTCCGCACACTAAAAATCCAAATAATTGAATTTTGTTCTTTGCAGGGTAGAAGATTCACCACATTACATCGGACAGGAGAGTGGTAACGCAACCTCATATTTCCATCTACTCAATGTACAGCCCAGAAAAGGCACCTCTGCTTTTCCACACATTTCTCTGGCAGGGCCTTGGGATCTGAAATAGTCAATAGTATTGTTGCATGCGTTATGCAAACTGATTTTGCTCTTACAAATACTTCTATCTCACATTCATCTCACTGTTAAGCGGGGTGTCTGTCCCAGGAAATCCCTGAGTTTTTCAGGTTACTCTTGATTTCAGTTCAATAAGTGGGTTAAACAGAGGTTTGATTTTTCTCAAGCCTTTGCAGTAGCCCCAGCTCTAACTCTTCTCTAAATGAAGCTACAAACAAACCAACATGACTTGTGAGCACATTGCTGCCCTGTGGGGATGTTTTCAGGTTTTCCCGTGCCACAGACCCAGATCTGTGTCGTGCCCAGTGACTGGGCGATAAGCCAGCCTCTCCAGACCCCTCTCATCTTAGCTTTGAAAAATGCAGTAACTCTGTAGGAGTTACAGGAACTGCCAACGGGGAAACGCTCATTAGGTCATAACACAGCTAAGTTTATTAGATACAACCCACTGATAGGTGCCTCGTCCTTGCAAAGCAGTGGAAATGTCTTATGCTCTGCTTTTGTTCTTCATTTGATTTTCCCCTCTGCACATTTGATACCCTTTCCCTTTCCCTTGCTTTTCCTGCTGCCTGCAGAGCTGGCTGAAAGCTTCTCACTGGGCCAGCCAGGGCGGAGGGGATGCCCCACAGATGGTGTGGAAACTCCCCACTGAAAGAAAGGGGAGATTTTTCTCCCACCTTCTCTCTGTCCCTGGGCTTCCCAGAGCTATAGGGCTTATATTTAACCTGATCTACAAACATGTCCTTGGTCAGATCTCTCCGGTCCCTTTTTGCAGCCATGGGAACTGCCAGATCGTTGTCATCAGAGAACTGGACAACACAGCTCCCCAGGGACCCCTACCAACCAGCCACACGTCCTCTACCTGGGAAGACCTTACTTTCAGTTTTTAGTACCCGATTTTAATGTCCTGTCAGAAAGATCTTTAAGGTGTTTTTGCTTCCTATAATTGTTATCTTCTAAATTATTATTTCCTCCCAGAAAACTTCATTTTTTCCCCTGCAAAGCTCCTTTTTACCAAGAGCTTCATTCTGTCCTGTTTCCAGACTCCAAGCATCAAATCCCACCTTGCATCTTGCCTTGACAAGATCCAGGACTCCATCCCTTACCTCCTGCCCCAGAGGGGCTCCCCAGCTGCCTCGTTGCTCTCTTCCCTCTTGCTCTGCATGTCCCAAACCACCTCTTGGTCTCTCCAGGAGCGGTGGGAAGGGAGGAGAAGCTGGCAGCAGAGGAGATGCCTCCTCTTAGTGCTGTCTGTGGTGTGCTCTGAGACTGCTCATTACATTTGCTGCATTGCCCAGGGAAGCTTTGGAGCCTTTAATAACAGACCTGGTCCTTAGCGCTCAGAGGTGAGTGCTGTGCAGCATCTGCAAGGGATTTTAAGACTGAATTGCTTTTCAAAAACATCTAATGGATAATTTGCTAGATGCTGTAACACACTGTACCCTCAAAGTAAGAGAAAAATCACCCTTTGGAATTGAAGCGTTTTCTAAAAAAAATATTATGAAGGTAAGCTCTGATGGTTTCCATGGCTACCACCTACTGTACATCAGTATTCGCTGTGACCAGCATCTTAAATGGCCCAGGGTGAGTCCTCAGTACCCAGATCCTCACCTGTGACATATCGTGTGTCACATTATAGAAGCTGTTTCAGCTACTGGCTATGACATTGAGATTTGCCATTACAAAATATTGAATAAATTAAATTCCAAACAAATATCCTACTTGGAATGCAGTGGAGTCAGCTGAACACCAAAGTTAGAAAATGCCACGGCAAAAAATGTGTGTCTCCATCTGCCTTTCTTTCCAGCAGAGGGAGGAAGAAGAGGGTTTTCCAACGATACAGCTTCTCACAGCTCCAATGTGTGCTGAGAGAAAGGTGCTGCAACACAGTTTTCTTACAAAGTTAGGCATGCATATATCCTTGTGTGTTAATTACAGTACAGACACTCTGATCATAATGGTTTAATTAATCTGTAGTGATCTTTTCCCATGAAGCTCTGTCAAGAGTAATGTTTTCTAAATACTGCTGTCGGTATCTAGATACTATATGTGTTTTATCACCACAGACCTCTTTCCTTTGTGAGGCACTGATTGGTTTATTTCTTAGAGTCCGAATTATTACAACACTTGAACTTTATTATTTTTTTTCCATTGGCAAATGTTTTGAAATGAAAAAAACAAGCGGGAGAGGGAATTCTTAAAGTTTTCTGCTCCCCTGGTGAAGGATGCAGTTCAGCATGTTCAATAGTCACCAGGTGACCCTCGCCCCAGCTTAACGCTGGCTGAATAGCTGGGGCAGCAAATCACTCCCAGTATGGTCCTCCGGAGCAGCCAGATGGACTCAAGTTAGCATTTTTGCACGTGTTCACATTCGTGCCTCATTACAGCTAGAAAAAGTAGATCTTTTTCCCCCAGCCTTACTATCTATCCAGTTCTGAGGAGGTCTCCAGTGCACCTCTAGTATTTTACTGTGCTCACACAAGCAGAAAGAAGAGTCTCCTCAACGCTCACAGCTTATTCTAAGTATCTGATCATTATGAATCCGCTGGAGCTTCATTACAATGGGACCACGTATAATAAATTTGCTGGGTATTCATAGAGGTGTCTGAGGCAAGCGCTGGGGAGTTCTTTGGTGTTGGTGAGCATTAAGAAAATGATTTAGATGAAATGTTGCACAGTAATGAACTCTATATTAGGCAAATCAGATGTTAATGTTAACAGCATGCTTTTTTAATATTAATATCTGCAATAACCCGCCTCATTTCTTTTTCAGCCATGAAGTTATTTCCCATCATGAAAACATCACATTTACATCACTTTGACCTTTCAACGTCAATTAGTTTTCCCCCTTTTTTCTCTTATTAAGTTGTATGTAATGCTTCCAGTTTGTCAGAAAATGAGGGTCAATGTCATCTTAAATGGTTTGCAAAAGCTTTTACTGGTGATTGTTTGGACACACAGGGCACTCTTAGAAGATGTGCATCTCCAGCCTTTAATACCCCAACACTACTAAGTTCCCTGTGCACTTAGTCATGAGTTGAATAAAGGAATATCTTTAAATAGCTCCCTCTTATCTATCACGTACTAAATTCCTTGCTCCTGTGCAACACCCAGCTCATTCCATACACAAAATAAATAATAATATGTTGAACCTACCCAATGGGCAAATGATAAAATCAGTGATTATGTTAATGACGCTTAAGGTTTGGTAACTCCGAATGCTCTCATTTTAAGTAAGAGATGAGCAGAGAAGTTAGAGCATGGCCAACACCAAGTTCTTGCTGCTGGGCTGACCCTGTGGGCCCCAGCAGAGGCCAAGGCACGTCTGTCCTGTCCCCTCTACCCCACACTCCTCAACTCGAGCTTCTGCCCGGAGCCACGGCTGCAGGAAGCTGCAGGGACTACGTTACTTCTGATCCTCTGTCTGGCTTGTGCTATACAGTATTTTGAGGGAAAAGAGAACAAACAGATGTCAGTGACCTGGACAAGGGAAACCACACGCGAGAGGTTGGATTTCTGTCCCCACCTTCTTCTGCTAAATGCATACAGAAAAAATCTTCATGAAAAAGAAATCTCGTCTTTCTGAGAAAGATTTAGCAAAGCTAAACTCATTGAGAGGAAATATGTTGAAGTTTTGTTGGAAATCACAGGAATCACTTGAGGACCACAAACTGTCAGATGTAAGATGTTCACATGAGTGAACACGTTTGTCCAGAGCCTGTAAACCCTGGGTTTTCGTGTTATTTACTGTACAGTTCCAGGCAGCTGCAATCCATCCAGGCCCGCGTTCCTGAGAGCTGGCAGTCAGATACCTCCATGCTCCGCTCCGAGAGCTCCAGAGCTGAGCACTGAGCTGAGCGTTGGATGCGGGCATCCCCAGTGAAACCACACAGCTTTGGGTAAGAATAAAGCAGTAGAGAGGGATGCAGAGAACAGCTCAGGTAATTGCTTTGATCAAGAAAGCATTTATTTATTTACAGGGAGAGCTGCAAAGTCTGAGAGTTTTGGAGGTGGGAAACTGCCCCTGTTTTATTACACCCACCGAGAGTGCGTGACTCCGGCAGGGGCAGGGATCCCTGACGGAAGGTTTTGCAGCAGCCAGAGCTAAGCGTGACCCAGGTTTGTTTGCTGAGATGGATTTATCAACCTGCACAAGTAGCTGTGGGTCTTGTCAAGTCTACCTGTGAGTACATGTCCACAGACTGTTGTCATTTGCTTAATTGATTATGCCTGGGAACGAGTTCACAGCTACTGAAAGGGATCTTTTTTGGCGTTCTCTGCCTGAGGTGCCTGAATTGAGACATCAGAGACAAGTCTGCCCTTCCTTGGTCCAAAGCCTTACATAAAAATCTAGGAAATTTTAAACTTACTTTTTATCATGGGTTTTTATGTTTCTACAACCAAATGATACCGCTTAGGTACCTTTCAGAAAACTTGCTTGTTTTGCTCAGAAAATAGATATTAAAAAATACTAGGAAACTGACTGCCACTTGTAGAAAATGAAATGACTTTGCTTGCTTTTGCCCACCTCAAGTTAAAAAAGAAAGGGAAAATTCTCAGCTATGAAAGGGAGACACATCTCACTGGCAGTCTTTCAAGCTTGTACACGTTTCTCAGGTACTTCTAACAACCTTTTTAATGATATTTGTCTAAATAAGCCACTAGATGGGACAAGAGGGAATGGCCTCAAGTTCCACCAGGGCAGGTTCAGATTGGATATTAGGAACAATTTTTACATGGAAAGGGTTATTGCACATTGGAATGGGCTGCCCAGGGAAGCGGTTGAGGCACCATCCCTGGAGGTATTCAAAAGACAGGTTGACATGGTACTTAGAGACATGGGTTAGTGATGGGTTTTTTGTCAGTTAGGTTGATGGTTGGACTCGATGATCTTGAAGGTCCCTCTCAACCCAGACAATTCTATGATTCTATGATAATTAAAGAAAAAAAACAAACCCACAGTGGGTAGACAGTTTTTAGCTGTCAGAGGGGATTAAGGGGAATTCATGTTATCCATGGAATAATAAGCAAAATGAATGGATGTGTGTCTATGTACAATACACACACACGTATATACATGCGTACATATATAACATTTACTCATAAATCAGCAGCTTTTAGGGTAAGTAGGATTTTTTAACACCTCCATTATTGACTACCTGAGATAGCAGGTAGAGAGCTGCAGACACTGCAGCCCACAACGTGCTCCCCAGGGAGTTCAGGACGTTTTAGCTCTGGCCCCGGAGGGCAGTGCGACCGCCTGTCCCCCAGGACGGGCTGTGAGCCGGGACCCTGCGGGACGTCCGTCCAGGGCGCTGCAAGCACAAACGGACAACAAACACGATGCAAGCCCAAACAGAGGCAATCACTGTTTTAGTAGTCTTATCAAGAGAGAATGTAAGGTTGTTAATGCATCCAACTAGGTTTTATCATGTCTGATGGTAATAATTGACTTTCAATAGACTGAGGTATTTGATGCCATTATCATGTCAGTGCTGCACTGGGAAAGAATGCTGGTTTGAGTGCCAGCAGCAGTTCAGTGGGAAGAGTTTCTCTGAACACCACTATGTCGTATGTTATAGAAAACAATATAACATTGTTATTTATAAGGGCGTAGGAAAGAAGAACCTCAGTGCTGTGTTAACAGCCATTGTCCTAAGTCACGGTCTCTAACGTAATAACACTGAATATTAGAGCGAGTGGGAGAAGATCAGCTTTGAAATGGGGAAGAATGAGAATTTATTTCAGATGAAGAAGAAAGGCTGTAGAAAGGCTGAAGGCAGATCCTCTAGAACTTGCTGACATCTTTTACAGAGCACAAGTTTGAATATTTTTATTTTAATTTTTAAATAAATTGAGTCTTGTGTTTACAAATTTTGTATTTCAATCAGAGAAATTTGGTTAACTGTAGGCTATGCAACATGATTTAAGTTGAAGATACAGGGTTTTCTTTGTAAGCCAGACCCAGTTGTTCACAGCCACACGATGCCAACACCCGAACATTTCGCGTGTGCCGAGGTGGCGTGAGCTGTGAGCTGCCTCCCGGGGAACTGCTGCGTCTTTTGCAAGCCCAACTTTCTGCGTTACTGCCCAGGGGCGTCAGAGGGGGGTGTCAGCGTGGGCTTCCCAACAGACAGGACTGGACGGAGAGCCAGCCGTGGCCTTCCCAATAATTAGGAGAACAGCAAAACAGCTCAAAGCAGCATTTCCCACCCTGTGATTGGAGCATGTGCCACATGGGATAACGCTAACAGGGAGCTGCCATCCCCATAGCTCTTCTGGTAATTTTGTTCCTGCTCACAGAGGCACCTTCTCTTTATGCTACGTTTACTTCCCTCGGGTCACTGTGGGATCTGACATGCAGGTCTGTGGGTTCAGTTAAAGTTCGCTCACGCAGCTAAGATTTACGTGCATCTGGAGCAACAGTGTGTGCCAGTAGCGACCTTGAGAGCAGGGGAGGATGAGAACCATAAGTTACACATCCTGAAGCTCATCCTGACAAAAACAGAACACAGTCTGGGAACCGAAGCTTGTCCTGGTAGCAGAGTACCTGTTATTGTGATAAGCTCAGTAGAAGGTAGAAAATATTTTTGTAAGTCCATGATTGGGCATTACGAGGGCAGTGGGTTTGTGTCTTAGTGTATATAAGTTTCTCTGTGTAGCAATAAAGAGGGTGGGATTTGGATTCGCTTACTGCACGACCTACGAGTCCGTGATTTCTTCATACGCAACACAGGTCCATATCCGGCATCTGGTGTCTGATTAAAGCCATTATTTCAATTTCTAAGGCCACTGCTAGACATCTTGTGTCAGCATTGAGTACTTATAAGAAGGATCCCAAGAGCTTAATCATCTCACATACGTTTTAAATTATTGATTTTTATATAGAAGTAAAATCAACAGGAGTTTATTTAAGTATATAGTTTTTATTCACTTCTAATGGCGACTTTAAAAATTCACATGGAGAATTTTCCATATTTAAACTGGAGAACTATCAGCTCTTCAGCTTCTGCTTGCTACTGTAGGAGAGGTGGTATGGAAATGCTTAATATTATCTCATTTTGGTTTCATATCATCTGATAACCCCACTGATCTGTGAGGCTTCATGGCATCAGCTTTCTGTAAATACGTATTCCCTGGGAATCTATTGGGACGGGACTCAGGTGCTCTCTCTCCTTCAATTATATCATTGGAGACAGAATGTTTGGGCGCTTTCTGCAGCAGCAGAAGTGTCTGCACGGCCCTCCCTTCCCTGGAGACGTCCCAGGGTGGTGCCTCCAGGCTGCGGATGGGCCAGACATGGCGGAACAAAGCCACAAGTCACCAGAGCGGTGGGGCTGCAGCACCAGCTGAGGGGACCCATAGGGGAGACTTCTTAAAGCCGTGACATTAAACCCCTCCCCTTGTGTATGCACAGAGACGAACCTCCAAATTAGCTATCCAAAGACATATAACCTGCAGTCCTCTTCCCTCTGGGTAAGGATAGCGGGCATTTCCCACAGTGCCCCGCTGGGCTACACTAACACTTTCTGTATAATAACGTTCTCTGTATGTACGCATTACGTTTCTACACATATGCCTTATTTTTTTAGCCTATATAAAAATATTCAAAATATCCTGATCTACCTTTCAATCTGATTTTGATGATTTTCAGTTAAACCTGTAGCATGATGTATTTTAAGAGTAAATTATCTTGAAATAATAAGACAATTAAAGTGAATGAGGAAAAATATACTTTAATTATTTTTGTGTGCACGTTAAACCTCCTACTGTTGCTTTTAGCTCGGAGAAAATAAGCTATCTGCCTCCAACGTGAAGTAATTTGGCCTACTAGAGTGATGGAGATATTCCCAAAGGAAAGCTGCTGCTCTGGAAAAAGAAAACAGCATTAGACATTTAAAGCTTCAATGGTTAAAACGTTTACTTCATAAATATTAAAGCCAAGGCAAAGCTCTGCCGCTCCTGGAGAGGAGGGTGTTCAGTCACGGGGGAGTGGGGAGGGTACCAGTGAAGATGCGGGAAAGGATCGATGCCGTTCCCTAGCAACACGGGTCCTGCA
This sequence comes from Numenius arquata, assembly GCF_964106895.1. Taxonomy (NCBI): domain Eukaryota; kingdom Metazoa; phylum Chordata; class Aves; order Charadriiformes; family Scolopacidae; genus Numenius; species Numenius arquata. The sequence goes on from NC_133579.1 coordinate 228,994, forward strand.
TCCGCAGGGACCCCAGGCAGCCAAGGCAGCAGTTCTGTCTCTGCTGCCATCATGCTGACGTGGAGCAAACGTTTCCACCGCTGGTATTTCTGGGATCAGCCCAGAGATAAGGGGAACGAGTAGCAGCGGGGTTGGAGGAAGACAATTATATCGCTGCTTTAAAAAGCCCAGGGTGTTGTCTGTCAGGAAAATCCTTTAAAGAAAGGTAGCTTTGTGAAGCGAAAGAAACTTCAAATGTGCTGAGACAATTATTGCTTTCTAATATCAATGATGGACCTAATGTTTTATTGTGGAGCAGCCCCAGCCTGCAGCCGTGGAGCGCAGCTTCCCGGCAGAGGTCACGGGGGCTGTGCTCGAAGGGCTGCGCCATCACCCTGCTCTGGCAGGACACACGGACGGCCAGAAGCGAACAGGCCTTCTCTGTTTTGCCATTCTTTCAACCCTGTTGAACTTTATAATTTAATTGTGGGTAATACCCTAAAAATAATTCAGTTTCCTATTATGAAACAGCATTTTTAGGACTCCTCCGTTCTGCAGGAGGAGGCACGGACTCAGTGTGCGCAGGGTTTTCCTTCCCTGTGTGTTCAGAGCCAACACGGGGCCCAAATAAACTATCCGGTTTGTTTTCAAATTTGGTTACCTAACTATAAAAAGACAATAGGAGAGGAGAAGCAGACAGCTAAAAGTCAACTAAGATTGAATCCAGAGGCTTCTCGAGACCATTATTTTAATCAGAAAGCTGTAGAATGAAATGGAAAACATCTGTTTTGTATCAGCATAGGGAGCGTATTTTACCACAGTTATCATAGGAGTACGTGTTAATCTTGATGCCTCTGACAAATTTAATGTGATTGCATTATTTTTCTTCAAATGTAGCGTCATAAGTAGATTGCCTGTCTATTTTCACTCTCGCTTGCTTTCTCTCTCTTCTCTTTAAAGGAAACACTAAAGTCTTCCCGTGTGGCGTTAGACACCTGAATGGTCTGTCTGGCCGTGGTGTGGCTGGGCTCGCCAGCCGCAGAGATACAGCAGAACTGCCCCCTCCAGCAGCCAGGCTCCTGGCTACTAAACTTAATTTTCCAAATACCTTGGGCTGTTTGTAAGTTGAGACTCACTCTTGTCCTGACCTTAGATTTCTCTTTATTACAAAGTACGATGAAAATGCCAGAGGGCACTGGAATCATTAATTGATTCCTTTGAGTGCTTACGGGGATCCTCTTACAGAAACTGGTTTGAGCTGCCTTCACAGCATTGTACATAAAAACATTCATATAGTTTAGAAGTTCTTACAAAATCTACGGAAAAATGCACTATCTACTGTAGGTATATCAAATATTCAGTTCACTGACTACCACAAAATCGTTAGTTAGTATTTACACAGGTCTCTTGTTTCTCCTACATTGAAGTAATTTCAGTACAGTATATTAAAAGCAAAAACTCTGAAGGCTGTAGAGGCATTGTTGATGTTTTTTTCTGGATTATCCTCATGTTAATTGAATGGCACAGGTGTAACTGAGGGTCGAATTGAGTGCTCAGGCACAGAGGAAGATAAATTTTTCATCTTCTGAAGCCTAGGCCATAGGCCACTAATTTCAGAAGGAAGTCTCAGGCCAGCACCCCTGTTGAGAGGCTAAATGAGGGGAACAGCAGTTGAAATAAAGATCAAAATCCAATGAACCCTGATTTTTAATTATTTTTTTTTTGTTAATATTATAATAGCCTGGGCTAGTTGCACTACCCCCACAGGACGTGTATAGTGGTAAAGGCTGACTGCTGCTGGTATAAAGAAGTCCCATAAAACTCTGACTCGTCTCCAGGCTGTGCAAGGACTTCCACGACTCCTAAAAGAATCCTGAAGGACACTAGGATTTTCCTCGGCCTTAGGAAAATTTTGGCTTTAGTCAACTCTATACCTTAGCAAAGATATGTGAGAAGCAATGGATTTTATCAGAGCTCCCCTGTTCCTCACCAAAATAATCACCCCAGAGAGGTTCTACCAACTGGTACAGGCGGACGCAGTCTTGGCATCATTATAATCAATGGTGAGGGGGAAATGGCTGTCCCTCCACCTTCTACTAGACTGAAGAAGATGAGAAAGAAAAATGACTCTTTCCTCCATTGTAATCCTGTTCCAGAGATGCTTAGTTGGACACCTGTACCTGACTCTGGTTGTGGGCTCCTTATCAAAGCTAAACACACAGGCAGCAGCTATGACCTGAAATGGAAAGGAAGGCCATTTCTTATATAACTTTATCTGAAAAAATAAATACCGTGGGATAGGGAAAGGCTTTCTTTTGACAGCCAAACATCTTGATAGATCCACTGTGAAAGATGAAAAAAACCCCCCGTGCCTCCAAAAAGCTACAAGAGTAATTGGACAATTTGGGCTCACTGAGGTGTGGAGGGCACGGCCAGGGAGTGCTGGCACAATCCCTCAGGGCTTGACAGCTCCTTGGGAAGAGTCTATTTTTCAGTGAGCTGCTCATTAATCACGATTCTCTGTAACACTTGGGATAGCCCTAGGACCTTAATCGATTATTTTTTCTCAGTAGAAAGCTACACAGTCTCGCAAAACACAGCCCTGGTGCACACAGCAGGCTGCCCCGCGGCACTGGGTTGTGTTTTATGGGGTGCGAGGCACTTTCTGGGTGCTGTGTGCAGCTGAACTAAATGTTTGTCTGAGGATAGTGAACAGTCAATAGCCAATAAAACATTATAGACTGCCTATTTAGACAAAATAATATCTAAAAAATAGCCCATAAAAGTAATTCAGTTCCAAAGAGTCAATAGGAAGAGGGAGACGAGGCACCTTCTTAAGGTGGCTCAGTGACGTCTCAAGCTCAGCATAAGATGCCTACAGCCCATCAGCGTCCCGTGGCTGCTGGTGGGGACTGAACAGTAGGTTCCTCTCTCAAACAACATCTCCATTGTCCCCATGGCGAGCAGGTGGCCCCAGTCCTGCACCCCTGCATCAGCCCCAGCTCCTCTGCCAGCTGAGCATCCCAGGTCCTGGGCAACGCCAAACTGTCCATCTTTTTTATCCTTCCTTTAGACAAGTGCACTGAAAGGAAGAGATTTCAATCATAGAATACCAGGTTGGAAGGGACCTCAAGGAACATCTGGTCCACCCTTTCTTGGGAAAAGCACGGTCTAAACAAGATGGCCCAGCACCCTGTGCAGCCGAGTCTTAAGAGTGTCCGATGTTGGGCAATCCACCACTTCCCTGGGGAGATTATTCCAATGGCTGATTGTTCTCCTTGGGAAAAATTGTCCTCTTGTGTCCAGTTGGAATCTCCCAGGAGTAACCACTTGTCCTTTCCATGTGGCTTTGTAGCCACCCTTTAAATACTGGAACATGGTGATAAGGTCTCCCCTAAGCCTTTTTTTCTCAAGGCTGAACAAACCCAATTCCCTCAGCCTTTCCATGGCAGGCTTTCCAGTCCTTCTATCATCTTTGTGGCCTTCTCTGGACCCTCTCCAGCCTGTCCACATCTAATCCTCCAAACCCTCAGGGGACCATCTTTATACAGTGAGCTGTAAAGTCTTTGAGACATATGAACGCAATGGTAGAACAAGGGCTTCTAAAACCTGCGATGTATCCCAGCGTGGAGGCGGCAGTTCTGACTGCACATTTGCTAGACCCCATAAATCCTGATTATCTGGTCAAGCTATCATTCATCTTTTCCTATCAACCATTTATGTGCTTAGGAAATAAAATGTAATGAGAGATGTAAGCTTGATTATACTGAAAATCCTGTTGTACTACTTATGACATCATGCTGGTTATGTACAAAGTTGAGACACTGATGTTTGTAAATATAGGATTCAGCTTATTTGTTCAAAGCTTGAATAACCATTTCTGTTAATAAGAGTAAATTCTCACGTTCTCTTGAGTTACAGATGCAAACATCCTGTCATTGATACATAACTAGTACCAAGTACCAGTAATAGCTAGTGGGCAAGGTCTGTTACATTTACTTTTTCTGGGGTCTGGCTGTTGGATCATCAGACCCTATGCTTTCCCACTCCACTGCTATGAAAACGTCTAGAGCTGGGCCACGCAAATTCCCCACTCACGTCTCTGTTTCTTTCCTGGACAGGAAAATGAAGAGTTCCCTGATTTGGAGGCCTTGCTTGCCTCAGGTTGGGATTCTGGGGAAGCACAATGTAATTTCCACTCCATGGGAATGCCGTCTGGATTTGTGCAGCTTCCTGCAGCTGCAATGAATTCTTCAGGGAGTGAGAGTCAGTGACGGGTCTCACGTCTGCTGCCACCACAACCAAACACCTGCTGCACAAAGACATATCGTTACAGGATCAGATGGCACAGGTGTAGATTAATGTACAATGACAAAAAAGTGCCAGGGAAGTACAGGTGATAAAAGGTGCACTTAGCTAAGGCAAACTTTAAGGAAATATATAGAAAATAGATTTTAAATGTTTATAGGAAATTTCTTTTAAGCTCATCTTGGTTGGGGGGCAAATTATTTTCTTTTAGTTTTGCACATAGCTATTTCACTTATTCCACTTGTGTAGTTTGTTATTGCATAGACCGTCTCAGCTTACTGAATAGTTACTAACCGAAGCAGGGCTCTCCTCTTACCATGTTTGGTAACAACTACTGTATTTTCAGGTATTTCATAATTTCACAAAGTATGATAGTGCCATCAACATTTTCCTTAACGAGGGAAATTTCATAAATGTTCACACCTATGCAATTCTAAGTCTTCTTATGCATCATATTTTATAGTCTTTTATATTTAATATACTCCACTTTATTATAGAAATGTTTAATATCAGTGCTTATACACAAAGATTTTAATATAATTAGATATGACATGAATATAAAATGTTATATGGCATCATGTAATTTATAAATATAATTTTTAATATAAATATTTGATATAGTAGTATTAGTATATAGTAATATTAATATATTTTTACTTTATATCCTTCGTGATTTATTTCTCTGTCCAAAACAGTTGTACTGTAATAGTTGCTGTTGATAGACTTGTGGCAGGAAAGCTGAGTGTTCCAGATTGCCCCAACTTTGTGCAAGGAATCCTCTCTCTTACCATTACTTTAGCTGAAGCGTTTCTCCCGTGTCACACGGCTTGGACAAAGTTTTTCAGTGTTCAAAGGCCTCGGGAAAGGACTGCACCGTCAGTCCTCATCTCACATAACATCTCACCACTGAGTTCAATAAATTCCTTTCTAACTGCTGGGCAGGTAAACTATTGAAAGGTTTCAACACAATGTGGCCACAGATAAAGTTACACCTCCAAACCAGCTACGCTTCATTTGACTTGTTATTTTCTCACTTGCTGCAGTGATATGAAGCTCTTTTTATTTCTATTGGTCATCTTTCATGGAAAGATTTTGTATGACGTCACAAGTATTTACTGCTTTCATTTAGAGATTGCATATAAAGAGCTGCATTTCCTCTTCTGCAGCTTTCACTATCCATGAAACATTAGGTTAGATCAAACTGAGGAGTACCTGAGGAGAAGGACTTGGGGGTGTTGGTGGATGAGAAGCTCAACATGACCTGGCAATGCGCACTGGCAGCCCAGAAAGCCAACTGCATCCTGGGCTGCATCAAGAGAAGTGTGGCCAGCGGGTCACGGGAGGCGATTCTACCCCCCTCTACTCTGCGCGCGTGAGACCCCACCTGGAATACGGTGTCCAGCTTTGGAGTCCTCGACACAGGAAGGACGTGGACCTGTTGGAACGGGTCCAGCGGAGGGCCATGAAGATGATCAGAGGGATGGAGCACCTCCCCTGTGAAGACAGGCTGAGAGAGCTGGGGTTGTTCAGCCTGGAGAAGAGAAGGCTCCAGGGAGACCTCATAGCAGCCTTCCAATATCTGAAGGGAGCCTCCAGGAGAGCCGGAGAGGGACTCTTTGTCAGGAGATGTAGTGACAGGACAAGGGGTAATGGTTTTAAATTGGAAGAGGGGAGATTTAGATGAGATATTAGGAGGAAATTCTTTACTGTGAGGGTGGTGAAGCACTGGAACAGGTTGCCCAGGGAAGCTGTGGATGCCCCATCCCTGGAAGTGTTTAAGGCCAGGCTGGATGGGGCTTTGAGCAACCCGCTCTAGTGGAGGCGTCCCTGCCCAAGGCAGGGGGGTTGAAACACGATGATCTTTAAGGTCCCTTCCAACTCTAACCATTCTATGATTCTATGATACTTCTTAATCTTAAACTGGATAGCCTTACTTTCCCTCACTTTTTTTTTTCTTTTTTTTTTTTTTTCTCCTCCCCCCATGGTGGCTGGGTGAGAGAAATACAGCTTGGTCTTTCCACTGGCAAGTGGCCATCAATATGAATTAACAATCAAGATATTAACAATCTAAATGGTTTTGGTAACTGTAGTGGTGTTAGTAAAAACCCACGCTCCTGAAAAACCTAGCACATTGCTTTAGCAATGATGATTGGAATAATGGAAATTTAAAGTACTTTCTGTGATTCAGACTGTATCTGGTTTTGTTTGTTAAGTAATACAATCACACAACATGTTAAGGTGTTACATCGGGGTGGAATGTGTTCAGATGACGAGATTAATTTGACTCTGGGCCATGAGGTATAGTTCATCAAGACGTGTTGGATTTTTGTCACGTTGCTTTGTCACCAAAGATTTTTATAAGACATTGTAAAGTCTCTGTGTCTGTAAAGATGCTGTAAATGTGGAATTGAGGTAATTCCAAATATATTGTAGATTAACTCAGTGGAAGAAGGACTCTCAAACACACTATTGAGTACACGTAAGCAAACAAATAAATTGAAATTCTGGGACTATAAAAGAGACTGTTGTAGGAAAATACTTCACAGGTTTATCCAAGATGACACCTTTAAAAGAGGCTGGTAATTTTGTTTCAGAAGTCCAGAGACCTTTCACTATCCACAGAAGAGCAAACTGCTGGTTAATGTTTTACTTTGAAAGGCTGCTCTTTGGTCCTCATAATAATGATAACTTTACTTTCTAAGTTTCTGATTAAATAAATGTATACTTTCTATACAATGTGGTGGCCAGAAATTCACTAGCACAAATGTCAAAGATTAACTAGGCACTGCAAGGTCTCAGTCCAGTTTGGGAGTGGGCAGTGTCTTCCTCTCTGTGTCCAAATACTGCCGTCCCAGGCTTCTCAGGCAGATTTGTCTCAGCTGCTTGCATAATACATTAATTTATTATTACCATCTGGATTATGTATAAATAGTTGTAAAACAGCAATTGTTTTCAGAGGTACCCCACGGCACAATGTAGAAGACTATAAAATGTTACTAATCAATATGGTAGTAAGAGACTTCTAGTGCAAACCCCTACATATGACCTGAATTTACAATGCATGAGATCAAAAAAGGATAATACCCTGCCAATTGGCTGTAACTCTACCATCCTCTAGAAGAAGCAGTGTTGATAAGAAAGAAGAAGTGTTAAGGGACACTGGTTATTTCATATTGGATCCACTATTACTTTTTAAGAAGCAAAGTATTTGGCATTTCAAATGAGGGAGTGTAAATGAAAATACAGATTTGAGCCAATGCTTTTCATGGTCAGGTTAAAACAATCCTCCCCTTTCATTGTCTGTCATCAGAAATATTTCACAGTGTTGCTCTAGAAATGATAATTCAGACCTTTTGGCATTGGTCACTAGTCGATAAATGAGGTGGTTGGAATAGTCAGAATCTTATGACTCTGGGCCTTATTAAATGAAAGAAAAAAAGTCTTTTGATTCTTTTTTTCTTATGCTCTGAGGGCAGCCAATGTTACTGGTATCTTCTGTGCTTATCATCCTACATTCATCTCCGCTCTTAAATCTGTGCCGTAAATCCAGTTTGCATGAAGGGATTCACAGAGCACGAGACTGCAGTGGGACTCTGAACAGTGCCAGAGAGGGAAGAACGCAGCCTCTTATTTTAAGAATCTTTGATCTTTTATAAGTACATCTTCTATTTAAAAAGCAAGACCAAAAATTTTTTTCTCCTATCTATCTTGCAACATGCATTCGTCATGCAGTTGCGTGTCACAAAACATAAATAAATTTATTTTTTCAGTTACAGTAACTTCCATAGGCATTAACCGACCTGAGGTAATTCTAGATATCGGACATACTTGTTTTAAGAGATGTATCCCAGCATTCTTCAGGACCTGGACTAAGATCTTGTACAGTCTGGTTAACCTCTGCCTCAGTGTTCCTCCTGGCAGGGTTACATCACAGGTTAAGAAATAAAAAGGAAAGGGTTATTATTTTTTATTCTTTTTGTCTCTATTTTGCAGCGTGCTTCCTGAGTTTCCCAAGTCTCGAGGAAGACTGTGGCACAGAGTAATTCTGATCAAAATATCCATAGTAACTTGTGTAACATTCTTTATGGGTTTTGACTGAAATAACCATTGATTCCCCGTAAAAAAAATAAGGGGGGGCCAAACGTGAAAAGTAATCTTAGCAAAATGTTTTTTTCTGACAATGTCAATGTGTAAATTTGTTTTCATGTGTGATTTACAAGTGATGGAAGCCAGCCACCTGGGCTTTTCCACCAATTCGAACTACCAAGTGAGAGAAAAAGGGCAAGTCAGCATGCACAGCACTGAACCTTGACTTTTCTTGTGTCTATTTTTAAGTGACCTAAATTACAGTGACTATCAAATTCTTTCTCATGGAATAGTCCAGTAAGATTTTAGCAAAGTTCTCACCCAGATTCTTTCAGTAGGGTAAATCAACCCACATTTTTTGCTTTGGTGTATCATAAAATGCAAATTCCCAGCAGACTCACAGTAGCAGTCAAATGTTGTATCATTTACACCACTGTCAGTTCAGAAAGACACCTGCTCCTGCACATGCACTCCTGTGAGGTTAAAAATAGAGAGGAAAAAACCAACAAGAACTAACAGAAATGTGCTTTTCCTATCATGGGCATATTGGAGCTTTTCCTGCTTCTTCTTTAGTGACTTTGCACTGTCAACTGTTTAAATTCCACATCTTTCACTTGTACAATAAAAACGTGTAAACTGAAGCCTGGATTTCTATCCTGACTAAAGGTGTTACCTAAAAGGTAGACACTATCCGTAAATGTCACAAAATGTCTTTACTGAAAAGCGATTACTTAGTAACAAGCAATTAAATGTTATTTAGAGCTGGGTGAATACTCATCATTTTTTTCTTCCTCGTACTGAGGCTCATAGCTATTTCCATCCTAGGTTTTCAGAGAAATGACTGCAGAAATAGGGATAACCAGATACCTTTTTGCCTTGTTTTAAAAGTGCTACTAGGATTAATTGCCATGAGTGCAATGCCATCTGTCAGTGTCCCACAACAACATACCATGAAAGCATCCAATTAGCAAATTCAGGATGCAGTTTAATTAATCAGATGTAAAGCATCAGATTTAAGACCCCTTATTTCTCTATTCACTTCAATAATCCCTTATTTCATTTAATATGGTGTCATCTCAGCCCTCTTTGTTCTGCTCTTTGCATTACCTCACCTTCAGTTTGCATCTCAAAGTTGCAATTAGACATCAATATTTTTCCACAGTTTTACGTGCTTTGCCTGTCATAAATACCCAGAGCTAATTTAGAACTGTGGTAATTAGTCTTTTTATTCAAAGTAGGACCTAACTAAGAAGATTAGTTATATTTTTGACCTTCACATTTGAAAGATCAAAATATTTCTGGCTACTGCTGCCCAGGCTTTATTCACTTATGGGTTAAAAAGGCAACAAATTGCATTAAGCACAGCAACAACCATCACTTGTTATCTTCATCCCTCTAAAGAAACAGTCTGGGAGGCTCTGTGTGTTTGCCTGTGTCCGTTTGTGATTCAGTGAAAGTCTGTAACATTGTGCTGGAAGAGAATATCATGGACATTGTTTTTTAAGCTTGAAGTATCTATTATTTGCTATAGGAGAGTCGTGGATTGTTCTTCATAAAATTTGATAAATAACTTGATTGATAAATAAATTTTACTCCTATACAGCTGCTGTGATGTGACAGAATATTTCCAAAGCACATGTTATTCCTCGTGGCCATGGCAGAAATTTTAAACACACTCAACTATTTGATCCTGTAAGAATTAATTTCTAGCTTCTCCTCTTGTTCCAATGGTCAGTAGTAGACACTAATTCTATCTCATCGTTTCATTCTGCTGCTGTCAAAATGATCACAGGGGGAAATATTTCTATCTGAAAATGCCGGATAAGTATAGAAACAGCATTTTTATGTCTAAAATATTTGTTTTGAATGGGCTGGTGCTGGTTCATTGTGGGGCAATGAATGTTAATGACGGTACTGAGGAAGACATCTGGCCCCCAGAGCAGTAAGGTAGATTTTCAAATGTTATATTTTCTAATGGATAGCCTTTCATTTTGATTGCTGTTTACATTGAGTTCTGGTCTGCTTTTTCATCATCTGTTTGAAGATAAGTCCATAAATATATTGAAAAAAAATACAGATAAAGAAATAAAGTGATTAAAATGTTCTCTTGTTGCTTGCAGCTATCATTCGTCGCTCAGCATCTGCCATTCCAAAATGTTACGTAGCTGTATTAGCACCCAGAACGGAATAGGTGTTGTTTGTGTTGCATCCTGGAATTAGGGCTATTGAGACAAAAGTCTTCCTGAAGGTCCTTTGACCGGTCAGCATTCTGGGGAAAAAATAATAATCAAAACCACATTTAAAATTATGCTGAAATGGTTCTTGTTCATAACCCTGAATGCTGGCATCCTGAGATCAGTGACTGGAGCCCCTAAATCTCATCTCCATGCTCTCTTACATATTCATGTTCTTTGATCCTTTCAGTGACAGTGTTTGTGAGCAGTAATAAAATTACAGGCTGTTTCCTACACCAGTGGGTTTGAGAGTGATAGATAACTGTGGGGAGAGCTGGATTCAGCCCCCTGATCAATACACAGATCAGGCTGGTAAGAAAACATGGACATTTCAGAAATACAACTGATTGTTAAGCAAGACTTAATTGTAGTCTGTTTCTTCCCTGATGTTTTAGGACACATTTTTCAGAAGAGACAGATACCCTCTGTCTCTTGCTTTCCCACCCAGCTCCCGAATGAAGGGATCACTGAGTCTCAGCTCTTGGCCCTCAGCAGTGTTCCCTTTCTGCTGAAACATAGGGATCAGATTTTCAAGGATGGTTCCTTAACCTCTGAATGCAAATTCCTTCTTTTTCCTGTGTTATTGAAAGACTTCTTCCAGTGAGAACACATGAAAAGCAGCTGACAGGAGGACGGCGGGATCAGGCCTAGACAATGCCCAGCTATTTACCAACACGTGAAAAAAGGAGCACAATCTATCCTTGCAAACACAGAAATGAATAAGATTGTGTATTGGTTTTCCCCTGTAGCATTTTGTCACAGGCTTCTAAGCAGCTGTAAGCTGTTGGTGCACACCACGGCAGCCGATACCCACATTTCCATGGCTGATCTTTCCCCTCCACCCTCTTCACCAGTAACTCTTGCTGCCCTGTGCTCAGGTTGCCTCCCAACGTTTTGTACTCGCTCCTCGCTGCACAAAGGCAGTTCTGCACTTCTCTGATATCTCTCATGAGACTAACCATAGAAATTTTAAAGGTCTTATTGCAAATGTAAAAGAAAATTTACCAAAAGAGATAAGCCAGAGCTTATTTTACAAAAGAACCTGGTGATGTTTTGCCCAGTGTCTGGGGGGGATGTGGGAGACGTGACCTGGGCTCTGCCCCCCGACACCATTCACAATCTATCACCCCACCCAGTGCCTCCTGGACACTCAGTCTGAGGTACTTTAACCAGAGGAGCTCAGCAGGTGGCTCTGGGGTGAGGTCCATCATGGGTCCTCCACCAGCCCCTGCGGGGCTTTTTCCTGCTGTCACGGGAAATCTGAAGGAACGGCATCTGAGTGACAACACAATAAATCAGGGAAGTTGTGTCTCCATGTTCCACTTTCTGCTTGAAAAGGTCAAGTCACTCTGACGGGAAGAGGACAGAGGGCAAGTAAAACAAACACAAGTCCTTATGGTGCTCGCTTTCATGAAAGCACAAGCTTATCTCTCACAGTCTCCCCCTGCCCATCAAGCAGCATAAGAGAGCTCACCTCCACAGAGTCTTCTCCAGCCCAGGGAAGCTGGAGTTGTGCAGAGCCAGGCACAGACCTCCCTTGGCCAGTCCAGCAGGGACCAGGCGCTCCTCCTGCCCCGTGGAGAGGGAGGGCTCCACCACCCTTCCTTGGGGACATGCTCTTCCATAGCACCATGGGGCAGCGCCCGTCCTTAAACATAGTCATGAAATAGAGGCTTAAACCCAGCAGTGGTGGATCTCTAAGAATTAAAAGCCATACAAAGTCAGTTAAAAATCAACAGATATAGTGTCTTGTGTTTGTCAGGGAATCCCATTTCCAGTAGAAATCTTTTCCCAATATTCCTAATATTTTGCACCCACTTAGAGACTAGGACTGATCCTACTGAGCTTCTGAAGCTGATAAAGCAGTGCAAAGCCATGTGCTTGGATGTGGAGTTGAGTCTTATTTGACAGAGATAAGCACAAAACCTGGTATCTGGCTTTCCCAGAAAACCCATGTGACAACTCTGCCAAAAAAATCAAAATAGGGTTTGTTGGCAACATGCATGAATATTTTCACTCTGTATTCGTATAATACCACACATAAGTACAGCTACTTTATAGGGATATTCAACAGAGAGATACTGGTGATTGGATTTCTCTTTACTAATAGTACAAAATAGAACAGACTAGTCTTTATACAAAAAAAAAAAAAAAAAAAAATGACCCAGCAAACCAAATGACAATAGAAGAGAGAAAAAATAAAGTATAAATTTAATGAAAAGGCTTCTGAGGAAGGGGATACTACTAAAACACAGCTGTAGCAGTCAGTCATAACTTTCTTGTCTGTGATGTGACACTACACTTCACTGATCATATGGAGGTCAACACAGGCTTTTGAGGATAAAACATTCTATTTATGAAAATTTTGCATTTATCTGATACTGTGTACACATGAAGAAGAGAGAAATCACTCAATTGCTGCCTATCACTAGTAGCAAAACAGGATCATCTTCGAAGCAATGATGATTAAATGACAATTTAATATTTCATATTTAGCTGTTTTTTAAAACCTATCAATTTTTAGACGAGGTTCAGAAAATTGCAGTGCTTGGTGTTTGTTTCAGAGGTGGTGGCAGCTTTGCTTGGTTATCTGGTCTGTGATGGACGTTCAGTAGGTCACAGAACAAAAGACAGAATTAAGAGCTTATCAGAAAACAAGAAAAAAACCCACAATGCTCATCCTTTTCTATATACCACGTTTTCGATGTCAGACACAGGTTTGTTTTGAATGAATAATGTAAGACCTCAGGGAAGGGGCCCCTTTCACTAGCAAGCTGAGTGTGAATTTGAAATGGAAATATGGCTGCTGATCAGAAGAAGGGAAAAGGAGGACCTCCCTCTGGTCAAAGGAATAGAAAAAGATTGCAGAGATACCACAGCTTCAGTGTTATACTTTATTCCTTATTTTATTTCCTTTTTCCAATTACCCCACGGTTACCAATTACCAGAGAAATAATCTGATCTACAGTTGAAGAAAACTGGTACAGCTAATGATCGTGAAATCTGCATTTCATGTTATAAGATGGATGTACATAGATTTGGTTCCGATCAGAGGTGTACTAATGTAAATATCAACAGAAACTAAATTGATATCTTTTATATTGAAGTGTATGTAACTCAGCCCATATGAAATCAGAAACCAAAGTCTGCTTTTCATGGAATCATAGAATTGCCTGGGTTGGAAGGGACCGTTCACATCATTGAGTCCAACCATCAGCCCAACACTGACAAAAGCCATCACTGAACCATATCTCTAAGCATTCTGTCTACCCATTTTTTATATTGTGAAATCTTGCCGTGTGTTGATATTTGTCCATGTTTAGCTAAGAAGACAAACAAATTCAGAAATGTCTGTGGATGTGTGCATACTGACAGGGGGCTTCCACAGCTATGATCAATGCTTTCTCCACAGTTCTTCAAACACTGCATAAACAGAGGGGTCAGAAGGACCATACTGGATTGTTCATGGACTCTATAGACCTATCTCTCCAGGCTCAAGCTTTTCTACAAAAGCATTTCTGCTGCCAGCAGCTTGGAAGAATGTGTATTTATCTCATGTTTTCCACAGCCAGCTGCTGGGATTATGGAATCACCACGTCACAGCTGCGTTGGGTTCAGCTCGGACCGGGAAGGAGCACGTTCATGCTCAAGCCATTCTAAAATGAATTTATTGACTCAGTGTGCCATAGTCAACATCAGAACAGGTTTTTCCCCCTTCTTTGTCTTCTCCCCTGTGACGTGTGCATTGTGCACCCTTCAGCCTTATTTAGTTACTTTTGTTTTTTCTCTTTTGTTCTTCCTTCCCCTCCCTTTTTCCTTTTTCCTCGCAGAACCGAGACATTGCTGTGCTTTAGTTCTCCGTGTTCGGAATCAGCCACGGCACAAAGCACTAAAGATTAAGAGTAGAGAAACATAATTATGGCAGAACAATATCCTGCTTTGGACAAGCTTCAGAAAAAACTCTGATATTTAATGAATCAATATATAGTTACCATGGCAACCCTCACTGATCACGTTTGACCTTGCAGCCATGAAATCCTTCCTCTAAAACACAGGCAAACAGGAGTGTTTGCTGCATGAACCTTCATAACCCTGATGAAACCAAGGACAGGGCCCTGAACAGCCCTTCCAGCATCTGCAGTGTCATTAGTGTGGAAGAAATAATGCACTAAATTGCAGCTCTATATTTGGAATATTTCTTTGAGGTCATAAGTATGGAGGGAAATTGGAATTTTAAGTACTCTGGAATCAGATTCTGTATGGAATGGGTTGTAGAAAAAAGAAACACAAGAAGATGACATGACCTTTTTGTCTCTCTGTGAGTCCACTGTGCTTTATTACAATATCTTGAATTATGGCTTTTGGAGGAGGGATTAGGAATCATAATGAATATGCGTCATGGATAATCTGGGGCTATATGATAACCTGTGCACCCTTCACCTTAGCATAAAGCTGAACTGTTGTCAACTATTTTATTCCTAGCTTGCAACAGTTAAAAATACACTGCAAAATATGGTAAAAGCAGGTAACGAACAAGACCCCATGGAGGTAGCAGTGCTTGCCTCGTTGGTGTTCAGAGGCTGATCATTGCCTCCACTGATGCTCCGAGGCTAACAGGTTAAACAAAAGTTTAAGCTGCTCAAAGGGCCTAACGACTCTTGCCTTGTTATTTTGTAATATGCACCATATGCAGGCAGTAGAGTTCCTTCTTATTTTAATAATGCTGCTCTTGATATGTAGCTGCTTCTTATTTTCTGATTGTTGATTTTTACGAGCTTTCTTTTTCTTAAATTACTGACACATGGCATATTACAGCTGCATTCTCTTCAAATTGTGCTGTTTGAACACATAAAAAAATAAAAGCTTGTATTATGCCTAGGGACACTTTAAAGCATCATCTAATAAAAATCTTTAATATGTAGCTCTTGCTCTTTGGGGAGGTTTATGTACAGCAGCTTTGTGTTCTGTTCCCTCGTGAGCCTTGGGATGGAACTATATCTGACCTCAATATCAAGCAGTTTAAATTGTTTGATCTTTCTGTTCTCTCTAATTTGGGGTTTGGTTTGTTATGGAAGGATTGTACAATACAGAACACCGGGACAGGCAGATGGACTCACTGCCTCTCAGCTGAGGAGAAAAGTTCATGCTACAAACCTGCCACTTTGCTGAGTGAGAGTGAGTTCATTCCTCAGCAGAAGTGAGGGTGCATTTTCAGATGACAGGAGCCAGGAGGTGATTCTGCCCCTCTGCTCCGCTTTTGGGAGATCCCCCCCTCCAGTGCTGCCTCCAGCTCTGGGGCCACCAACATCAGAGGGACATTGACCTGTTGGAGAGGGGCCAGACGATGCTGGGAGGACTGGAGCCCCTCTGCTGGGAGGGGGAGCTGAGAGAGATGGGGGGGTTCAGCCTGGAGAAGAGAAGGCTCCAGGGACTCCGTAGAGACCCTTCCAGTCCCTAAAGGGGACTCCAGGAAAGCTGGGGACGGACTCTTGATCAGGGAGGGGAGCCACAGGACGAGGGGGAACGGTTTTAAGCTGAAAGAAGGGAGATTTAGATTAGATATTAGGAAGAAATTCTTTCCTGTGAGGATGGTGAGACACTGGCCCAGGTTGCCCAGAGAGGTGGTGGCTGCCCCATCCCTGGAGGGGTTCAAGGCCAGGTTGGACAGGGCTTTGGGCAACCTGGTCTGGTGGGAGGTGTCCCTGCCCAGGGCAGGGGGTGGCACTGGATGGGCTTTAAGGTCCTTTCCAACCCAAACCATTCCATGATTCTATGATTAATACTTCACTTTTATTCATTCTTCTGTCTTTGATATCAGAATTACCAAATCACCCCTCAGTACATCTTCCCTGTCAACCCAAACTGCTGCTGCTTTGAGAGGGATTAGAAACATCTGTAAGGCTACTGGTAGGACATCCATTGCTCAGGCTTTCAAACTCTGTGCTGCTGAGCAGAGCCATTTAACACCTTAAGGGCCTGCTTGGTTGCAATCATCCATAATTTTCCTTCTTTTACTCCTTACCTGCATGTTTTTATTCTCTAAAATACAATTAGGAGGTTGCTTGCCAACGGAGAAGGTTGTTAGGGCCAGGTTAGTGAGTGAGGGAATCATGAGCATTTGGAAAGGCTGACAAAAGCGAGAGAGAAAAAGGAAGCATGAAGCAGCTTGGGAGAAAGATGGAGAGAAGCATGAGCAAGACCTAGGTCGGAAATGCACTGACCTGTCAAAACAGTAAGAGCTTAAGGTGGAGGCAACATCTGTCCTAAGAACTGGAAGGATCCTGGAAGCCTCTTTATCTTGCAGTAGATGGAGGGACCAAGCATGTGATGGTTAGGAAAGGGAGTTGGGAAAGTTGGAAGCTAAGGAAGACATAGTCCTTCTAAGCCATAATACTAAAAAGACTGGTTTTCAACACCACTTTCTTTCAGAGGAGTCTCACATTACACTAGTGTGAGATGAGGTTTCTCAGGTCCATAAGAATGGCTCAAGTATTGCTCAGTGGCTTTGTATCCTACAGCACAATTAACCTCTCTGCCTCTGTCACGAAGTTTCCAGGTGAGCCCAGCTATGGCCATGTGGATATGGAGGTCACGCAGGCTGTCAGGTCTTCCCTGCAAACCTGGGTGACAAGGACGCCTCGTGCTATGGCCATGGCTCAGTTTTGCTTTCCATCAGCCAGTGTGGGACCTGTTGCTTTTGCAGGGCCAGTGCCAGCCCACGCAGGGCAGCATGGGGACAGCCAAGCCGTGGCGGGGACAGCTGCTGGTGGGGATGGAGAAGCAGGGGGCCCCAGCCACCCGCAGTGGCCGAACCCTCCCATTCCCCTACAGGGGCTTTTCTTCCTTCTGCCTCTGGATCTTCTGTTTCCTCTTCCCCCTCCTATTTCCTTCCTCTCTTCTCCTTCCCCTTCCTGCAGCAGAGCAGCCCGTGTCCCTCATACCTGGAGGGGAGGTTCATTTTGGTTGCACAAAGAGAAATTTAGAACTGATTCTACTCTGGCTTTTCCCAGCTGGATTTTATTCCTTCTGATACTTGTAACTTAGCCAAAATTGTTGACTGTCTTTTTTGAATTCTACTAATTTTAACTGGCAACCTACAACTTAACAATGCCAGCATCACAGAGGGGTAGGAGAACTACCTCAGAGAAGCAGTTATGCTGGCCAAAATCACACAGCTTTGAGCCACTGTTAAATGTTAAAATGTTAAATTTGGCCGTTAGTTTTACAAGAGCCCACAAACAAAAGATATAAAAATGTTTTCTCAGTAGCAGCCCCGAAAGCTGGAGAACAGGTCTGCACAGATATCCAGGTATTTGTCTTTATAAACATTTCCCACATCAGACAGATCTTTGTGCCCAGGCACCGGCGGCAGAGCCAGAGCTGGGAGCCGATCAGGTCACCGCCCCTGGCTCCAGACCTGGTCCCCTTTGCCTCCATGACTGTGACTACCTGGAAGGGTGGTCTTTGCATTCCCACCTTCCCCCCAGACTCCAACACGGTGAACCCCCGACAAAAGCAAGAAACACCTGACTGCGTTTCTTCTGTTTCAGTGAGCCATCTATTCAGTTTAGAAGAGAACGTCACAATGCCCATTCGAAAAGAATAAATCCTGTCTTGGGAAAAGTATCAAACAACATCGGAACATACTATGTTTGAAGAAAACACAATAGTTTGGATTAGCCAACCGAAGCCCAGTGTTATATAGAGCCACAAGAACCAGAAATATTCCCTACAAGTTTATGATTTATTTTCACTGCATTCAGCAGCTAATTCTAATTACTTTTATTAGGCAGACAGAATCCAGAGCTGCGTTCTGCACAGGGAAGAGGAGGCAAAGCTGTGAAATCCGTAGTGACATGTTTCTTTCAATCTCTGCGTTAGGATCTCAGGTGGGGGGAAGGCAGAGCGTGACAAGGTCCATACTTCTCAGGTAGGATGGATGCTGCCCATTCTTGGGTGCCATCTGTTGGCATTTTGTTAGCTATTTACATACCTGATGAAATCCACCCACGGGTCCTGAGGGAGCTGGCGGACACAGTTGCTAAGCCGCTTTCCATCATATTTGAGAAATCGTGGCAATCTGGCAAAGCTCCCACTGACTGGAAAAAGGGGAACATAACCCCAATATTCAAAAAAGGAAAAAAGGAAGACCCAGGGAACTATAGGCCAGTCAGCCTCACCTCTGTGCCTGGCAAGATCATGGAGCAGATCCTCCTGGAATCTCTGCAAGACAAGGGCAGAGCAAGAGACGTCACCTACCTGGACTTATGCAAAGCGTTTGACACTGTTCTGCACGACATCCTGGTCTCAAAATTGGAAAGTCATGGGTTCGATGGATGGATCACTCGGTGGATCAGGAACTGGCTGAATGGCCGCACTCAAAGGGTTGTGGTCAATGGTTCAATGTCCAATTGGCGGCCAGTGACGAGTGGAGTTCCTCAGGGGTCGGTACTGGGACCGGTGCTGTTCAACATCTTTGTCGGAGACATGGACGGTGGGATAGAGCGCATCCTCAGCAAGTTTGCCGATGACACCAAGCTCGGTGGCGCGGTCGACACGCTGGAGGGAAGGGATGCCATCCAGAGGGACCTGGACAGGCTTGAGAGGTGGGCTCGTGCAAATCGCATCAAGTTCAACCAGGCCAAGTGCAGGGTCCTGCACCTGGGAGGTGGCAATCCCAGGCACAAATACAGGTTGGGCGGAGAATGGCTGGAGAGAAGCCCTGAGGAGAAGGACTTGGAGGTGTTGGTGGATGAGAAGCTCAACGTGAGCCGGCAGCGTGCACTGGCAGCCCAGAAAGCCAACCGCATCCTGGGCTGCATCAAGAGAAGTGTGGCCAGCAGGTCACGGGAGGTGATTCTACCCGCCTCTACTCTGCGCTTGTGAGACCCCACCTGGAACACGGTGTCCAGCTTTGGAGTCCTCAGCACAGGAAGGACATGGACCTGTTGGAACGGGTCCAGCGGAGGGCCACGAAAATGATCAGAGGGATGGAGCACCTCCCCTGTGAAGACAGGCTGAGAGAGCTGGGGTTGTTCAGCCTGGAGAAGAGAAGGCTCCAGGGAGACCTCATAGCAGCCTTCCCATATCTGAAGGGAGCCTCCAGGAGAGCCAGAGAGGGACTCTTTGTCAGGAGATGTAGTGACAGGACAAGGGGTAACAGTTTTAAATTGGAAGAGGGGAGATTCAGACTAGATATTAGGAGGAAATTCTTTACCGTGAGGGTGGTGAAGCACTGGAACAGGTTGCCCAGGGAAGCTGTGGCTGCCCCATCCCTGGAAGTGTTTAAGGCCAGGCTGGATGGGGCTTTGAGCAACCCGCTCTAGTGGAGGCGTCCCTGCCCAAGGCAGGGGGGTTGGAACTTGATGATCTTTAAGGTCCCTTCCAACTCTAACCATTCTATGATTCTATGATTCTATGATACAGAGGGCACTCCTGTAGTCAGTCAGAGACAGAATAACTGACTTTGTGCCTCCCAGTGTGGTGGCTCCTGTGATCCAAAATCAGGTGCAGGGGGCTCAATCTTGAAATGCGTTCCCAATGTAGAAAGATAGAGCAAACCCCAACATTTTAAAACATAAACCAATAAATATATAATTTCAATGTTATCCTAAAATGCAAGGCCATTATCAGGAAATTAAATGTACATCTGCATTTGCCTTCTGTCACGAGGAAAAAGAAATTTTCTTTAAAACAAAGCAGAGTTGTTTTGTTTTTTTTAAATGAATACCAAATTTATTTTGGCTCTGTGCAGTGTTTTTGATTGTCCTCGTTTCTGAGTTGTTATTCAATAATATTTGTCTTTTCAAAAGGAAAACCCAATACGTTTTAAAATTCTCTGTCATTTTAAAATGAAAAATTAATTTAGTACTGAATAATATTAAATTCAATAGTTGGGCTATTTGCAAAGGTAAACATTTAAATTTTATTTAATGATATGAAATATCCTGCAATTTTCCAAAATCCAACCTTTTTTTTTTTTCCCTTGGTAGATGAAAGGCATGCAATGTTCTTCTGAGAATTTTTTCCCAGCTGTAGATCTGTTACTCTATTCAGGTTTGTCTCAAGGAAAAAAAAAAATAAAATTTAGCATAACTTTGTGTTTCTAAGACAAAATGTATGCATTCTTTTCCAAACTGAATGGGTAAAGCCAATTGAATATAATGAGAACTTGAATCTTTGCTGCCACATTAGTTTTAGAATGATTTCTCTAACAGGTGATAAAAATTGTAATTGGGAGAATTTTTCGGCTCTAAAAATCCAATTTTTCACATCTGTGCCCCTGGCTCCCCCCCCGCTGAGGAGACACAGCTCATTTGGTGGCAATTTGGCCAGACCTGCCAGAGTGACACTCACTCTCTTTGCAAAGGATTTTCAGACCAAAACTCCCAGCCAAATTTTAATCACCCCCATCTCATTGTGCCACCAGACTGGTCACTTCAGAGGCCAGGGGTGACATCTCAGAGTGAGATGTTTTAAATAGGGTGCAAAGCATCTTTGTAATGGCCTCTCGTCCCAGGCTGGGGTGAAAATGGGTGTGTGGAACTGAAGCTGAAATGAACTCTTTCTCGCATGTCTAAACTCATTGTGTGGGTGGGTGAGAGAAGGGAATAGAAGGTCTATTATAGGCCTTTTTCCCCTCTGTTTTCCTGCTCCCACTGTCTGTCAATGAATCCCCAGGGTATGTAAAGCCTACAGGGGCATAGCAAGACACGGTTCTTATTTTTATGGGACCACAGGAGAGAACGAAATACACTAAAAAATGTATCTCTGTTTCCTTACTGGAGTGATAGTAACTGATGTCTTAAAAATAAATGAAAAAGGTGTAATATCACTAGGTTTTGAAATCTAAGTCATCCACAATATAATCAATAGCAAACCTCCACTTGTTGCTCTTACTAATAATTCTTTTTTGGCAAGTCTGTAGTTGGTAGCCCAAAGAGGGGATTAAAGCAGCAGAAGTTACATACTCTGTTTTTGCCAGGGCTTGTTTCCTCCACGCCTCTCTTCTCCCCAGCCACCCTGCAGGACCTGCAGCCTCACCTGCCAGGCCCATGCAAACAAGCCCTGATAGCAAGAAAACTCTCCACCACCCCTTTTTTATAAAGGAAATGGTTTTCCGTATCCTCTGCTTAATCCCAAGCCCTGGCAAAGCCAAGCAGAACTCTCTCCAGCCTTCCAAACCCCAGTGGTCTGCCCAACACATTGTTTTCTTGGACTCTTTGAAGTTGTTTGTCTAAAGATGTCATTTCATCTGTCATTATTTATTTTTATGATGATTCCTCTTGACAATCTTTTTTAATTCCATTCCATAAAGTTTCCCATCATTAGAAATTTCATAAAACAACCATTTGGTTTAGGGTTTTTATTTGAGATGAAAATAGCCTTTCAGTTACTCCTAAACTGCTCTACAGCTGAAAAGTTCTGTCCCTGGGCAATTCTCTTCTCCATGATAGCTTCTTACTGGTGCTTTCTTGTACAAATTTTGAGATTTATGTGTTTTACAGCTATCCCCAGGATGCTAATTTTGGCTTCTTTTCTTATAAACAGTCATGCATTTCAGCTTTCCTGTGGTTAAATCTCCCTGTTTGGCAGTCTCACACCGAAAACAGTTAAGCCCTTTTGCATGAGCAGCATTTTGCTGCAATAGCTTTAAATATACATCCACATTCAGTGAGTGTTTAATGAATTTTTGTCTTTCTAAGTGTAGCAATCCTATTTTTATAATAAGTTACGTTTTGCTGACTGAGGGGGGTTTGTTCTGCGGCAGCAAACCCTGGGGGAAGCAGCCATCCAGTGACTGGCATTTCGGGCAGCACCCTCCAGAGGCAGCTCTGTTGGGCTGGTGAGACAGTGGCTGACAGTCTGCCTGACTCAGGTAGCTCTTCTCTCATCACGGTTGTTGTACTGTCCTTTAAACTGCCCAGTTGTGCGTCCTGTGACCCTAGAGTCAGCTTTGCTGTTGGTACAAATGGGAAGAAGACCAAGGCACTGCATTCCCACTCGAGAACCAGCCCTGGACGTCCCACACCTCTGCCCATCGACACGTTGATTGCACAGTGATTAGTCTTGAAGGCTGATTAAGCCAGTGAACACCAGTGGACACTGCAATTCAACACATTTGCCCCCTTAACCTACTAATTTGGGGAAGAAAACCCAGTGTGCCTTGTGTCATGCTGGGTTATCCTCCTGGTCAACTCTGTGGTGAGGCTTCTCATCTCTCCTTTTTTTGTATTCAACTTCATAAACACTCAACTAAGCCTCTGCAGTGGCAATCGTGTAGTCATTTGTAGTGCTTCTAGCCAAGGCCCAACCAGTTTCCTACCTACTAAGACCAGTTTCATCAGTAACTTAAATATCATTAAGAAATCAGTTCTAGGAGGAAGTATCATTCCTTCTGTAGCTCAAAAGTAACTTACGTTTCTCCATAACGGTGCCAGTCCTACACCACTAAAAAACCTGCAGGTGCCCATGATTTATTTGGACAGAGACTTAATTTAATCAGGCGTATTCTTAACTTGTTTCTTGTGACCCACAGAGATGTCAACAAACAGCAAAATCTTCCGAAATGCTCTGAAAGGCCCAGATAACCTCACAAATGTAAATTGACAACGGTCACGTTGGATATTTTTGCTAATTTCTTGAGTTTTACTTTTTCTACTAAGCCACCAGGTAAAGCAAAGAGGCTTGAGGGCAGACATGTTTCAGTCTGTTTTCTGTGCTTTGCAACTGGATTAATTTCCTCCTGCTGAAATTGCAACTTCAGGACAATCTATCTTTCTACATCTTGGGACATTAAACATTACTGTTCATTTTCAGCTCCCTTTCTTTGTGTGACTCGAGTGTTTTCTTAAATGCATCTGATTTCCCACAGCTTTTATTGTGGCATAAGGCACCACCAGATTGCAGAGGGTGCTACAGGGTGGTCATCTCAAGGCAACCTTCCAGCTGGAGAGAGACAATGATTGGCAGAGGTGGCTGATGTCTTCATTGTTTGGCTCAACAACCACCTGACCTTGGCAGTTGGGGAGCTACAGCGAGCTGTGGGAGTTGCAAGAGTAAAGCAAACAATTTACCCTTAAAACCAATAAACAGCCAGTTAAAGAATTTTTTTATTACCCCAGTTACAGAATTCATAAACCCTATTTTACCTAAATTGGAC
This sequence comes from Numenius arquata, assembly GCF_964106895.1. NCBI lineage: Eukaryota > Metazoa > Chordata > Aves > Charadriiformes > Scolopacidae > Numenius > Numenius arquata. The sequence continues at coordinate 252,763 of NC_133579.1, forward strand.
ACTATTCTCAGGAAAAGCAGTGAGAATTGCCAGTGACATCAAAGTGCTTTAACATAAGACACTTACATTTCTGCCCTGTGCCATTTCTCCCCAACAAACAGTAAAACTGGAACATCAAATATTAATAATATGTAGAGAATTAAGCGCAGTCCATCAATAGAGTATAAAAACTGCAATAAGAAAAAAAAAGCTAATAATTTTAAATAATTCGTAGATTCAAGTAAAGCCTAATCTGCTCATAGATATTCTGTGAGAAGAATGTGCCTAAACTGTCCATGTTAATTATCCATTGCAAATTACTTGTCTACTGTTAGATCCCTATGAACAGGTATTACAGTAGGGTCTGTGAGTGACCGAAGCATTCAGTGAAATTACAAGAGGTTGCAGGGTCTCCCGCCTCCAGCTGCTCCAGGTCCCTGGTAGGTGCCGCATTTGCCAGCCCCGCATGGATGTCTCAGACACCACGGAGCACATCAAGGGACATTGGATGCCTTTGTTTAGACCTCTGAAAAAAATGTCAGATATCACATTTGGCTGCTAGTCATCTACCCTGTGGGACACGAGTATCCCTAAAGCACGTGTCACACGCGGCGTGGGGATGTCCTGAAGAGCTGTACCGTGTCACAGATGCTACAAGACACCTTAGTGGAGCATCCAAGGCCTCTCGTCAGCTCAGAGGAGCACAGGGAAGAATTCAGCTAGTCAGCCAGGCTCTTAGAGGGAGACAAACCTTGTTCTGAGCTCCAGACAGATTAACTTAGATGTCTTAATTGTTTTTTTTTACATTGACTGTGGAGTTTTCTACTGCTTCCATGCTACAAGTGAACATAGCACACGGTAACAACGGGCAGAAGTAGGCTGTGAACTCAAAAAGTCATTCTAAGTTATGTAAACCTTTACATTTGAGAATGTGATTTCTTAGTGTTATTTCAATTTAAATATCATGCCATCACGTTAGTCCTGCCAATCTAGTGTTTTGGTTTTTTTTACTAAAGCCTCAAAAGCCCATTTCAAAGACGTTATTTTAAAAAGACAAACTCACAAAGCGGATATAAGAGGAGATTGTGGGAATTGCAGAGGGGTACAAGGATTACTATGTAAACATATGTGCTTTATCAAAGCAATACCTGGATACAATAGCTGATGAAATACTCTTTTCACCTTGTAAATGTCACTGCTGCTCATTTTTACAGTAAATAACTGCCCATTTTTAGAGTAACCACTGTCCTTTCTGCTCGATGGTGTGCAAGACTGTTGCTCTGCAATTTCGGTTTCTGAGTTGAGTTGGCAGCGAATGAGCAAAGCAGGGACTATGAATGTTGCTGCTGTTTCACAGCTGATTGTCTTTCTGTCTTATTCTTTGATTACCAAAATAATGCTTATGTGATCATTGTTTGTAACATTGCTACACTTACCACATTCAGGGCTTAAATAAACAGCCCAGAAACTATATGTACCATGGTAGTGCACGGAGCTGCAATTAACAGTTTGGACAAGCTGGACAACAGAAGTTTAATTGCAATAGCAAGACAGGAATATTAACAATACTCTTTGTCATTGGTAGCTGATTTCAGAATGTTACCTTCAATTTTTGTTAGAACTGATTTATCAGTGCTCAGAAATTACCACTGCTATTTATACTTTGAAAAATAGGCTTTTTTAATGCTTCTAGAAATTCAGATATACTTGTTAAATATTGTGTGTATGGAAATATTCACAAATACTGGAAGTTTAAGAATCTATCAGAAATCAACTGTTAACAAACTTCACTAAACTTAAGGTTCAATATATCAGCCATATACACTTGACCTGATGTATAAGTGGCCAAATACCTAGAAGTGCCTCAGAAAAAGAAGTAATTTATCTTTTTTTTTTTTTCATTCTTTCATTCTGTTTATCAAAGAGAGCAGCTCTAAGACAGGAACACTCTGAGTTGCTGTTGTGAATGACTGACAGCAGAAGGATGTCAAGTTGCTGGGGGCACTTTACAATGTTTTTAAACATGAAGGTCAGATTTCTGCTATTGTCACCTCCCTGGCTGGAATGGAGTTCCTCATGACACAAAGTCCATCCTGCATAATAAATTAACTATATGCAAGACTGTTTCAAACTATTACCCTGTTCATATCTGGTATAAGAGAACTTGTTAAAAATCCATTAATGCAACCACAGTAGAGTTTGGGAGACTCTCAGCAGATTGAAGTAACATAGCAAGAGTATAAGTCCTGGGTTTGATTCACTACCGCATTACAGTAAAATCACCATTACCACCTAAGTGCAAAATCTTTTTTATAATAAAATATTGAAACTTACTTTTTATTTTGAGTATTTGACCATCTGAGCTTGTATTGTAAATTGAGGTCTTCTTTTTTTTTTTTTTTTTGCAGTATTTTGATAATGTTTTTATCCCAAAAATATTTCTATTTTTCAAGTCTCAAAGAATTATTCTGGAGCTATGATAATAAGTATCGGTATTTGTAATTAGTGTTCTTTAATTTAGCGATTAGAGGCTTATCATGTAGCAGCACAAAGATACTGTTTTAATATCTCCTTAAAACGATCATAATTTCTATCACAGTATGTACTTTCCTGCTGTTCAAATGATGGACTCTCCTTTCTCCTTTGCCTTCACCACCTAGAGGGTCGCTCCACCAGCTCGAGTAAAGTTTTAGGTTAAGTTTTTTTGTATTCAGCCCTTGTTTACATCATAAGACGGTGAAGAAATCTAAAGAGGAATTTGCAAATGCACCATTATTAGCATGGGAGCACAACTCAGTGGTCCTTGTGCTCTTATATCACCCAGTTGCCACTGAATACCTCATCCATGTATGTCAGAAACTAATACTCAAAACAGAGCACAAATGGCTGTGAAATGCTGGCACAAAATCAAGTGGCTATAAATTAGCTATGAATAAATGTGTGGATATTACAGGAAGATTTCAGACACACAGATCAACATGGAATCACCACCTACCAGAAGGTGGCGTGAGATTTGTTGACAGCGGGCTGGACTCAGGAGATCATTTCAGATCTTTGAGACCATCAAAGTGAACTCTGTCTTTCTTCTGTTCTCCTGAAAACTTAGAGCAGACAAATGGCTATTTGAGGGGTGTATTGCAATCCAGCAGTGGGCTGAGAGTTTCCGTGCCCATGGGAAATGTAGAGAGAGCAACCACTTTCTCGAGGGGTTTGCCAAAGCTTCTCCTCAGAGGCAGCAGCCTGAGTTTGGTCAGTTTTCCGTTTTCGCCATCATTCTCATGAAGTGTCCAGGCATCTGCCACATACACCAAGCGTGTTACCACTGAACCTAGAGCTACACTAAACAGCCAGCAAACTCAGGACTGCAAAAAAAATAGCCCTTCAGACTACTGGTTTGGTGCACACAACTACTGGTTTGGTGCACACAACAGCTCTGTGCACCCAGTGGCTTCACTTCCAGAGCGCTCCCGAGCCATAGATAATGAGCCACAGATAATGAGTCACCTACCAGATGCCTCTAACCCTTTTTTTTTTTTTTTTTTAATAGCACAAGATTAACTAAGGGAAAAAAAAGTAACCATTCCAAGAACAAATATAGTTTACAGAATTCCCTAGAGCTGTGTGCAGGAGTTAACTGAGAACAAGGATCTTGATAGTTTCTCTTTAAAAGGGAGGAAAACGTATTTCTAGCAGCATCAAATCAGAACAGAATTACCAATAGGAGTATCACATTAAAAGCAGTGTTTTCAAGGCTTTTGAAAATTGTTAGTTTTCTGGATGTATTTTTATCTTCTTTAATTAGGCAGAGAAAAAAAACAGACTGAAGGAGAGCTTGAGCAAGAGCTGAACTTCTACAAAGGCAATGAATTTCATTTTGCTGTAAGAATTTTCATTTGATTGTTCATTTTAGGGATTTTTTTTTGCATGAGTCAGAAATGTGTTCAGCTAACAAATTATTTTTTTAAAAGCTGATCTTTTTCTCCTAGCCTTAGCTTACCAAAACTCATCTCAGTGCATCCTCTCTTAATATTTTAATATTTGCTTGTTCAAGTTGTTGTGCTGAGATGTCTCTCCTGATGGAGAGTTACAGGCACCAGTCAGCCCTGCCCGTCACGCAGGCAGAGCTGTGCTCATGGGTGGCTGAAGCGCAGCCAGTCACCAGCTGGTTTCAAATGAATACAAGAAAAAAAAATCAAGTAATGACAGCAGGAGGCAGCAATATCTGGAAAAAATGATAACTTCCAAACCTCACTTATGCAACATATAAAATTACCAACACGGTACTCAGTGCATTTTTTTAAAACCTCAACCTGACCACCACGCTGTGATTGTAAATTCTTCAGGATGTATTTGCAGGATAAAAATACTGTCCTCCAGCAAAGCTTCCTTTTTGGGAATGGTTAATACCTCAGGAATCCAAATGCTTAAGGGTCAATGCACTAATTAATGAGAAGCCAGACCTGGCACTAGCAGGCGCTGGTTACTGTGTCTGTGGAGAACAGAAGCTTTATGATGGACACCACCTCCTGGACTCCCCAGTGTCAGGTTGAGGGACCTGCCCAGAGCACCACAAAACTCCCTCCCAGACCATGAACACATTTGCTTTGCATGAGAGGGCTGTGTTCAGGTGTCATTTTGAATTAAATTCAGGATACAACCATGACACACATTTGGACGTTTACTGGCAAAATATGTCCTTGCTCCACAGCACAAGCTGAACTTTAGGACACAGAAGTCACATGATAGTTGGACTGTATTTTTAATATGCAATGTTTTCAATTTGGAGTTACATAGCCAGAAATAAACAGGTCATACAAGTTATAAATAGTAGATTACATGGATTTCAGTAGGTTTGGGAAAGATGGATATGGTTGTATGGTACGAAGGAAGCTTCTAATAGCATAATTCATCCAAGAAAGACAACAGCTTTGAATCAATTCAAAAATGTAATAAGAAATTGGGGAGTATGACAGAATCCAAGGCTCGCTCACTGGGAATAAAACATAAGCTCAGTGCACAGTGTATACGTTCCTCTGTTATGAGAATAAGGTACGAACAAAGTGGTGGTGAACAATGGCTGTTAGAAGAAATGATAGATGGGTGCACTGGCATCATCAGGAAAGAGAAAAAAGTACCAAAAACCTGAAGAAGCAGCCAAGTAAACCTGGCTTGAGGGGGGTATAACTTAGGTATAACCTGTGCCTATAACTATAAGGCATTCCTCATTAAAAGGATGACGAATCTAACAACCTTCTCAAGGAGCCGGTACATCCTCCACAAATCCACGAGTGTCCACCAGCTGCCTGCACGGGGTCAGTGAGGAGCTGGTCCTGTGGTGACCGAGGGAAACAGCTGTTTTCCAGTGTTTTCTTGTGACCTCAAAAGCTTCTGGTATTCAATAAGGTCTTGAAGTACATATTTGAAACCCCAGGTGGAAACTCCCCAGAGCCACACCTTCCCAAAAGAATTCAGTAATAAACTGTTCACAAAGAGCTACTTTTAAAATTTCGCTGTGCTTATCTTTATTTTTCAGATGCTTTTGAGTTTTTAGAATTCTGTAAAATAACAGCCTTGAAATAAACCTGTTATGACTGAATTCAGAACCCACAAATTCAATAAATAAACTCATTTGTACCCTTCCCAGTCTGGCAATGGAACTATTTTCCTTAAAGGACTTCTCGGTGCTTGTATATTCCACTTGGGATTTCCTTGGAGCCTAACTCCTATAAAGCTTCTTCTCTTTCCATATGCAATTATTGTGAGGAGTCAGACTGGATCTAATTCTGAATCATTTACAGAATCAGTAATGATTTTACTGGTTTCAGCTGAAATACAAGACCTCATGTATGACTTTCTGTTCTTTTCCTTTTGCAATATTTGTATGAAACTTGTCTGAAATTATTAGCTATGGAATTTTGCCATAGTTAACATGAAAGAAAATTAAAAAGTTATGACACAATTATGTAAAAACAATAAAACTATAAAAACTTTATTGCCTGTAGCCTTGAACATAAAATGATATGCAGACACTGAGTCTGGTTCACTGTCTGACAGCGAGAATTCAAGGCTTTCTGTGGATGTATTTACATAAGTACTTTAGGTCCAATTGGTGCATTTTTAAGCAAATCGGTTTATAGCCCACAGCAGTCTTCAAGAGAAGAAGCTGTATTCCTTTTGGGAGAAAATTAATTCAAAATTTGTGCCACAGGTGTCCAGTTCACTCTAGATGCTAATTTAGTCCCACTGAAATAAAGTCACTGAAACGTTTTAAGTGGATATATGCAGTAACCAAATTTTTCACATACCATGCGAGCAGCCTGGTCTGATGGGAAGTGTCCCTGCCCAGGGCAGGGGGTTGGAATGAGATGATCTTTAAGGTCCCTTCCAACCCAAACCATTCTATGATTCTATGCTCCTACGCTCCTATCATCCTGAGCTAATGGCTAACACAAACTGTAGCCAAACCAGGTGCCATTTGTTTTGGTAACTTAAAAGGAAATTTTGACCTTCACCAGATGAAAAGCAAATTATTTCTGAGGTTAGTTTTAGGGCATTTTAATTTAGTGCGTTGTTATAGTGCCCACATGTACGTCACATATGTCTCCCTCTGGATTGATAAATTTCAGTTACTCATGGAAGAGGTGCACTAGTGTATCCTGGAGCTGGTTGATGGAGGGAGCACTTTGGTCAGCAGCAGATGCAGCCTGAACATTGCGCTCTGCTGGTGAGGTTGGTTCTGCTCACGGGGAGTAGAGTTCTACAACCTTGGGAACTGTCCCTTCAAGGAGCAAGGACGAGCTACTGTGGAGAAATGGAATGTATCTGATAAAGTGGTGCAGGAGCATCCTTACCACCAGGCTGGTTATCCTAATACTAGTTTCCATAAAGAATTTCTCTCCTTGCCTTTTTAAGGGGAGAAATAGGGGATGAGTGTGCCTGGTACATCATGACAGGAGAGGTTCCTACACTCTCCCAAGAGATCTGAGCGAAAGGGGGTCCCATCTCAAGCATAACTGAGAGATTGAGGGACATGTTTATTTCCCTCTGCTTGGCACAGGAGAGTCCCCACCTGAAATTCTGTGCCCACATTTGGGCTTCCCCACACAGACAACAAGGCAAGGTCAACAAGCTGGAGGGAGTCTAGCAGAAGGTCAAAAGGATGGCGAAGGGTTGGAGAGCACCAAGTGCAAGGGGAGGTGAGGGAACAGAGCTTTTTCAGCCAGGAGAGGAGAAGTCTTCTTCTTGCTCTATTCCACTATCTAAAGGGGACTGTAGAGAAGATGGACCTCTTTCAGACATGTGCAGAGAATGGAGAAGAGGCAGTGGCTGCACACAGCAGCAGGGATACTTCAGTGGGCATCTTGTACCATGAGATCACCATGAGAGGAGAAGTTGCCCAGAGGTTTTCAGAACCCCCACCCCTGGAAGCTTTCAAAATTTGACTTCATGAGGCCTTGTGCAATGTGAACCAACTTCAAGTTGCCCCTGCTTTGTGCGGGGGGCTGGAGTGGATGACCTCCAGAGGTCCCTTCCAACATATTTTCTTAATACGTCTGTGCTTCTACTGAATCAGTCTGGTCCTGTTTGGTGGCTGATTGCCCTAGTATTTTGAAAATGGGGGTTTTTGACTGTGGAGGGTCAGAAAATTATTCTCACTTTTAAATATTTTTTTAAGATATTGGATTTTTATGGTATGAAGTAGGAACATTTTTATATATGTAGAACTTAATGTGGACCAGAAATTTGCTTCATCCCAACATCTTCAAAATTTCTGTAACATATTATGCATCTACAGCAATCCACATGATCATTCTTAAAAAAAGTCATCCTTAAACAGCCTGAACCATGCTGTAAATATTTGGGGATTCTAAGCCTTTTTTTTTTTTTTTCGTCATCAGAGTTTTTATACTTCATTAAAAACTTAGAAATTATTTTCTGGGCAGATTGGAAAATCACCATTACTGCCACTCTCTGCCATCCTAAATCTACACTCCTTCACATAAGGAAATGGCTCAGTAAATTGTGCTGAAGCTGGAGACACACTTGTTTATCAGGAGCTTTTCTGAGAACTGGCTACTCTGTACCTGAAAAGCTGTACCACTGAGTTTAAGCTTCTGACTTTTGCCTGGAGATATGCTTGTCTTGGCTTTAGAGAATTATGCAATCTCTACTTGTGTTGAATTTGTACCACAGTGTACATTTCTGGGGTTGGGGGATTTTTTTGGTAAATAATTTAAATATTCTGCTTCAGAGGTCTGGGAAACATTTTTGCTTTTAAGTTCCAGCAGCCTGTTGTGGACTTGAGAAATTATTCTTTGTTAGAACCAGAAGGAAGAAGAGTTGCAGCTTCCTTCACATCACATGCATGGAAAGCTTGTATGGGTTTGAATGCATTACTGGTCACTTTCTCTGCAGTCCCAGCAACTGCCCTTGGGAAACGGTCATGTGGGTTTTTTCCACTTGTGTTTCATTTTATTACTGTTTGGCAAAGGATACTGTGTTTGTGCAGGAGTTGGAGGAGGCTCACTAACTGATGCCTGCCCAGAAGCCAATGTTGTGGTTGCTCAGATTTCAGCCATGGAGGCGTGTTGGCAGCATCACTGGAAGCATTCACCTGGAGAAATGCCTTACAGTGCTCACAGCACAAGGAAAACTGGGAGAAAGTTTACAGCCTTCCATGGAAACACCTGCTTTTCTCACAACAGATAAACACCACTTCTATCTAGAGTGACCACTTCTTATCTATTTCCTCTTTTTGTGGCACTGAAAACTTACTCAGAGATTCACTCCTTATCCCTGTGAGTAAGATGCCTTTTATGTTTATAGACAGTTCTCCTTTCAATTAAAATTAAATTTTGTTGTCAGAAAAATTACCCTAAATAGTCATTAAATACTAAACTGAGTGGAGTAAAACAACTTGCAGACTTCCCAGCTGAGATTTTATCCATTTTATATTTCAAGCAAATAGGAAGAACCAGCGTAGTTTGCTAAATCATTCTTCTTCCTTGATCAATAGCCTATGTATAAAACTTTCCAACAGACAGAAAAGTCTTTGATTATGTTCTTTAACGCTGTTAATCTCCCAAATTAAACTCCACATATGAGCAGGTGTCTCATCCCCTAGAGCACTATTTATCAAAATAAAAATTAAATATAAGCTTAGCTTACAACAGGCCCATAAATTGAACTGCCCATTAGATACTTTATGTCCCGTTGGTTATGAACCTGTTCACAATCCTACCTATAATTACTAAAATGCATCACTTGACATTTTTGCTGAATTTGTGTGTTTAAAATATTAAGTGTTTGACACATGTAACTCTGAGAATAAGATTAACCGCATCTTAACTTGAGAGAACCCATAATAAATTGTTCCTATTTATTTAAAACAAAATCAGAATGTCTTCTGCCTTCCTAACATCTGATACAAACACCCGTGGAGCTGGAATATGAAAAACTGGAACTTCCACCAATCATTTCTCCCAGTCTTGTGTATTTTGAATGCCATCTCATGTCTCCATCAGACATTTTCTCTGAAAATAACATGAGGGTAATAGGCTTTTAAAATCCTTGGGCTGAAATGAAATGTTCTGGTTGATATATTTGTACTGTCATTTTATCTGGGGTTTTGAGCTTACCCTTGAAAATGAACTCTGTAAATAATCCTCATCCAGATTTTAACCCAGCAGCCACTCAGCCCATGTGCTGTGTGGGGAAGGTCAAATGCACGGTGGGTGCTGGCTCCAGCCCCGTCCCCACCAGCACTGTGGGGGCAAGAGCTCAGGCCATGGTGACCTGAACCCACACCAGCACGTCTGAGAAAAGCCGTATCAAATAAACCCATTGAGACCTGCTGTTCTCAGTGTGCCTTATTGAGGAACAGTCATCACATGCCCCTCATTGTAATGACCTTTTCCCCAGTGCTTGCTAAATTACCTATTGTGATGTGAAATGTATGTCCTAATGAGGAATGTCAGCCCACAGACGTCCAGGAACACTGCATTAATGTTAACAGTATTATGTGATGTCACTGCTTTACAGAGGAAAATACAACAGAACTTAAATTTGTGGGAAGGGTCCCTAGGTGTCTTTTTCCATTATGGAAACTAACCCACACATTGCAATGTTCTGTAACGGACCACGTGGACCATGGCTTTCCAGCTTTCCAAAGGAGTTATGGAAAATACAGTCTAACCTTAAAGCTAATTAGACCCTCCCAAGATACACAGTCCCAAGCTCCTTTTTTTTGTGTGAATCCCAGATTTCCTATCCAGTCATCTAAATGCCTTTATATCAAAAGGCCATTAGGAGTCTGTCTGTGAGTCACTGAAATTCCATGACATCTGGAAATTTGGTTGCAGTGCGATCCAGTGGGTGAAGCTCAGAGCCAGGAGCTCACAGCTCCTCACCCGATTTCGCTGCAGACATATTGTCTATAATCAGGCGAGCCATTGAAATGCCCTGCCCTGGTCTGCCATGCTGCACTAATGGGAGCAATAAATACCATGGAGCCCTGCTAATTAGAGAGCTGCACAGTCCCGCTAACGGTTTGCTGTAATACAGCGAGTAGCAAACACGTATTCCTCAGCTATGCTATGGATTTTTCCAATGAAAATTAGCTTCTCAATGTAAGACGAAACAAAATAAGCCATTGTTTTAAAGTGCTTGGAATAAATATATTTCTTAGGATAATCACTGCAGATAACACAGAAGTTAATGTTGAGAGAACTCAATTATTTATGTTAATTAATATGCAGCATGGTAAGGCTTCTCTGTGTCTGTACTGCTGGGTATTTTGAAGTTTAGCAAGTTAATACATTTTGCAGAGCACAATTGCATGTAAATTTCCATCCACCAGCCTGCCTAATATTTTTATGCAAATACCATAATCAGGAGTAGGCCCAGTGAAAATGAACACTTCTAATTACTTCCATATTGCCATGTGATTTAAAACCGAATCTTAGTATTAAAGCATTTTTTCAAATCAGAGCCCGGCCCGTTTGGCTGTTTTATCAGCTTTAGTATGGTTACAAAGGAAACAGAAATGAGAAAGGTGTCATATGCTGGATATTTGCAACCTGGTTGTAAATGTCAGGTAAGGTTCTAGTTAGGAGTTACATCCCCCCCGTCCTCCTCAGCATTCCCTTTTCAACCTTTTTCTCTAGCAAGGTCGATGTCCTGCAGATCCAAGGCTGCCCCCGCTGCTCACAATCACCTCACCTTTACCCTTTCTTTTTCCATCCATCACATCAGGCGTTTATTATACTTAGCTTATTAGATTTATAGGGCAAGGACCTTCTCTTGCATTTTGCATTCTCTAAATCCAGTGAAGGCTGATATATTGTATATTCATAAGTCACATTCACCACTTACAAGCCATTTATTTGTTGCTTCTAACTGTTCCTATGTCATAAATTTCCATCTTAAGTAATGCCATTAATCAGAGCATAGTAATGTAGGTTAAATCACAGTTAAGGAGAGGGTTGTTATATTCTAATTTACAATTTCCTGTTTGAATACAAAAATACTCTCATTTTTGCGTGAAAAAACATTTCTGTTTGCAACCAGAAGAGCTTCTTAGCATTGAGGCTGGTGTGTTAAGGAGCCCTGAGGTACATAAACACAATGGGGCAACAAGGAGTGAAAGTAACGTGCCCTGTCCCCTTGCTGCTGATGGGAGGGTGCAGAGCAGTACCCGGGCAGTGCCCAGGTGGGATGCAGAGCCCAGGCACAGCGGTACCCGGGCAGAGCCCAGGTGGGATGCAGAGCCCAGGCACAGCGGTACCCAGGCAGAGCCCAGGTGGGATGTAGATGTACTCCAGCTCCATCATTCTGGTACCTCCCATTACCACCACCACAGAGAGACGGGCATTCTGCTCACCATCTATTTTACCTCTAGCAAGAGGACTGCAGGATGAGGCTGATGTTGAGGTGTCTTAGTTAAATATGTTCCATGGCTTCTGCTGGATGCTCTATCCCCACCACAGCTTGATCTTCAACACCACCTCTCACTGGGTGCCCCACCGAAGCACACAGATCTGCTGCAAACATAAGCGCTCTGAAATCAGCCTTCATGGGAAATTCAAAGCAAACACAAACAGAATCTCTGGGGCCAAATTTGTAACTTCAACCATGTACAGTCCTGCTGAATTCATGGCATCTGTGTCCCTGCATGCAAAACTATCTAATTTTAAAGAAGTTCAATTAATTATTCAAGATAGTGTGCTATTATTATGTTAATACTTTAGTTTACATGTTTTTATAAGTTTGTGCTGTCATCGTTTCTCATATTCATGGCTTAAGATGAACTTTTTTTCATGAGTTGTGTGTAATATGGCTAAGTCATTATGCACATAAGGAAATTAAACTAATTAAAAAGTAGACAAAATCACTGTAGGCGTATGTGGGCAATATTTTGAGATGGCTCATTTTTCATACACTAACATATGTATGTATCATTTTTCATTCACTAATCTATGTGAAATATAAGCATTCATTGACTTACATTATGGTTTTAAATCAGGCATTTGCATACAGAGGACTAAAGTCTGCCATGAAAAGACATACACATACATTAAAATTAATTTACAGAGATTTTGCACGGTAGTAACTTTCAGGTGGTGGAATTTTAAAAAACTCTTAACTCTGGTCAAGTTAAATTGTGTTTGCAATAAACGCTGAGTTAAATTTTTGAAAATACTACACAGCAATCACATTCAGTAGGTCCTAAGTATGCAGTACAATGATACTAAGATATATTTTGTTCCTTCACAGTTTTTAAGGAGATTTATATGATCTTCAGGCTGCAGAACACATCTGTAACAAAACAATATATTCAGAGGTTTAGCCAATGTTTACTCATTGTTTTCACTGATAGAATAAAACAGACGAATGGGAACCAAAACCCTGCTGGGGAACATTTCCAGGGAAGGTTGTCCAGTGCCACCTTGTTGAGGCACGAGGATGGTCCCTGTCACAGATCTGGCTGCCAGCAGTTCCCAACAGTCCCAATCACAGCTCATGAGATGAAACCAGTCAATCCCAGTAGGGAATTTGGCCATGGCCGCCCTTTTTTACACGATTCTACAGTATGTGCGTAGGCCTTTCTGTGACAGTTGGCCCCCGAGCCAGGCGGTGGCATCATCACATACTGACATAGACGGAGACATATGGTTCATGGTGAAACACGGGGAAAAAATGATCTCTTAAACAGAGATTTCAGAAAAAATTCTTGTGCTGCCAACTGATTTTATTGCAAGCACCTTAATGTTTGATATTTTACTTAAAACCGTAATTTCTGGAAATAAGTGATTTAAATAGTAGCTTCCTCTTGAAAAGCATCTTGACAGTTCTTTTTAATGTTTATCTGAATTTTTATTATATTGGGGGGGGGGGCAGTAGAGGGTGATTGCAGAGAGCAGCTTCATACTGCAACCTGAATTAATTCTAGCATCACTTTTTTGAAGAAAGCCAGTACGACACTGAAGCTCAATAAGATCACTTAACTCTGGCCACCTGCTGCAGCTTTAACCCAGGAAAGAGATTTCCTGTCACAGGGATAAATCTGTTCTTGACCTTAAGGGAACTGTGATTTTACAGCAAAAATTGCTAATGAGGTTTTATGTTCTGCCTGACAAACATCAGCATATGCTGATGGACACCCACTACCCACTATTCCCACAACTCTCCTGTGAAGTATTAAATAGCAAAAGCTTAAAGGTGAAAAATGAGCCTGCGGTAAGAGCATGATGTTTCTTATGGAGATGTAGGAATAAGCTTTAAATTGATATATTTTGAACGCTGATGCTTTATGATATGAGAAGTGTGTGAAAATAAGATTACTGTTTTAATCATATCTTTTACTGGCTTTTCTCAAAATTATACTAGCAATAAAGATGAATGTTGCAAAGAATCAATTTTAGCCCCGTGTTTTAGGCTGACCCTTCCTGACATCTGAGATTCTGCAACATTGGAAGCTGACATTATTAGTTGTTCAGCTCTATCAAACTGGAAATTTCATCTTATTAAAATGCAGTTGCTATGGAAACACCATAGTTGTGTGATTTTTGCTTGCAGGCAGTATAGAAAAAATGTTAGTACCAATATACAAGTCAATGCACGTCATTTTAAAATACCTTCTTGGTGCTCTGATGCTTTTAAAATGAAAAAATACCAATAGGAAATGTAAGCTGTAGCACTTTATCTTAATGTACTGGAAGAGTGAAAGACGCTTTTCAACAACAATCTTGGGTATATGCCATAGAGAAATAATACCTAAACAGAGACGCTTCCTGAAGCTGCTTTTTTTTTTTTTTTTTAAAGCTAGCACTTCTGAAGTCCCAGTTCCTGTCTCTCTTTTATTCATGCTTACTTAATTTGAATATTTTTATTTTAATAGCTTTGTCCTTGGGGTTTGAAGGCCTCTCTCCTTTCTTGTGAACTCTGAAAAAGTTACCTTTCAACTGTGTATCATGCTATCATCCTTTCTGGCCAGGGAAATGGGCTTTCACAGTTAATAATGAAATACAAACACTGATAAGCCGTGCACCAGGAGGTGCGAGAAGCCCCGAGAAGAGCAGGAAGCAAACTGTGCGTGCAGCACTGCAGACCACCCTTCCTTAGCCCTACCATGTCAGCATTATTGGTTTTATTGGCTTGTTTGTCATAGTTTTATTTTCTTATTCTACCTTCTGTCATTCAGGTCAGGCATATTTCTTCAGTTTATCATATTCTTTACTTCAGTAACATGCACAAAACAGCAGAAGACAGCCCACAGAACTGGGCAAAGTCACCACCGCTGGTGCATGAGAGCGGGACCAAAGGCTGGACAGCTGAGGTTTTATCCCCAGCTCCAGCACAGATTTTCAGGATGTGTGGTGACACCAGGGGATATGCACTGGGTCAGAGCAAAGGTCTGGTGTGCACAAGTGTTTTATCCACAGTCTGCTCAACAATAGAAACCTAGGAACAAACAAAGGGCAATGTTTCTTTTCTGATGTTCTCTCGTAGCTTCCAGCAATCTGAAGTTCAGGATCCTCCAGAATGGTTTTTTCCTTCCCTAGTTTTGTCTAATGCCTGGTTTGATCGGGTACGTTTCACACCAACCAAACCACCCTGCTGTGGTGCCCTAAAGCTTGCCTGGAGACTATGTGAAGAACGTCACTGGTTTTGAATTTGCCTTTTGATTATCTCACCTGACATCCTCTGGTTCCTGAATTATAGGAGTCACTAAATAATCACAACTGAAGTGCATAATCCACCTTCTCCACATGCTCATGACTTCATAAACTTATATGGCATCATTCCCGGGCTATTGGTTACAGGCAAGTCTCTGCAATTCTCCATTCTTCTGTATCTCAACTTGAAACAGAAATAGCAAGAGCTCTCCCTTTTCAGAGAATACTTATCAATGCAGACTAAAGAAACTACAGTATTAAAGTTAAAATGATAACTAAGATTATGGCAATGAACTGGTGCTAAATATGACTGAGTGAGAAGAGAAGCATCTCAGACCCAGTGCCCTCGTGCAGGGTGAGACAGAGCAGGGTGGGCTCTTCTCGACAGACCCCTTATTTCGACAGCTGCTTTGGCCATTTATAGCCTGGAGAGCTATAGATATAAAATGGGCTGATCACACCTGTTTGGGTGTGGTAAAAGCCTTTTAACACAGGAACAGGACAGGCCAACACTATAGATTATACTGAGACTTCAGGTATCCTCTAACTCATCATAGAATCATTTAGGTTGGAAAATACCTTTAAGATCATCAAGTCCAACCACTAACCTTACACTGCCAAGTTCGCCACTAACCCACATCCCTCAGAACTGCATCTACCCGTCTTTTACATCCCTCCAGGGATGGTGCCTCCACCACTTCCCTGGGCAGCCTCTTCCAAGGCTTGACAACCCTTTCGGTGAAGAAATTTTTCCTAATATCCTTCCTAAACCTCGCCTGGCACAACTTGAGGCCATTTCCTCTTGTCCGATCGCCTGTTCCTTGGGAGAAGAGACCGACCCCCCCTGGCTACCCTCTCCTTCCAGGGAGTTGTAGAGAGCAAGAAGGTCCCCCCTCAGCCTTACCCAACCACCTCCAGCGCTTCCATCCCTCTCCTTCCTCCAGCCGTGCCCTCCTGGGTCATCCAGCCATGCCTGTAGAACACAGGGCAGCCAGGGAGCTCGGTGGATGGTTGGGA
This sequence comes from Numenius arquata, assembly GCF_964106895.1. NCBI lineage: Eukaryota > Metazoa > Chordata > Aves > Charadriiformes > Scolopacidae > Numenius > Numenius arquata. The sequence continues at coordinate 268,935 of NC_133579.1, forward strand.
ATTAGGAACAGCAGACCCGTACCAGCGCTTCATCAATCTGCTCCGCATTTAGATATATACACCGGGACATCACTTTTTATGTTATGATTGTCAGCAGCCCAAGGCAACAAACAAATTAGAAACAGCTAGGATGGGGCCCGGTGGAAGGGAAGGAAAACAGAAGAGAATACAAGATGTGTGAAGGTTTTGTGCAGCAAAACCAGCCTACAGGGCCTCCTAAGCAATAGGAGAAGAATTCATAAGAAGGTGCATTCATGCTGCAGGAAGTGATTGGAAAGGACTGATTTAGTGACATAGCTAAGAAATAGAAAATTTTAACTTTTTTATGTGATTGGGGAGGAATGTGAATAAACAGATTTCCACTTTACAGATAATTTTACTCTACCATTTTGCTGGTCAGCCAGTGTTGCAGAAAGACTGACAAGGGCACTGTACTATGTACAGTAGGAAAATTATTTATGGGACATATGATCTCACCCATTTTTGAGAGTATCTGAATCTTACAGGTAGACAGAGGACCAACAATATATTGCTGTCATAAACCACTTTTGACATGAATGGGAAGTAAGTCTTGCTGCATTCACTGTCTACCAGTTTTATTTGCTGATTGTTATGCAGGACTATAGGATCTTGATTTATTTGCCTCTTCAAAACATAAAAGAAGATTGATATGAATACTTTATTACTCGATATTTGTGTCAAAGTAATTTTAAACTCAAATATTATTCTGAAAGGTAAGATAGTCCAACTAATTATTTTTCCAAGAAGAGCATACAAGGCAACCATGATCCATTCTTTCTGCGCAAGTGGTTTTGGGTCCAAAAACCTAAAGCAATTTTCTGACATTGAATAAAACACAATACAACAAAACATAACCCAGCAATTGAAGAAAAATGGGAAAAATTACTTATAAAAGGAAATGTACTGAGGGTAGATGTCTGCCCCTGAATCCTCAGGGCAGTGTGGCACAAAGAGCCAAGGCAGGAGAAGGCTGTGCTTCAGGAGCAGTGTCCTTCCCCGCAGCTGGGTCACGCCAGGCTGTTCAGCCTCAGCTGCCCCTGGGATGTGCAGCCCCCACCAGCTCTGCCCTTCCCTCCCGTCCCACATGGAGATGCACAGTGGGCCCATGTTTATTTGCAAATGAGGCATAAGTTTTCATTTGTTATTAGAAGTCATTAAATTTAAAGACTACCAGACACAAAGCAGTCTGTAATCCATTATCTTGCTTATCTTTTTATCCATTTTGGGAAAGTTTTGTTACACAAATTGTCTAATATACCTTGGACATTGTATACACTTCAGTAATAACTTGACAAAGCTTTATTTTCTATTACAAAGCTGTGAGACATTTTCCACGATGGGTCCTCAATAACCCTCTGGCTAAATTGCTGTGCCACAACGTGGGTTATGTCACTTTAGGTTAACAAATGAGATCATGCATGTGATGGCATTTAATAACGTCTTGATTCCTGTTACTGAATTGAAATGTGTTTCTCACCAGAAAGTCTAACCTTTCTGCACAAGCAATCCATTTTAGTAGTTCAGCTAGTTTTGCAGCTGATGTATAGAAGCAAGCTGCTTAAAGACTTTTTAAAAGCTATTTATAGTCATGCTCAATCACAGACTGTACTTCATTTTTGTACATTGCTCCAGCTCACCTCCAGCACTTACAAAGTTTCAGCAGGCCAGGTCAGGGCATCAGTGGCCACTGTGCATTCACGGCTCCCAACAATTCTGCTGGAGGAGCTCACAACAAAGTGGGGTCCACCTGATCTGCTTGGCTGCTGAGGGATTGCAGAGCCAAAGGAGAAAAAAATAGTAAAAAGTTTTCATCAAGCAGGTGAATAGTTACAGGTCATTACTGAGAAGTAACTCTGAATGATTCTATGATTCTATGAATAAAGACCACTTTTTGATTATTTTCAGAGTGGGACTATAACTCAAACTGCCACAGCAATCATATTTTGCATTTTAATAGGGACAAGTTAGTTCTAGGTTTTAGGAGAATCTATAGGACAAGTCTAACACCATTCAATTCAGACTTTAGTACCTCAATTGTGTCCTTCTCAAGGCTTCATTGCCTGGAGGTCGATATGGCCTTTAATGTGTTTGCACTACCCCCATTAACACAATCATTGGTTATTAGCAGGAGTTGTGTAGACGCATTGAAGCAAATACAGACCCATTAAAATGTATGAGTTACATATTAATAACACACACTGGGGCTTACAACTTTCCTTCTACATGCATCAGCAAAATAACTGCTGAAAAGAATACAACAGATGCAGGAAAATATTCTTAGCTACAGACATAAGGAACTAATTTTATGACATGCTTCTTTTTTCATTTTTGTGTTTTCAACTTGACTCCAGCTTGAAAATTCTTGCTGCTTTTAAATTCATTATAATTCTTTTCATAATGTTTTGTCTTGCCAAATAAACAGCCTCCCAGATATTTATTTCAATTTTTTAATTTAAATTTTTAAAGTTAAAGCCTCTTTTCCACAATAATTCTGTGTTTTACCCATTTCCTTTTTCATCATATCCATTCTTCTCCAGACTGTTGAAATGCTGTCTTGCAGAAAGGAAGGTGAGGCAGGCTATCACCTCTTAATAAACTGCCTTAATCTCTGGACTCTGAATTAAAATGGGAGCACCTTATTCTTCTTCACCCACAGCCTGAAAAGGCATCAATAGGGCTGCCAGGGGAAGAACCAGAGCTGTGACCCCTGGACTCGAGCTGCTGCTGTTTCAGCCCAGGCAGGATGCACATCCAGATGTAATACATGCAAAACCCTACTTCCCTTGGTATTATTTTCTGTCAGCTGCCTGGTCTGTTGGCTCTATGGGCTCGTCTCGGTGGGTGCTACGTTATACTCCTCAGGTATTGCATATCAAGTAGAGATGCTGCTCAGCTCCTTTGGGGAGAGAGGTGGACACTGTCACTGGATTAGGGGTACTTAGGTCTCCTTTGCAGGCATTAGGCATTACAGGCATGCTCACTTCAGCTCAAAACTCCTACATAAGCTTTCTCTTATTAGAGCTTAATCCTTGGGTTGGGCTACCCCAGAAAGATTTCTGGTTTTGTTTTATATTCAAAGGTTCATTTGCTAGTGCTCACTCCTAATTTAGTGCCTTGACAAATGGCTCAGAGTTGCCTTTCCTGGTCCAGTAAGTAGGGATCCGTGTATTCATACAAACGGAGAAGGCCTAACAACAAAACACCTTGTCATTGTGTGCTAAGAACACCTTGGTGGGAAATGAGAGACTGTGATTCAAAGGCCTTTTCCCCTTCCCTGCTGGAAAGACAACACAACCTGGCACGCACAGTCCCGCAGGTTTCTGCAGAGCATTATGGTAACTTCTTGACACAGAAGGTGGATGAACCAACAAGGAGAGGTGCTCTGCTGGACCTTGTACTGATAAACAAAGAAGGACTGTCTGGGGATGTGTAGGTTGGGGGCAGCCCTGGCTGCAGTGACCATGAAGTGGTGGAGTTCAGGATCTTGCATGGAAGAAGCAGGGCAAAAAGTAGAATTACAACCCTAAACTTCAGGAGACCTGACTTTGGCCTCTTCAAAGACCTACTTGAGGAATCCCATGGGCCAAGGCTCTAGAAGGAAGGCAAGTGCAAAAGAGCTGGTCAATATTTAAGCACCGCTTCCTCCAAGGTCAAGATCGGTGCATCCGTTGGAGCAAGAAATCAGACAAAGGAGGCAGGAAACCTGCATGGATGAGCAGGGAGCTTCTGCAAAAACTCAGATGGAAGAAGTATATAGACTGTGGAAAAATGGACTGGCCACTTGGCAGAAGTATAGGAGGACTGTCAGAGTATGCAGGGATGCAATGAGGAAGGCTAAGGCCCACTTGGAATTAAACCTAGCAAGGGATGTCAAGGACAATATGAACGGCTTCTTCAAGTACGTTAGCAGTAAAAGGAAGACCAGGGAAAATGTAGGCCCACTGTTGAATGAGAGAGGTCATGAGACTGGCCTTGGTAGGGCCGCAGCTGGGGTACTGTGTCCAGTGCTGGGCTCCCCAGTTCAAGAAGGACAGGGAACTGCTAGAGAGAGTCCAGCGGAGGCTATGAAGATGCTCAAGGGACTGGAGCATCTCTCTGATGAGGAAAGGCTGAGAGACCTGGGGCTGTTCAGCCTGGAGAAGAGCAGAATGAGAGGTGATCTTATCAATGTTAAGCAATATCTAAAGGGTGGGTGTCAAGAGGATGGGGCCAGTTTCTTCTCAGTGGTGCCCAGTGACAGGACAAGGGGCAACAGGCAGGGGCTGGAACACAGGAAGTTCCATCTGAACATGAGGATGTGAAGGGGGAGGAGGGTGATAACATCAGGTCTGTCCTTGAGGCTCCTGAGGCGAAAGGAGTCCGGGAAACACAGATAAAGCACCACAAAGGAAGGCCACCTAAAGAGTGACACGAAGGAAATGGAGCCATTCCAGCCAGTAAGTCAGCCCCATTGGACGCCCAGCTGAAGTGCCTTTACACAAATGCACGCAATGTGGGGAACAAGCAAGAGGAGTTAGAGACGTACGCACGCCTCCAGGGCTACGATCTTATTGGCATTACTGAGACGTGGTGGGATGGGTCTTATGACTGGAGTGTTGGAATGGAGGGTTACAGACTCTTCAGGAAGGACAGGCTGGGCAGATGGGGTGGGGGTGTTGCCCTCTACGTCAATGACCAGCTGGAGTGTGTGGAGCTCCACCTAGGGATGGATGAAGACCCGACAGAGAGCTTATGGGTCAGGATTAAAGGGAGAACAGGGGCAAGTGATGTTACAGTAGGGGTCTGCTACAGACCACCAGATCAGAGTGACAGGGAGGATGGGGCCCTTTATAGGCAGATAGAAGCAGCATCGCACTCGCACACCCTGGTCCTCATGGGGGACTTCAACCACCCCGATATCTGTTGGAAGGACAACACAGCAGGGCATGTGAAATCCAGGAAGTTCTTGGAATGCGTTAATGGTAATTTTCTTCTTCAGATGATGGAGGAGCCAACGAGGAGAGGAGCCGTGCTGGACCTTGTCCTTACCAACAAGGAGGGACTGGTGGGGGATGTCAAGTTCAAGGGTAGCCTCGGCTGCAGCGACCATGAAATGGTAGAATTCAAGATTCATAGGAAAGCGAGGAGGTTGTGCAGAAAGCTCGCTACCCTGAACTTCAGAAGAGCAGACTTTGGTCTCCTGAGAGATCTGATTGGCAGGGTAGCGTGGGAGAAAGAACTGGAGGGGAGAGCGGCCCAAGAAAGCTGGTTGGCATTCAAGGATGGCCTCCTCCAAGCTCAGGAGAGGTGCATCCTGAAAAAGAAGAAGTTGGGCAAAATAGCCAGCAGGCCTGTGTGGATGAACAAGGAACTGCTGGACAAGCTCAAGACCAAAAAGGAGGCCTATAGAGGGTGGAAGCAGGGACGGGTAAAATGGGCAGAATATAAAGAAACTGTCTGAGTGGCCAGGAACCAGATCAGGAAAGCGAAAGCCCAGGCAGAACTAAATCTAGCCAGGGACATAAAAAACAATAAGAAAAGCTTCTACATATATGTCAGCGACAAAGGCAAGACTAGGGAAGTTGTGGGCCCAATCCGGAAGGAAACGGGAGATCTGGCCTCCAAGGATATGGACAAGGCTGAGCTACTGAACAACTTTTTTGCCTCAGTGTTCACCGGCAAGGGCTCTAACCACAGTGCCCAAGTCACGGAAGGCAAAAACAAGGGCTCTGCAAATGAACTGCCCACAGTAGGAGAAGATCAGGTTCGAGACCTATTAAGGAACCTGAAGGTGCATAAGTCCATGGGACCTGATGAAATCCACCCACGGGTCCTGAGGGAGCTGGCGGACAAAGTTGCTAAGCCGCTTTCCATCATATTTGAGAAATCGTGGCAATCTGGCAAAGTTCCCGCTGACTGGAAAAAGGGGAACATAACCCCAATATTCAAAAAAGGAAAAAAGGAAGACCCAGGGAACTATAGGCCAGTCAGCTTCACCTCTGTGCCTGGCAAGATCACGGAGCAGATCCTCCTGGAATCTCTGCTAAGGCACATGGAAAATAAAGAGGTGATTGGAGACAGCCAGCATGGCTTCACCAAGGGCAACTCGTGCCTGACAAATTTGGTGGCCTTTTACGATACTGCCACAGGCTTGGTGGACAAGGGCAGAGCAAGAGACGTCACCTACCTGGACTTATGCAAAGCGTTTGACACTGTCCCGCATGACATCCTGGTCTCAAAATTGGAAAGTCATGGGTTCGATGGATGGACCACTCGGTGGATCAGGAACTGGCTGAATGGCCACACTCAAAGGGTTGTGGTGAATGGTTCAATGTCCAATTGGCGGCCAGTGACGAGTGGAGTTCCTCAGGGGTCGGTACTGGGACCGGTGCTGTTCAACATCTTTGTCGGAGACATGGACGGTGGGATAGAGCGCATCCTCAGCAAGTTTGCCGACGACACCAAGCTCGGTGGCGCGGTCGACACGCTGGAGGGAAGGGATGCCATCCAGAGGGACCTGGACAGGCTTGAGAGGTGGGCTCGTGCAAATCGCATCAAGTTCAACCAGGCCAAGTGCAGGGTCCTGCACCTGGGAGGTGGCAATCCCAGGCACAAATACAGGTTGGGCGGAGAATGGCTGGAGAGAAGCCCTGAGGAGAAGGACTTGGAGATGTTGGTGGATGAGAAGCTCAACATGACCTGGCAATGTGCACTGGCAGCCCAGAAAGCCAACCGCATCCTGGGCTGCATCAAGAGAAGTGTGGCCAGCAGGTCACGGGAGGCGATTCTACCCCCCTCCACTCTGCGCTCGTGAGACCCCACCTGGAATACTGTGTCCAGCTTTGGAGTCCTCAGCACAGGAAGGACATGGACCTGTTGGAATGGGTCCAGCGGAGGGCCATGAAGATGATCAGAGGGACGGAGCACCTCCCCTATGAAGACAGGCTGAGAGAGCTGGGGTTGTTCAGCCTGGAGAAGAGAAGGCTCCGGGGAGACCTCATAGCAGCCTTCCAATATCTGAAGGGAGCCTCCAGGAGAGCCGGAGAGGGACTCTTTGTCAGGAGATGTAGTGACAGGACAAGGGGTAATGGTTTTAAATTGGAAGAGGGGAGATTCAGACTAGATATTAGGAGGAAATTCTTTACTGTGAGGGTGGTGAAGCACTGGAACAGGTTGCCCGGGGAAGTTGTGGCTGCCCCATCCCTGGAAGTGTTTAAGGCCAGGCTGGATGGGGCTTTGAGCAACCTGCTCTAGTGGGAGGTGTCCTTGCCCATGGCAAGGGGGTTGGAACTTGATGATCTTTAAGGTCCCTTCCAACTCTAACCATTCTATGATTCTATGTTTCTATGATTCTTTCCTGTGAGGGTGGCAGAGCCCTGGAAGAGGCTGCCCAGAGAGGTGGTGGAGTCTCCTTCTCTGGAGACATTCAAAGCCCTCCTGGACATGTTCCTGTGGGACCTGTTCTGAGTGACCCTGCTTTGGCAGGGGGTTGGACTGGACGATCTCCAGAGGTCCACCCCACCCCCCCGCCCCCCATTCTGTGATTCTGCATGATTCCCTCAGGAGACTGGATCTACAGGTAAGATCAGTGGAGCTCCTGGTCTGATGATCCTACCATGAGTTAAGTGTGGCCGAACACTCCAAGTGCCTCAATACTGCCATGGACTCATGCAGTTATGCATATGCCCAACAGCCAAAACACGGTAGAATCCAGGGGCAGCTGAAGGGGGACTGGAGGTGTTTCAGAGGGCATTGTAGCCCTCTGTAGCATTGTTTCATTGTAGCAATTGTAGCATTGTTTCAGAGGGCATTTCAGAGGGCAGATTGTAGCATGTAGCTGCCTGCCTTTTGTATATTTGCTTTTCTCGGTGACTATAGAATCACCCTTTTCTTATTTTCTCCTTTACATTGGCAATTTCAAAGTAGTGGAAATAAGATTTCTTTCCTTTTCTTTAACCCACAGGTGCATCCCCATATAGTTCTTCTGATTTCTAACATTCCTTTTGCTGAGATGCAGATATAGGACTCTGGAGCACTCCTACAGACATTTCCTCTGTTACAGCCGTGCTGGTTGTCTGTGCATTGACCTCACACCTTTGCTCATGTCCTCTATCACTCTGAACATTTTGTCCATTTTCTCATATACATTATTGTTAGTGCACATCTTCTCTTATCCCTTGCTGTCGCGGAAAGAGTAGGGCACTTCACTTGCAAGGGAGAAGAAACAATATACTTTATTGATGTAAAATAGTGAGCTAACAAAGTTCAATGGTAAATGCGGCAGTGGCTTAACAAGATTCGATGGCCAGGTACACTTGGTCATTTACTGCACAGTGGACAGGGTCAGACAAAACTGTCAGGGAGATCCTCCCATTGAGCCATGAGGTTCAGAAAGGACCCCCTTCCTTCCTAAACTCCTTCTCAAAGAGTTTTGCTTTCTAAACTCCTTTCAACCACAGGTCCTAGTCCCACACTTGGTCAATGGTTTATGTCTGAAGGATTATGTATGCTCAATTAATCCTTTATATCACTTAGCTAAGATTTCAAAGGTTAACGTGCTTTTAACCACTTACCAAGACTCTGTTGAGGCAAGGAATCTCTCAACCTTGACGAATAACATTAAGAGAAATTCCTGCTGAAGAGGAGATCCTGGCATGCAGCCCGCTGCTGTGCAGGAGAGTTCAAAGGGCTCTTGGGCTGTCCACTATTTATGGAGTAAGATGATTGACTCATGGCCGCATTTGGATAGCGACTGCAGATGTTAGTTCGTTCCAAATTTGGCTTGGGTTGGACGTTGACCAGCACTGCGGTTAAGTGAGCCTGTTATCATAAATTAGCCCTTGGCCATTGTGTTTTTATCTGTCTCCCCCGAATCCCCTTTGACCAGGTGCATCCATCACGATCACCACTGATGGTTATGGCTTGAGCAGGGTGAGGGGAAAGGGTCAGGCTGGGGGGGGCAAGGGGGATGGGAACACACCATCTCTCTCGCCCAGGACGTATCCAGCTGCTGCAGGTCCTGTTACCTCAAGCAGGCCACAGCTTCTTCACTTTCTGAATCGTTTGCTGGTTACCCCTAATCCCTTCAGCGCTTTGTCTTGCCCTGATATTCCATACAACGGTTCATATACTGTAAATTGCCTCCTGCCTCCCTTCCCATTAAGTTACCATCTGTTAAGCATTAGCCTCAAATGTTATTTCCAACAAACTTCTACTAAAAAATATGGGCTATTTCCCTTCATTTTCTTCTTCACTCTAGATTTGGCTCCATGTAAAGCATGTGTGCAGCTGCTCAGTGCTTGCTCGGAGGTTTATCTGCTACCTCCAGGCTTTATCTGCCATCTCTTTTCTCTCTCACTCAGTTTCTTGATTTTTCATTCTCCTTTTTCTCTCTAGGATGAAAGGGTGAGGAATGAGTGTGCCCGGAGTCTCTCTGCGAGGATCTGCCTCCCCATCCAGCCTCTGCTATTGCCATCGAGCCATATACCAGGGCAGGCATCCTCCCAACCTGTGCCATGAACCCACTTGCCCGCTCAGATACTTTGGTGAAACGTGACAAGCTGCCATGGGAAATATATTTCTGTGTTTTAACATTTGCTTCAACAAAGCATTTTCGTCTCTTGTCAGCGTGACTTTTCATTTGATCCTGAGCTATAGTAAGCAGTGACTTTCCTGTAACACTTCAGGCGTCTCTCCTGATGCTTTTCATTTTGCCACTTCTAACAGAATGCTGCAAAGATCCACGTGGCCGTGGCTTTCCTCCCGAGGAGGGGGACAGATGTGGCTGTCTGTCCAACACTGTCCACCAGTGTTCCTGCAGCCAGCCAGCCCGCGGGAAGGACCGGCACTGCCGTCCTCCCTGACTGTTATTATTCCTCTTAGTGTTAAATGGAAGAACACTATTTCAGTCCTGCAAAATCCTGTTTACAGTTGGTAAAATTGTGCTTCCAGAATCTGTTCAGAAGCTTATCCCTTAGATCAGGCTATTTTCTGTGGGTTACTTGTCTCTCTGCATTGCAGATGGTGTGCAGTTTTTTCACTGATCTCACTAACAAGAACAGCGTTCCTTCCCTCTTTTGATCTGTGTATGGCTTGTTCCTCTTGGCTTTTTATCAGTTGCCTGGACCTCAGAAGGTTCCTCTCCTGTCACCTCACCTTCATACTTTTCTGCTATATGTTTTCTGATTGCTCAAACACCAGACCCAGCCGCCCTTTGGCATGAGCACTTTTGTGAGGCAACCAGTGGATACAGCTTCCTCCCACAGGTGATGCTCCAGACCCACAGCCCAAGGGCACCACACCAGCTGGGCTGGGCTTCTCCTTCCTGGGGCTGAAGGCAGATTTGGGGCCATCTGTGAGAATTTCAGGTTGTCCCTTTTCTTCAGGGACTAGGGCACTGCCAAATCTGTCCTTTTAAAATAATAAGCAAAAGATAACTTTTGACTTCTGCAGATTTATTTTCCGTTAGGCCTCCCTCCTCATGTTCTGAGATGAGGGAATGTATTTATTCTACATTTCCAAAAAGATGCTATATCAATGTACCCCTGCTTTGGTCTGTTGCAATATTATGATTATGTCAGAAACCAATTTCTTGTCTTCCTGAAGACAAACATGCTATGAAAAATGTATACAAAACCAATGATACAGATGGCAAAGGCTACATGTTAAAAGGAAGTAAAATTTTCACAATTTTGACTTCTTTCTAGCTATTTCCAGAGAAAAAATGTTGTTGACAACATTCTAAAAATTTTAGTTGCTCTTAAAACTTTATATTATAAAGTGTGCTATCTTAGAATAATGACAGTAGAATAAAGAATAAAATAAATCATAAGAAAGTGAACATTTATGTTTTTTTTATTTCAGTATTTTTGGAACATATCTGACACTCAAATGCGGGAATTTCAAAAATCTCACAAGATGAGATATGGCATAGCAACAAATTAATACTATTTTATAATGCACGGCTGACTTAATAAACAGAATTGGAAGTATGATCTCAGCAGGGTGGATTTCCAGGACAGATTGCAAGCACTGCAAGCTGACACTCTGGATGCCCCCTGCACTACAGTTTAGACAAATTAAAAACCTCATAGGTATCCAAACAAACCCTTCTCTCCCCTTTAATGAAATTTTCAATGTTTTTTATAGAAATGACACCCCCCCCCCCAATATTTGTGATGGCATTAGAGAAACAAAGAAGCTCTAATATAGCCCCTAAAGTGACAGTTTCTGGCCAGAGAGACAGTGGAAATCTGCTCCCTGGTTCCCTCCGTGTCCGACCAGAGTGTGTCCTTCAGCGTGCCAGGCGTGTGCAATGTGCAGCCCAGTATCACTTTGCAATGCCAACGGCACAGAGGATGACTGAGATTGCAGCCCTTGTGTCTAAGAGAGCTGACCAGGGAGCACTGGTGTTACTGGGTGTTTAAGCTGCACTCCAAAGAGAAGAAGTCTTTCTGTAACCACAACAGCACTCCACAAAAACACCTGGCTTGAAGGAGAAATCATGTGTATGAAAGCTGGGCATGGACTGGCTTTCTGCTTCACTGTTAGGTGAATCCATTCTGGCTTGATTCATTTGTTTTGATTTTCCTAATCACCTTTATATATATATATATAAAAGTTGTGTTCTAAGCAAAGTTATTTACCATAGATAAGGAAAAAGTTCCAAGCAACCTGCTTGAGTTGACCCTGCTTTGAGCAGAGGGTTTGGACTGGGGGGACCTCCAGAAGCGCCTTCCAACCTCAACCATTCTGTGATTCTGTGCATCGGTTCTCCCACTAAAAAACGTCCAAAGTATTGGGAAAATGTCTTACTGCCAATCAAGATGAAGATGATTTAAAAATATTCCACAAATCAACAAAATCAAAGAAAAAAAATGTTTGCACTACTTAAGCATTGCTTTCTGACTGGATTTCAGCCACTAGGTGTAGTTTTACTGTAGTCAGCTTAAATTTCTAGAAAAAGTCATTCTAAAGAAGGAAAGAGAAATTTGTTCTTAAAAAGATGTCCATATAGGGTAATTTCAAAACATGTTTCTTTTTTCTTTTTTTTTTTTTTTTTGAGTTGCATAAACACATTTCACTTACAAAGAACCTATTTTTGTATTGGAAAATACTTTTTTTAAGAATCCCCAACAAACAAAGGGCCCTTAACCTCGGCGGATTTTTAGCTGTGATGTTTACAGGAATGCTGTCCTAAGCTGTGAACTTAATGCTGTCTTGGGTCTGACCTGAGGCAGGAGAGGGCAGGATGCCAGCATGGCTCTTACTAAGGTCACTTCATGTTGTTGATGATGGCTGTAAAACTGTCAAATAGAACAAAATAACTGGATTGTTTCTGTAGGGACTACTGACTCTAGAGAAAAGTATGCCCAGGAGAAGGGAAGCTTTTTGCTTCTGTGGTTCTGGGGTACCAAAGGTGACCTCAGAACCAGATCAGTAAATTATAAATCAGCTGTACTGCCTGTCTTCATGAAAAATAACAGTGAACTGCACTGTTTGGGCCCTTCCTTCATGCCATTTCCAAGAAGCACGTGAGCCAGTGCAGTGTTTCACTAAAGGAAACTGGTTCCCAGTCCAGATAAAGATTTAACAGCACTGTCCATAGTCACATAGTCCTTCCTTCTTTCCTGGCTTCAGTCACTCGCTCAAGACTAAGTAGCGATGGGTAACAGATTTCTACTCCAATAATATCATGTTAGGACCAACAGCATCAGCAGTATATTCATCCAGGTTTCCCCAACACCCGTTGGTACCAGAGTTATCAGCGGCAGTCTCACAGCCTTCACTGCTCCCTGGGCCCTGTCCCAGCAGTGAGGACCTGGACAGGCTGGAGGTGGGCTACGTGCCCTTTCCTCTTTGGCTTCTTAGTGGCAAGTGTGGTGTTTGCAGCATTGTGAAGGGTTCGGTGGCAGTAGACGTAGGTGACAGTCAGGCTGCCCTCGCACAGAGCCCGGCGTGAGACCAGCGGGCACATGGTCCCTGCTCACTCAGCGAGGTCAAGCCCTTCCCAGCTGAAAGGCAGCAACAATCTGCTTGGGCTGCAGCACATGAAGCATCACTGTGGATTATCATTGTTTTGAAGGGTTTAACTACTTTGTTTTATTTAGCAAATAAACAGCTCTTTAGAAGTGTCAGAACAAGACACATGTTTGGGTTCAGCATCTCTGAGCCAGAAGGTCTGTAGATACTTCCTCGGGCAGCCTCACAGGCAGAACAAGCCCCTTCCATCTCCTCCCTGACCACACAAGTAACCAGCTGGTTTCACTGATTAAATCTCATTTTCTGTTTCCCTGAACTCCTTGCAGGTGTGTTACTACTAAAAAGCGTCTCTGCACCCTCATGAGCTATGGATCCATGACCGTAGTCTGTAGTGCTTGCAGATGAAGATCAAGGCTCCCCTGCCTCCTGTGACCATGCCCTTAACCCACAGATGTTGCCGGCATCTGGGATGAGGACTGGCTGAGACCTTTCTCCAAAGTGCCTTGCAAGGTTGTTTACAAACTCTGACTGTACGGGAGAAGATGTCGTAGTTTCTCAGGGAGTTCAAGGCTCCAGCTCCCTTTCTCCAGGGCAGATGGGACAGATGACAACGCAAGAACTGCCTTTTTTTCTGGATCATATATCCACATTTCTGGGGATGAGGTTTGCTCCTCACACCATCATCCTGTTTGCCCAGCAATTTGTATGCAGGCAATGCAAACAGGCTGTCTGTTTTGTCCTCCAAAACACGGCCAGGATCATTGTAAATGCGGATATTACAATCTTTCACTTCCACAGAAGTCAGGCATAATTAGAAGACCTTCAGATCAAAAAGGGAGCATTAGGAATGCTAATGTGTTGGGAATTTTTCAGCAGAGGAATAAAGTTCTGCCTGTTCACTGTGTGATGAAAACACATCCTTGGCAACCTGGGGAACTTCTGAAGATGGTTCTTGGCTTTCCCGTCCACACTGTGGGCCTGTCTCCTGAGGCAAGTCTCCCCAGGGGGTACCTGCTGCTCCACCGTGTGCCTCATAACACTGACCTGTGACAATAGACAGGCTTTTTAACGTACAGCAAAGCAGAGATTCATTTGCTGGTGACCCAGCAGAGACTCAGACAGGAGCATGGTGTGGGTTGGGAAGAGGGTGACAGGCAAGAAAAAAGCGTAAGGTGCAGTCGGGGGTGCAGGTACAAGCCCCGTGGGTCTGTGCTAGACCCCTCCTCCCTCTGGTCCTCAGGGACTCTCATCAGCCTCTGGTCCCCATGTCTTCATGGACAGAATCATAGAATCATAGAATTGCCTGGGTTGGAAGGGATCTTTAAGATCATCTAGTCCAACCATCAACCTAACTCTGATAAAAAACCATCACTAAACCATGTCTCTAAGCACTACGTCAACCTGTCTTTTGAATACCTCCAGGGATGGTGCCTCAACCCCTTCCCTGGGCAGCCCGTTCCAATATACAATAACCCTTTCCGTGTAGAAATTTCTCCTAATATTCAATCTGAACCTCCCCTCGTGCACCTTGAGGCTGTTTCCTCTTGTCCCATCACCTGTTCCTTGGGAGAAGAGACCGACTGCAGACTCCCCACTCCTCTCAAGTCCCATGCAGATGACGACTTAGACGTTACACTGGTTATCCTGGTGTTCACATCCCCTGGGTACAACATTCTGCCTCACAGCTGCCTCAGAAGGAAACTACCATGTTTTGGTTTCTTACGGCTCTGGTTCAGCAGCCTGATGAACATCTATACGTCTTCGGAATTCCAGAGTTTTCCACACATTATCTGCCAGGAGAAGTGTTCGACACGCCAGTATTTCACACATGGGCACCCTGAAGGCTTTCTGAAAGCCGACACTAGGCAAGCTCACGTGTCTGGGGGTGGGCTGCCTCCCCCTGCCCCTCTCCGGCCACGTCTGAGGGTGCCCAGTCTCCCCAAACGCGAGGAGCTGGGCTGCGGGGAGGCAGCCTGAGTTGCAGCAGGCTGTGCGGCTGCGAGCGAGAGAGACCCGCTGCCAGTTCACCCGGGCTGTGCAGTTTCCAGATGGTGCACAATTATTGTTACATAGCATTTCTCTTCCAAAGGCAGAAATGCACCAATAACCACATGTATTAAATAGGATTGTCCGGGGGAAGAAGACTTGAAAAACATTGTTCATTTAAAAGAGACGCTGAGGGCGACCCATGAGAAAACTCTGAGAAAAATATGATTATGAGTTTTACAGCATGTAGTGTGATAAAATTCAGAATTAAAAAAAACCCCAAAGAACAGCTGTAAAAAGTTGTAAACAACATTGTCCAGAAACCAAAAATTTGGAAAAGGGTTGGTTTTAGACTGTCTGGTTTCACAAACAGCTCATGACTGAGCAGCTTTGATGCAAATTTATGTTATCTTTGTCACCACAGTATGTTTACAGTCTGAACACATTTCCCAAACATTTGATTCAGCTGTGAAAGTGAATTTCTGAGATCAGAGGTGCAATGCTAGTGGGTGCAGCGCCGCTGACTCAAGGGACGGGTGCCTCCGTGTGAGAGAGGTTGTAGGCTGCCCTGGCAGTTCTCATTCTTGTTTATCTGAGACCTGTTTACCCTGATCCAGCAAGATGTAGGGGCTTTGAGTAGAAATGAGTTACTTTTGCATCCATTTTGATGCCCATTCACAGTCTTCGGTTGGATAAAACAGATAAACCCCAGGTATTTTGCACATAGAGTCCAGCCCACATTTCAGTCTCTACCTGCATCTCCTACAAAGCCATTTCGGGGGGTCACCTTTCAATGTAGGGCTGGGAAGGGGGCACAAAGGAGATATTTTGTGAAATATCAGCTGCTGAAACTCCAGTGTTAGGGCTCAGGGCTAGTTTCTGCAGGTCAGGACCTCACAGAATTTAACCAGAAATTGCAAATTAAATGCAATGGAAATGCAGCAAATGGATTTTGGTTTGCAGATGAAGGCAGAAAGGACAGATACTTTATTCACTCCAGGGAAACAGATGTAGAATGAGCCATACAAAAGTGAAGCCCATCACAAAACAACACCAAATTAGACCTAATGTCTAAATACATCCCATTTATTTGCACAGTAGCGAGAGCGAGACCCTAAAAGCACAGGGACTGTAAGGGTGTGCTCACACCCACCTCCAGAGACCATTCCCTACCATGAACATGACAGTAGCGGAAAGATTTCCAGACACTTACACTATTGCAAAGATTACCAGAACCTGGAAGATACGGCGGTGGCCTGGTGTGGTCCTGACTGCTCCGAGGGAGGATCCATCTCTGTTTGCTGAAGGCACTTGAGCTACTGAGGAATTTGTACCACTCTCAGGATTACTGGTTTACAGGGAAAATCTAGGTCTCCAGAATTCTCTGCTGGAAGAAAATGATTTATTTCTCTTTTCAAATGTTCTTAAAATTACTTCTTCTTTTTTTTTTTTTTTTTTTTTTTTTTTTGTTTGCATCTGAATCTCTTTCTCTGAAGCATTGGAGATACCATGAGTGAAGGGCACTTTAGAACATGTAAATGACTGTAATACATTATATTTTATGTCTGGCTTATAGCTTTTTCAATTCAAATGAAAAAAAAAATCCAATCTCCCTGGATCACTGTCAACAGCTAGAGTTATACAAGGTGACTTTGTCCTTATGCAGGAAACTCTGTGGTTTATGGTTTTTATGGGGTTTTTTGGTGGTGTTGGTGTATAAAATAGCTCCCAAAAACCTGGCAGCACAGTATCAAAACCAGGAAGGGGGCAAATAAGGGCTGCACAGGAGCCAGAGGGCTTTGAGGCTTCTCACTGCTCCCAGCTGGGAAATTCTCTTCCATACTCCGGGCCACCAGTATGTGTCACGTCCTAACGTGAAAAACATTTGGAAAAATCCTCCTCTGCCTTTCCCCCTCCCACTTGGGACCTCATGTGACAAGAAGGTAACAGCCATGTGGCAGCTTTAGTTACCCACGGGAAAGGTGAGGGAGATGTTGGCTTCCCTTACACTCAAAAGTTGTAAAAGTTATATAAACTGATTTTGTTTGGGGTCTTTCAGTGGAAAATGGTATCTTATTAGATGCCGACATTTTTCACCATGCACCTACTGCTGTTTCCCTTTAGACTAAACAACTGTTTGGTTGCAAACCCCCTGACCCATTATTTCGCCCACAGCGTTCTCCTGGAGAAGCTGGCGAATCATGGCATAGAAAAGTGTACGCTTCACTGGGTAAAAATCTGGCTGGATGGCCGTGCCCAGAGAGTTGTAATTAATGGGGTGAAATCCAGTTGGCGACCGGTCACCAGTGGTGTCCCTCAGGGCTCAGATTTGGGGCCACATTTCGGTCACAACAACCCCAGGCAACGCTACAGGCTTGGGGAAGAGTGGCTGGAAAGCTGCCCAGAAGAAAAGGACCTGGGGGTGTTGGTGGACAGCCGGCTTAACGTGAGCCAGTAGTGTGCCCAGGTGGCCAAGAAGGCCAACGGCATCCTGGCCTGTATCAGGAACAGCGTGGCCAGCAGGAGCAGGGCAGTGATGGTGCCTCTATACTGGGCACTGGTGACGCCTAACCTCGAGTGCTGTGTTCAGTTCTGGGCCCCTCGCTACAGGAAGGACATTGAGCTGCTGGAGCATGTCCAGAGGAGAGCCACCAAACTGGTGAAGGGTCTAGAGAACAAGTCATATGAGGAGAGGCTGAGGGAACTGGGCATGTTTAGTTTGGAGAAGAGGAGGCTGAGGGGGGACCTCATTGCCCTCTACAACTCCCTGAAAGGAAACTGTAGAGAGGTGGGGGTTGGCCTCTTCTCCCAAGGGAATAAAGACAGGACCAGAGGAAATGGTCTGAAGTTGCGGCAGGGGAGGTTTAGATTAGATATCAGGAAGAATGACTTTCCTGAGAGAGTGGTCAGGCCCTGGAACAGCCTGCCCAGGGAGGTGGTGGAGTCGCCATCCCTGGAGGTATTTAAGGAACGTGTAGATGTGGCACTTCAGGGCATGCTCTAGTGCCCGAGACTGTTGGTTTGTGTCTGTTTGTGGGGGGGTGTGGGGTGTGGGTGTGGGTGTTTGTTTTGGTTTGGTTTTGGTGTTTGGTGTTCTGGGATTTTCTGGTTGGTTTTTGTTTTGTTTTGTTTTTAGTTTGGTTTTTTTTGGTTTTTTGTTTGTTTTTTTGTTTTTGTTTTGGTTTTTGTGGGGGTTTTTGTTTGGTTTTTTTTGTTTGTTTACGTTTTTTTTTTTTGTTTTGGTGGTTGTTTTTTTTGTGGGTTTTTTTTGTTGATGATCTCAAAGGTCCCATCCAACCAAAAATATTCTGTGATTCTCCTTTTATCTTCTGGCATTTTGAGCCAAATCAGCATCAGTATAATTCAGTGTTGCAAGAAGTGAATCCCCTAAATTCTTCCTCCTTTGGCCCAAAGCTGGAAGTCACATATCATAGAAATATAGAAAAGATTTTCCTGTTCCCTCTGCAGTGCTAGTGGGTGATTTGCTGGGTGTTCTAGTTCATGGCTGAGGTGCCCCTGGGAACCATGGAGCAGTTATAAGAAATAACCATACAAATGATGTTAAACTGTGGTAACCTCCAGGGAAAAGAGGAGTAGTTTTCTCCCCTATTTTTTGACTATTTTTAGTAAGTTTCTACATTAACACGGAGGCACAGTAGAAATAACCATGGCAATCTCTTAAGGCATTGAAATCTTGCCTTTCTAAGAACAGCCCAGGGAGTAGTGCACGTTTGCCCTTTACTGCAGCCAACTGAATAACCCGTCTGCAGAGACCGACGGGTGGAGAGGGTAGTTGGGTATCATGACTATTTGGCTCAAGAAGTGAAAATATATTCATAATTAGAGTGGTGAGATATTAATGGGTTAAAAGATACCTATCTCATTAAGTCATAGCATAAAAAGAGTAACCTTCTCAGTAAATAAGTCCCTGAAAATAAAATAAAATAAATCATTTCACCCATTAAAATGAGTAATCCAATCTTAGCTTATTGATACACTGTAAGAAGAAACATATCACTTCTGCTTAAACAAAGTGACATTGGGATGTGGAAATAATGATATGAACTAGTCTTTTTGCTGTAGGAAAGCACTGAACTTTACTCTTGCTTCATAGTTATTTAAATCAAGCTTCATGTTTGTTTGAATCAAATGCAATTTTGCTGTGAATTAGCAAAGTAATCTGCAAGACAAGTTTTGGGAGTAATATTTGAGAGAATGAGAATTGAGCGCTACTGCGGGACGAATCAAAGATACCCCAAAAACTTCAGAAGAAGGTAAGACTGGAACAAGGGGTTCAAACAGCCCCCTGTGAGACAAGGGAGAGCTGGCACGTAGGCTGCTTTGCAGGCACTCTCCAGATTTAACAGTTCTGCTTGACACAAAACGTGAATTGCAGCTCTGCCCAAGGATGGCACAAGGACGTGACTGTACACTGGCTGGAAAAGGGGCTGAGAAAGGAGATGAGAAAGGCAGACGGAGCAAGGTGGGGATGCGGGGTGAGCTGCCCCCCACGTGGGGAGCAGCAGCTCTCTGCAGAGGGTTTGTGCTGAGCAGCCGAGTTTCCCCACAGCCCCTCTGTTTACATCCTGGGATGCCAAAATCGTTGCTGTGACCCTATGCAGCGTCTTCTATGCATCCACAGTGAAAAATGGGGAGGACTCCAGTGTTACCAGTTTAGGCCAATGTCGTGGTTTCAGCCGAATTTACCGAAACCAGACCGACAGATGGCCCTTCCCCTCCTCTCTCCCTGCCCCGAAAAGAGAGAGAGAAGAGAGAAAGAGATAAGGAGATTCAGAAGTTTAGAATGAACTAAACTACTTTAATGAAGAATTAATATTAAAATAAAAATAAAGAAGAAAATAATGAAATAGATACAATATATACAAAACCATATCAAGCTCCCAGGATGACAGTCACGTCACCAGCAGGCATTGGGGAAGTCCCAGACTGGACTCAGCGACGGATGGGAACTGGATTCCAGCTCCGGAGTCAGGAACACACGGATCGAGATCAAAGGCAGAGGAACAGAGTCCTCTCTGGACGTCGGCCATCGCAGGAAGGGGTTGACCCTTTGATCCCTCAGCTTTTATACTGAGCATGGGGCAGATGGGATGGAATACCCCAGTTGGTCAGGTTTGGGTCACCTCTCCTGTCCACTCCTCCCCACCGATGTGACCCCTCTACGTTTTTTCCGTTTCCGACCCTCTGAGGGGGCAAATAACGAAATTGGCTGCCCTTGGTTGTTACAGCAATAAGGATAAGCAAGGGCCTCTCTGCACACCATCCCTTGGCACGGAGCACAAACATGGGTCTCATCATTCTGAGAACGAGCAGTTTTCTCCACAATATGCCGTTAATTTCAGACAACTAGAAGAGGTCTAGCTAGGATGTAAAACCACAGAACAGAAAATTGGTTCGGTCTTACTCCAAACCAGGACAGCCAAGCAGTGGGTCACTTCCGCAGGGTCTTAGGTTACCTCGAGTTTCTTCTCCACTGCCTCTGACATCTCAGCTGTTTTTTTGGCAAGTGTATATGCTACTTAAAAGAGCAGGGCAGGCATCCTGTGTAAAAAGTGTCAGAAGTATCTCTATTTTCAAAAGAAACTGACTTTCTCTCTGGTTCTCTGTCACTTGGCATTTTTACTTTGCTGCCAGGAAAAGAAGAAGGTTCTCCTTACTCTCCAGAAGCTGAGCGTGGCACGTGGTCCCACGTGAGTGGGACCGTGAGTGTTGTCCTTGCACCAGGAGAGCACAGCAAGGAGGGAGATCACGCAGATGTTACAGAGACAATACTGTCACCTTCAGCAAAAGCAGCCTCTGGCTGTTCAGTCGGCTTTGTTAAAGTTTTTATTTATGCTATGTCTGAGCATGAGGGAACAGGTTCAGCTAAAATAGGTAATAACTCATGGGAAGATGTCTCAGGATCACAGATAACAGTATATCTCCTCTGGATCTGGCAGTCACCCAGGTACTGTTTGAGAATATCTGGCTTGTCCTGGCTATGCAAGACATAAAATTATATGGGAGAACTGCCTCCATCCAACCATCATTCTCATTCAATCTCTCACTGTAGTTTATAAAAACTATATTTATAAGCAAACAACTATGCTACAGGCAGCTACCAATTTTAATTAAAAAAAAAAAAGAGAGTAAGTTTCTCCTAAAATTCACAATAAAGTGGCATTTTCGTCTCCAGTGTATTTGATTTTCTCGACCGGAATATTGAAACTTCCACCACAGAGAAGGCATTTGTACCTTTGGAACTGTTAAGAGCCCATCTTGTACATATCCACATTGTCCCTTTATTTGGGAGAAGTAAGATCTCATTGCTTTAGGAGCCAGTATTTTCTCTCACTCCCCTGCTGCAGTGAAACAAGACTGGCAAATCTGAGTGCAGTGAGAGGCGGTGGTGGGTCTTACAGCTGTTTCCCACGAGAAGAGGACAAAGGGGTCACAGACCCAGAGTCACACAAACCAGAGCAGAACAGCTCGCCCACGGACTGTCACACAGACCTACGTTCACTTCCCTCTCTGCGATGCAGAGCAAAGGAACTGGGCAAATGGATACTTTGGAGCCCCTCTGGAATAAATAGATCTTGTAAGAAGCTGGTATTTAAATGTTTTGCTCAGTTCAGGTTAGAGCTGACCAAGCCCAGAGAAAGCAGGAGGCTGTGGGTTTTATCACAATCGCTTTGATGAAAGCTGAATCACTTGGGTTTGATGGTTTTAATCAGTGGTTTTACATGAAATCAATAGAAAAAATAGACTTGTGACCTAAACAAGGAAACACTAACAGAACTGTCACCTGTGACCTCCTTTTTTATTGTCTCAGAAGATGAGCAAGAGCCATGCTGTATAAAGCTATCTTTCTTTTTTATTACATGCTGTGGTGGCACACCAACAGAAAGGTTACTAAGAAAGCCGTCCAAGTTTCTGAAGCCAAAAACATAACTGTATTTCAGCCTATCCTAGGAGTAGTGTTCTTTTAACTAAGGTAGGTTTGGGGCACTGTCAAATATTTGTATATTCAATTTTAAGAGTTTGAACCGATGTGATTTACAATAATAAATAATGAAAAATATTTTTCAACTCCCTGTCCTTATGGATCATTTGAGATTAAGCTTCCAGCACCTCTGTCACGGTATTTTAATGGTCTGTTAGCACTGACCTTCCATTGTCAGAGCCAACGAGAGAAGTAAAAGTTAAGAACTGTAATATAAATAAATGCTAAAATGAGATTACCCGAGCCCTAAAAGCTGATGCAGTACGTTAAATTTTAAATGTCTCTCTCAAATCCACAGTGCAATGTAAATCCTACCTGCTTCTTTTGTATTGAAATCTTTGATGGTGAGAAAGTCTGGCCAGTGTTTTACATTCTTCAGTTAAATGTGACAGGATATGAGGAGGAACGCTTTCCTGAATGACAAAAATCAGAGTGACATAGAATCCAACTTTCTAAGAAGATGTGCAGCCGTCATACTCCAGTAATCCCTCCGGTTCTGTCACCTTGTGTGTATGGGAGATGGTGAACGTGGAGCCGGTCACTTGGCTCAGCAATCGAGCCAAATACATAAATTCTGGCTTACAAGAGGTAGCATTCTCTTATGGGCTTTCAGTCATAAACTGCACCAGAGCGTGGATGTGAGAAATCTTCACATCATTTACTCTCTAGATGTTGAAAACTGAAAATCTGTTACTAATTCAGGGAGGGAGATGAGGGAGTGGAGAACTACATTTCAGGGCAATTTTTCTAAAATGGGTGCAAGGCCTGGAAAGTTTTGCAGTTCTGCAATCCAGCAGCAGACTTTATTTTCAAAACCAGGCACGGCCAGTAGAAGCGAAACAGCCCATTGTCTGTGTGCCAGCAAAGGAACTGCAAGCAGCGTAACTAGGCTTTGAGTTACACAAACACCAATATGTACATATAAATGGAAACTTGGCTTTGAAACCGTCTGCGTTCCCTAAAATATCTCCAGCTGCCACTAAATATATCTATTTCTACTCTACAGGAATATCCAGGTAATTTCCCTAATTTTTAGGTATATTCCTTCACAAAAGAAATTGTAATCTACTTTTTGAATCAGCTGTATTTTTCAGGTAGTCCTGGAAAGAGGAAGCACGTGATTTTACAACTTCAGTAAAATCATGGGCCAAGAAATATACATTTTGATTCATAAATTCATAGTGAAATTCACACCTTTCCGCTTACTCTGCAGTGGCCACGTGCTGGCTTACATTTATTTCCACCACTAACTCTCCTTCCTTGCCCGTGCACGCAGGGGAGAGGAAACAAGAGCCCTTTGGATCTGTATAAAGGACGCCAAATAATTCATATCTCCCCATCAACTGGAAATGGAGCTGTTTTCACGGGGAGATCCTCCAGAGACACCCTCCACAGAGCCGCCAGCCCCAAGAGCAGCAGGGCCTCTGCTCTGGGGAAGGAAACAACAGGGAGTTCCCCCAGGGCGTACCAGAACTTCAGCAAAAATCTGCTCACTGCAAGGTATTTTCACTCAGTTATTCTCTGCTGAATGAATAAGCTTTCTCCAACAAATCATTTTTATCACGACTTGCACAACAACTAACTGTATGTGGGGAGCCCAGGTCATTGCACCATGAAGAACCACACAATTAAGACCAGAAGGTTAAGGTATTTTAAACTTTCAAGCCCAGGCTTTTGAAGCTACATTTGAATTTCTCTCTCGTATATTATCCCTACAGGGCAGAAGTTATCTAACCATGCACTTATACACTTCTAAATGCTTTAATGCTGACAGTTTGCTCTGACCTGTAGAAAGGTACTCTCTCTCTTAATTCCATTTTAACCTTTCAGCTGTCTAGGAATTTCTTTCTATTAAAATTTTCTAATAATAATAAAATGATTAAGAAATCTAAGGAGACAACGTTGCCACATTATTTTTATTTGATAAGGACTGGCCCCGACACCGAGCCCTGGGGAACACCACTGTGACCAGCCACCAACTGGACTGAACTCCATTCACCATCGCTCTCTGGGCTCGTCCCTCCATCCAGTTTTACACCCAGCAAAGCATGTGCCCACCCAACCCATGGGCAGGCAGTTTCTCCAGGAGAACGCTGTGGGAAACACTGCCAAAAGCTTTTCTAAGTAGATAGACAACATCCACAGGCCTTCCCTCATCCACTCAGCAGGACAAGGTAAGGCAGTTGCCCAGGTGCAAACCCTGGTTTAATGGTACTGCCTATAAACAGGCATTTGCACTGGCTTCAGATGAGTCAGCCTGTCTCAGGAAGGAGTGTAACCATCTCTGCGGGTCAGTACTAACAGCTACTGAAGCTAACAGCTTCCTTTTGTGTTTTTTCTTTTCTCTACAACAGCCTCATTGATGGAATTTGTATCTTAGTTTAAATACAGTCTGTTTTTATTCACACAATACTTTTCACGTGTCATTTTAACTAATTAAGACTTGACTATATATATGTGTTCCTGGAATATCTAAACACATTCTGTCACTTAGGGTTACATTTCTCATGTGTTCAATTGTTAATTAAAGCTAGAGGCCAAGATTGCTGCTTTTTAATTTTCTTTAAGCTTTAGAAGTAAGAAGCAGAAACCAAGCAGTTTTTTTCAGGAAATGTTTCCTAGATAGGGACAGACTAGATAAATCAAAAATGTATTATTTGCTATAAATAGTAGTTCAAAGTAACCAACACTAACCACAGTTTACCTACTCCTTTTTTCTTATATATCTCAGCAATAAATATTTATGATAATCGTGCTCCATTTTTATTTATACTAACATTACAGAATCGCAGAATCACAGACTCACAGAATCATGGAATGCTATGGGGTTGGAACGGACCCCTGGAGATCATCCAGTCCAACCCCCTGCCAGAGCAGGGTCACCCAGAGCAGGTCCCACAGGAAGGTGTCCAGGCGGGTTTGAATGTCTCCAGAGAAGGAGACTCCACCACCTCTCTGGGCAGCCTGTTCCAGGGCTCTGCCACCCTCACAGGAAAGAGGTTCCTGCTCATGTTTAGATGGAACTTCCTTTGTTCTGAGTTTGTGCTCGTTCCCTTTTGTCCTGTCCCTGGGCACCACTGAAAAAAGACTGGCCCCATCCTCCTGACACCCACCCTTTAAGTATTTATAGGTGTTGATCAGATCCCCCCTCAGTCTTCTCTTCTCCAGACTAAAAAGACCCAAGTCCCTCAGCCTCTCCTCATAAGGGAGATGCTCCAGGCACCTCATCATCTTTGTAGCCCTCTGCTGTACCCTCTCCAGCAGTTCCCTGTCCTTCTGGAACTGGGGAGCCCAGAACTGGACACAATGCTCCAGATGGGGCCTCACCAGGGCAGAGCAGAGGGGGAGGATGACCTCCCTCCACCTGCTGGCCATGCTGTTCTTGATGCACTCCAGGATGGCCTTGGCCGCCTTGGCCACAAGGGCACATTGAAGACAGCTTATAAATATCCTGTGTTCTCAGGATTTTAACTGTACCAGCTAGACAAGCACTGTACATTTTGTTGGTAGTAACAACAAAGGATTTTGGTGTTTTTACTCCTATGGATTATGCTCTAAGATATCTAGAAAGCAATCAGCCAGTCATGTTCTAAATTAACTCTGAAAATTGGGACAGAATAGGAACAGCAAAGTGAATCAAGCTGGTATAGTGACAGACCCCTGCCTTAAGATTTCCTCTTGATTCCTTCGTCATGCTTTTTATGAGTACACCCAATTCACTTTATCTCTAGCTGTGGTCTAAATTCTATTAGACAGGATTATTCTTTTTTAATGTAGATAATTTGCTTTCAGAATGTGCCACGTCTCAAAAGACTGAGAACAGGATATTATCACAAATGTAAAACCACCTGACAGTACATTTCTACCCTTTCACTTTAAATGGATAACTCAGAGACTAATTTTCAAGGGACGTGAATAATGCAGCTCCTGAGAAAGTCAAGCTTTTGTGAAAGCTGTTCCTGAGTCTTTCAGGAGACACGTTTTGTTCTTTGCTAAACAAATACAACTTTTATTATGTTTTAGTAATGTTACTTTTATTGCCCATTTTAAATTGGGAATGTTTATTGACAAATCCAATGTTTTTTCTGTGTTCCTCTGACATCTCAACATCTGCTCTGCTTTAGGTCATCTAGTCCTGCACCGACTTATTTAAAACAACATGCTCTTGGTTTAGACAGTTGTCCTTTGTTGTAACTCGGCGTTTAATAACAGTGCGTATACCAAGTTTCTTCTGGCTACATCTTGGCTCTCAAAGCCGTTCTAGCCATATTAACATTTTGCATTGCTTGATAGTTGTGGTTGTTGTTTGAAATCGAGCTTGGCTGGGAATATATGCCCTGTCTTCTGGATACTTTCAGAGTCAGACAGTTTTCCCTGGAAATATAAATCTTTGTCAAAAGTGGGTGGTTTTTCCAAATAACTATTCCCAATTTATGTATTTTAAAAAATAACACCTCATGTCTCTTTCTCAGACTGAAATTCTCTTCATCTTTGCAAATAACAAATGTTATCGTTATTCTTTCTCTCACAATCACCCCAATTCCCCTCTCACATGTTCAGGCTCTTGGATGAAAATTCTGATTTCTGTTGCACTTAGTCCACTGCCAGCAGAAGTTTTTGGGTGAGAGGAAGATGTGGAGCTCCTTCAGGAAACCTGTACATTTCTGGTACAGCTTCTGTAGAACCTTATGAATAAAAATTAGGAAAAGCACTTGACAATTCCGTGCCGCTTGTATTTCAGCCTGGACCCACAACAGACATTTTTCCATCCAAACCTATGTGGCAGAACTCCAGTTAGAGTCTGTCCTACAGAGCCAGTAGCTGAAACTTCCTGCAGACAAGCTAGAAGCAGAGGTAGTATTCAGTGATTTCAATTTCTAATATTAAAAGAGCTATATAAATATTCAAAAAGGTTGTGATGAACATTAGTAATGGAGTAATGTAAAGGGCAGAAACATCCACTACCTGACTGTCTCTATTACGAGGAATAATAAGTAACTGCAAACAAAAGGGCAAAAGTTATAATCATAAATGAAGAATAATTTTCTCAATATCAAACTGAGAATGAAGTAAAAATTATCCTGGGGACCTTGTTGGCTGCTGCTGAATCCCACTATTTCTTCATGTTTTTTTAGAAAAAAAAAACCAACCAAGCTAGGGAAGAAAAGAATATCAAATAGCAAGACTTGCAAGTATGAGTTTTTTAATGCAGATTTGACTGAATAACCTTTAGCTGCCATTCTGCTCTTGCTTTGGTTTTGTTTTCCGTTTTGATTTGCCTACATAAAATCTGAAAAGGTAAATATATCTTCAAGAATTCATTCCCTTCATATGCTTACTCCTGCTTCTCAGAGTCAAGCCAGAATTTTATAGCCTGATCCAATTTTTTCTTTACTTTCGTATTGCCTGAATGGCAGCGGTATTTCTCTCTGGAGATTTTTGAATGTCCCATAAAAAAAAAAATAAAAAAAATATATATCAGCCCAGTGGTCATTGAACATATGGCTCTCTGGTTACACAAACACCTGCTCTAAGCATAAGCAGTTGGACTGGTGCTGACTGCTTGTTAGAAGGGTTCCCTCAGCCCGTTTTGGCAGTGGAGGTGGAAATTGCCAGGACGCAGCCTACCCTACATCTTCCAGAGTGCAAAGTTTCTGGCCACAGGGTTATCTTTTTTTCCCCGCGGATGGTGAATACTCTTCACAAGGATCTGCTGCCCAGGTCCTGCAGAGCAGTTACAGCTCGGGCAGGAACGGCTGCAGGATCAGAAGTTTCTGCTGCGCACAAATGGGTTCCCCTGGATCCCATGCCAGGCGTCTGCCACGGATTTCACTTGGCAGAGCCCTCTGGCAAGTCATCCTGCCCTTTGGTATCTCTGCAGAGCCAGCCGTCAAGACCAGACATGACAACAGCAGTATGGAAGGTTGTTTTTGTAAAGTTCCTCTGTCTTCACTTCAGAAATCAAGAAAAAAGCCTGAAGGTTTTGCAATTGGAAACTTTGTTTTTCACCTCGCTGTTTAACCGGTTTAGTGTTTAACTGGTTGTTTCCACAATGATCTATTACCCTACTGTAACCATGCTCTCACATTTTTAATAACAAGGGCAAGTAACTCTTTCCTGTCTCACTCCCTCCTCCTGCGTTTTTGCTAGTAATGTGACTGGAGAGGAAATACAGAGAAAACAAATACAAAACACAGAATAAATAAAGGATAAAGATGTCATTACAGAAGGAAATGTTGGTTTATGAATTACCCTGACAGTAACTGTAAACATAACAGCCTGGGTAGAAGTTTGTCCTATTTTGGAAGGCTTAATTCAAGTCCTTACTCGTGCAGAATATTGTTAAACTTACTAATGACTATATAAGACTTGTGGAAGCATCATCCCTCTCACAAAGGATGAATGTCTTCTTTACATATTGCAGGTCGTTTTCCCATGGAAAGGCAATGCAAATACATATTCTGATAGTTTTAAAGGAGAGCACAAACTGTAGGAGAAGAGATCAAATGGTTTGGATTAGGGATTGCAAAATGGAATGTGTAAAAAAAAGCCCTTTTGTCTCTCTCGGCCTCCGAGTTTATCCACGCAGCATAATTTGACATGTACATGAAATATTGCAGATTGGCATTCAGAGCATCAGACATTAAATGCAGCACCTTTTCTTCACTAAGAATTAAAAGACAAAACCAAAATACTCATTTATCCTATGGGAGTGTCATCCCACATATTTTTTACTACAGTCAGGTTCTAGTTTAATTATGTCATACATGTCAGCATTTAGAACTTGAAACATAAAATGATGAAATAACTGAAAATTTTAAAAGTTTAGTCTATAAAACACATAACCTGTAAAGAAAATAAAAATAAAACAATTTTCTTTGCTTGCTCCAATTAGTAAGAATTAAAAAGACTGGGACACTGAATAGGGATTGCTAAATCCCAGTGTTTAAATGTCAAGTTCCAAAATAAATTAGAAAATATAACTGTTTAAAACAAGAGTCACAAGATGTGCAACAGCACGCTTCCTTTCGCTCTAGTTGGAGTCATTAAAGTTACACGGATCCTGAATCAGTACTATACTACACATGAGATGTAACTTCATTTAGGTTATTTATAGTTCTATACAGATTAAAAAGAACATGGTTTTATCTGGCTTGAATAACATAATTTGTTTCCCCTCTGTAAATTACGTAGTGCTTCAGAACAAGGCCTTACATGGTAAACCATGTACCCAGAAATGAAGTCACACGCAAGTCCTACTTACATGGTCTATGTCACCTGGAGTTAACGGGAGGCAGTAGAGATTTGGGGCTGCATGGAACTAAATGCAGAAGCAAGCTCTTCATGTGGAATAATTTTGCTTTTTGTACAACAACAGAAGATTTTCCAGGCTTCTTTACGTATTCACTGCAGGATGTGCTAAGCTAGACCACGTCACTGCTGCAAAAGTGAGTTCAGCGGTGGCAATGCCCTCTCCCAGGAGGGTTATTGCTACTGACGATTCTTCTTCTTGCAGGAGCCAGCACAGGTGTGGGCTCAGCTCCGCGAGGCCAGCCCGGCCTCCTCACGCCAGTCACGGCTTTCTCTGTGACAGAGGGAGAACAAGGTGCCCCTGAGTCCTGCTCTTCACGGTAATTTCATCAGAGCCAAAACCTATCCGAGCGTTTCCCATTCTTTTAGCTATTTACTCTTTCATCCAGAGAGCGGCACAAGCATAACTTGAGAGGACTGCAAAACGAGTGAGTAAAGTGGAGAAGAAAGACTAGCTGGAAGTAAGCAAAGATGATATATATTTTTTTAACTGGCATTACCACTTGGAAAAAGTTAACATTAAACTGGAGCTTGGGCATGGGATCCACAAAGGTCGGCACGTGGCACATGCATGATCCTCAGAGGAGATGGGGGATTTGAAGAACATTGCTTTTCTCCACGTTTTGAATGCAAAGCTCTCTACAGGAAGGAGACACCTTCTCCTGCTGAGGATTTGAAGGCATGGACCTCCTCATTGAGATAATCACTTCCTCCTTTTTGTCCAAAACTCAAAAGAAATAAAGATGCCAGTCTTTATACCAACAGTTCAACAACTCAAATGTTCACGTGCAAGTAGAGAAATCCAACTCTTCTCCTGCATTTGCTAAGAGAGCAGCAAACTAAAACCTCCTACTCATCAGAATAAAGCACTAAGCTCTGGGGTAGGGAGGTGTCCTCTTCTGGACCACCCTCAGTTACTCTTGTTAAAACTCATCTATTTACTGCAAATTTCCACTGGGACAAGGAATGGCTCATGAGTCATATATACAACTGGCTCCCTACCAGGCTGCAAAATTCTTGGCCTTCCATATTTTTGGCTCAATAGTTTTGACACATGACACTGCTGTAAAACATAAAACCTGAAGGACACAGCTTCCCACAGCTCCATAGTACGGGATCCCATTACCTTCTACAGTGCTTACCATCATTATTGCAATATTAGAAAAAAAAAAAAAAAAAAAAAGAAGAACCAACCAAAGTGCTATTTTTCCCTACAGTTTCCACCTGACATAAGAAAAGCGATGCATCAGCCTATAGAGCAGAGGACTAAGAGGACTAAGAAGAATTTTGTTTGCATCTGTAGCTCAGAGCTTGACTTGCAGTGCACTGTTTTAGAGCCTTGTGTGCTAGAGATCAGACAGGTCCTAGGAGATCCAAAGAAATGTCCAGTGGCTTCTCACACACCTTCTGCTCTCAGGGTCTACTGCCCAGGTGCTTGTGCCCGTGAGGAACTGAACACAAAAATCCAGGTGGCACCTCTCAGTGCTGTACTCCTGAAGACTTCACATTTTTTAAAAGAGCTATTTTATTTGAATATTTTCACAGCCTGTTGGAAAATGAGAATCACCTTCACTCAGAAAGGCAGCAAAAAAGTGTCTGGCAGCATTGATGGATTTTATGCTGGTTGATCAAAAATTTAGCTTGCTGTTTGCATTTCTGGCTCTGCAAAGAGTTTGTACTAATTGCCTGAATTTCAGTGTCATTTACATTGTAAACAGCAAATGAGATGCAGTTGCAAGATTATCCCTCAGAATATAATGCTCCCAAACAAGGACAACAAAAAGGCACAGGCTTTATCATTGCACTTTCACCGAGGGTACCCTGTTGGGTTTAATGATCTTTATAACCTCTCAGCATTAAATAAAACATTGCCATAACACCCATGGATGGATGAAAAATTAATCCCCAGTTATGACAACTACCTGTGGTTAAACAACTTTTAGAGCTGTTTTAGTGACAATTAGCAATCTGCCAGGTCGTGATCAACTTCAGCTTCTGAACAGGTTTAAGCTCCTCAGTCTATATATCTTTTGGACCTTGTAGCAGCTAAAATTCAAGGTGAGAGAAACATGAAGAACAGAAGGAATCTGAACAAATGGCTGCAGCTTCTGATCAATTTCATAGAATCATAGAATGGTTAGAGTTGGAAGGGACGTTAAAGATCATCGAGTTCCAGCCCCCCTGCCCTGGGCAGGGACACCTCCACTAGAGCGGGTTGCTCAAAGCCCCGTCCAGCCTGGCCTTAAACACTTCCAGGGATGGGGCATCCACAACTTCCCTGGGCAACCTGTTCCAATGTTGGAATGTTACTTCTTGATGACTGTCCCCACCTGACTCCCAAGTAAGTGCTAAACCAAAACTACTTTTATCTGTTTTCACCTACCATAATGTAATTACAACTATCAGTTCCACAGGGTTAGACACAAAAAGGGATAAAAATCAAAGACACTGCATCCACAGATAACCAGTTTCTAAAGTTCTAATTATTGACAGCTCTTTATTGGCTGCCCTGAAATTAAGTTATCATGCGTTGCAGGTGAGAGTTACTTTTAAATTTTTTTCCATCTCTTCCTCTCAAAACTTCCTCTCAAACTTTTACTGTGACATTCTGAAGGAAAGATCTGTATCCTAAAATTTATTTTTCATCCACTTGAGAAGGTATTTTCAGCTTTTCTATCCCTTTTCTCAAGAGGTACACTGTAGGATAATTTTAATCATGAATACTTCCTTCTGATCACTAGGAGGAGAAAAGCTTCACAGGGGAAAAAATGAGCAACATAGATTATCAGGGTTAGAAGCAAACCCTAAGAGCTCTACAAAGTTCATCTTGCATTTTGTGGAGGTTTTTTTCTATTTTTTTTTATTTCCTAGATCTGTCTATAAAGAAGGGAAAAGGAAGCAATAAAGTTGCCAAAGGAAAGCAGATTTTCAACAAAGTCAGGTTTTTTTAATGTAACTTAAATTTTCACATAGAGCAGAAAATATTTAGGCAGATCAAGAAAAGTCCCACTTTCACAGTAGCTTAGTCTCAAAATTCTAGGGTCTTACATCACATGTTTTCTAGTCCTATGTATTCATTGCCTGATACTTCTGTCTTTAATTATTATTGAGCATCGATGTCAGATTTTTACGTAAGTTTTGAACTAATTATTACTTTTAGAGAAGGGTTAGGTTTCACTTGGCTCAAAGGAGAAGAAGGTTTCTGCCAAATCTCATCTCACAGTGTCGGTGTTTCCTACCTGGAGAGCTGGTTAGAAGCAACGCATAAAGCAGATGCAGCACAAGAACCAAGTGAAATACATACCGGGGCTTTTTTTTAAATATTAAAAAAAAAAAAAAGCAAATGTGCAGACAGAAGCCTTGGACATCAATAGCTTTTTAATTGCTGTCAGGGAACAAGGGAATATCGAGGAAGCTGGAGAATGAATCAAAGGAAATAATGTACTCTCTTACATATATATATCATTCTGACTTTTGTGAAGGCAAAACAGGCAAATGTGTGTACAGGATAAAAAAAGCACACTGTTTGGAGATATGCAGAGTAACAGGCAGATATGAGTTTCTTATAAACAAAGCAATGTATTGCCAGAGTTCTTTTTGCATTTATTTGAAATCAAGAGACAAAAGAGAGAACAAACTGGACACATTTGTAAGGAACACTCTGCCGTGCAAAGAGAAGGGTCTACCAAGGTAAGGTAGACCCTACCCCTACCCTACCTACCCTACCCTACCCTACCCCTACCAAGTAAAGTAGGAGAAGAGAGATGCAGGTATGGCTTAGGAAACAGCTTCAACAAGGAGACCAGGAAGCTGGATTAGGGGGTGGTGCTTCAGGGTTCCAGAAATTATTACTTTGTTTTCGGGTACATAAGTGATATTTAAGAGGCTACACTTTCTAGACGAGTAAAATGCTCTGATGGTAACTCATTGCAGCCAAGGATGAAGTAACACATTTATGAATCTAACATGACAAGAACTGCAGAAACTCGCATTTAAAAGTGGCCATACTCCAGTTCATAAACAAATAAAAATGAGCTAGTTTGAATTATATTTCCCTGTAAAACTTGTAAGTTTCAGTAAGACAGAAAGCTGTCTTACTGAAAGATGTTACTTCTGAAAATGTTAGAAAGCTTTCACCAAAAGAAAAATGCATGAAGTAAATTCCTAGGGGGACACGGTTGTCACATATTGAAATAGACCATTTTTAGGAAAACACAGCAGAAAAACTAAGTGAATCGATAGCAACAAAAGTAATGGAATAGAATTAACATATTATAATTTCCATTGCCACTACCATCCATGTGTCGAGTTTGAATAGTATCATAAATCTCTTCAGGATGGAGAGCATGATCTGACAGAAAGGGAATTTTTGACAAAGATAACTCCAGATATAACAGTGGCCAGGAGCTGAAGGCAGTCTAGGAAAATTTCTGAAAGTTTTATTCTTGATCTTTTCTACTTCTTTTTAGACAATGGTTTGTAATTGCAGAGCAGAGATTGACGTCTTAAGAAATTTTTTTCTTGTTTTTGTAACCAAGGTATCCTTACACTCATCTAAGCTTTTGTAGGCAAGACTAAAAGCTTTTAAACCACAAGGCAGCATAACCTCTTGCTCTTAAGGGCTGGTTTCAGTTTATCAAAAGTTGACAATGACAAACTGCAGTGGAGTCAGTGTGTGGAAAGGTCATGACATTTCATCAGGAGGAAGATGTTGTTGTAAGGCAACGGGGCCTGTAAATACACACCATTGTGGGAATTTCTGTTACTCCAGCAGCTGCCAGTTTGGGAAATGTTCTTAAATGCTGTTTATCCCTATTCTAGTAAACCTGTTTCTATAAAAACAAGATTCTTACCAAAACGCAATTTCAAAGAAACTGATCAATTTAGATTAGCAACACTAGCCCAGAAATCTTGTGTTGCTGTCAAAACTTTGTTTATTTTGTTTTTTCCTTCCAAGTTATTTCCGAAGAGTGGTCACGGACAGGCACTGAGAGCACCCACAGGAGCACAGACAGCACCAACAGCCTCCCCCTGCTTCCCTCGGGCTCACCAGCACGGAGGTCTACTCGCGAGGACATATGTGCCCGTATGTACAAGGCGGTTCCCTGCAGCAGCCGGCCTCGCTCCCTCTGCCCAGCAGAGGTAAGGACCGGGGGAAGGTGCTCACACACACGCTCTCCCTCCTGGAGCTGCCCTCACAGAGCCCCTGGGCTCCCGAGGCCACGTCACCCCCGTGGCTCGTCCCCTCATACACCCGCGTGCCCTGCGGCCGCTGCCCCCCCCGGCTCATGGTCTGGTTCCTCTTGCTGCTCTTGGACCCTCACACACACACCCTGGAGACTCCCGGGAGAGAGCTGGAATGGAATTTAATGAGAAGTTAGAATAGACTGCACTGATCAGGCATGCAGCCATATTAACTGTATAATTATTAAGTGTAATAGCAAGAATTCCACCTACACACTTTGCAATTATTAGCAGTTCCAGTGACGGGCACAGTAACTCATAATTTTAATGTTTCTTTCCTTAAATAATTGGCTTTGCATGGCATTTTCTGAGTGAGGCCAATGTTATGGATTAACACAGCTGCCTGCAGGCTAAGAACGATATTCTCTGCCATATATATAAAGCATTGCTTCCCAAAAAATGCCTACCGCTATCAGCTGAACCGGAGCACAGCTCTAATAGTTCAGAGTAGCTTTCCTGAAGGGAGAAAAACTAGTTCAGTAGAGGCAGGTGGAAGTTCTGGAGAAAAGCACGAGGTTCTGCCAGCTCCCTGTCGACAGCACCCTGCTCTCTAATTGCTTCCATGGATCAACGGGACCATTCATGCACTAACGCTCTTTGTGTAAGGGAATAAAACTGGTTCCATGTAAATGCAAACCCAACATGGTTAAGGTGTACAATCTGGCTCATTTGTTTTGTAGCTACAACCCACTGGCTTTCCAAATTATTATGGAAGTATCAACAGCTGTTCTCTCCGCCCAGCTATTCCACATGGAGCTGGAATGCGCACTAATCCACCGGTAATGAGAACCAACCCCTTCACAGAATATCATTAAGCAAAAAAAACCTTACTGAAAAACTGCATATGTAAAAAGATACTTATAGATGAAAATATATAACTGTGTTTTGGAAAAAATAATACATAGATGATTTACATGAACAATCACCCTTGTGAAGACGGGAAAAAACATTCTGTTCCTGTGCTGGGTGTTTGAAAATCTTTGCCAAATTTGTGAAGACAGATTCTTCCATTCCCCTGGGGTAGAAAGGTATTAGCATTCACACACACAGAAGAACAGCTACTAATATCCGAAACTCATTTCCGTCTCATCCTTAGTTGTCAAGGGACTTACAGATACTCCAAGACAGAAGGACATTACAAACACAAGGAAAAATCCTGCACTGCACAGCATTTCACAGCGAAGACAGAATTCTCACAAACTTATTTTTACAGTATTTAAAGGTGTGAAACACCAGTGAAACACCTCAAAGGAATTACAGGGTGTTCCTCCAAGAAGGTGACAGGGCTGACAGCCCAGCTGAAGCGCCTCTACACCAACGCACACAGCATGGGAACAAACAGGAGGAGCTGGAAGCCACCATGCTGCTGGAAAGTTACGACCTGTTTGCCATTACTGAAACTTAGTGGGATAAATCCCATGACTAGAGTAGAGTTATTGATGGCTACAGGCTGTTCAGAAGGGGTAGGTGAGGAACGAGGGGCAGACCCGTCGCCCTCTACATCAAGGAATGGATGGAGTGTGAAGAGTTGCCTCTGAAGAACAGCCACAAGCAGACTGAAAGCCTCTGGGTAAGAATTAGAGATTGCGGCAACAAAGGGAACCTTGTGGTTGGCTGCCTGATCAAGGGGAGTCTATTGATGAAGCCCACTCACTCCAGCTCCAAGACACATCAGGCTCCCAGGTTCTTGTCCTGCTGGGGGACTTCAACCACCCCAACATCTGCTGGGAAGGCCTCATGGCGAGCTGTGGGCCATCCAGGAGGTTCCTGGAGTGCATCGAGGATAACTTCTTAAGGCAGGTAATAGACAGCCCCACCAGAGGGGATGCGATACTGGGCCTGTTGGTCACCAACGCAAGTGAGCTCATCGGAGATCAGAGGCAGCCTGGTCTGCAGTGATCACACACTGGTGGAGTTCTCATGGGATGTGGGTCAGGGGAAGAGCAAAGTCAGGACCCTGAATTTTAGGAAAGCAAACCTGCAGCTCTTCTAGGAGTTAGTCCATGGGACACCCTGGGAAACTGTCCTTGGGGACAAGGGAGCAGAACAGAGATGGCAGATCTTAAAGGACGCTTTCCAGAGAGCACAAGCTCTTGATCCCCAGGTGTAAGAAATAACAGAAAGGAAGCAGGGACAGGTATCCTGGGAAGAGCACAGGGACCCTGCCCAGTGGTGCAGAAATGTTACATCATTCTGTCCCCAGAAGGATTTGCTGGCAGTAAAAGAGAGGAGTCACAAGATACACAAGATGTGTATCAGGGAAATAGGATGGTAGCAACAGTCATTTTAAGAACAAGCTACAACCAAGGTCAAACTGATTCCTCCCGAGACAGCCCCAGGACCGGAGGCAGTGCAGAGGCACCCCTGCTCACCGCGTGGAAATGCCCACGGACATGTGCTGTGGGTGGCAGGACTCACGGGTCCTGCAGAGTCCACGCCACTACACGGGCTGGGACTGCCCTGTTACCGCCACACGGTGCTGCATTATCTGGACTTCAACGTACGGGTGAGATCCACACCCAGGCTTTTTACAGTAAGACATCTTTGACTGATGTGTAGCTGTTGTGATTTCTTCGAATTTTAAGTTAGATATAATTTTGTATTTACAAATAAGTTGTATTTAAAGAGAACCAATTGTCAGAGAGAGATTGTTTAGATTTTGAGTGAATACACTGTTATGAGCTAACATAGACTTACTGTAGCAACTGTATTTTTCAATGTTGCATTTAATGAAAAAACTCTCAGTTGTTTTATATTTTTTATATTCTTGGGAAAAAAAATTGCTTTCCAATGAAAGTGGGTCAAATTGTAACCAATTTCTGGCTAAAAATGCATTATTGTGATAAAACCTTCTATTTCAATTTGCCGTGGCTTCCAAAAATCTTGCTATTCATTATTCACAATTTATATTTGTGAGTTCTAATGAAAAAATATGCAAGGTAGCAAGCTATGATTCTACGAGTCTAGGATTCGACTCATGAACTCATCAGTGATCTCCTATAATACTTATTGGGTCAAGGAACAGAAAAAGCATCACATGATTTATGGTTTTACTACTTACAAAAAGTTTTAAGTGCACAGAAAATGCATCTGATAATTGTAGTTAACATTTTTCTATACACTGTGAGTTGTTCACAGCCTTATGCCAACTCACATTATCCCCTGGTGAGCACCAGGAACACAGCAAATGCACTTTTGCACCCTTTAAGCTTTGAGTTGTATTTCCAACCTGTTTTCAGGCCATGGAATAGCACCTGACGAAGAGAAGAGCCTGCACGTCGCCTGCCCGGGTTAGGAGGACATCCTTGCCCCGGGTAAGGCAGGTAGGTGTGGGTAGCCGTGTAGCCTGGCTACTGGCTACTGGCCAGAGGCGATGGTAGGAGGCAAGCTAAAGCCTTCTAGCCAGCACATCTAGGCTGAGATTTAAGCAATCATCAACCTGTCCTTGAAGCCAAACATGTCTCTTGTTCTCCATGGCGAACCTTTAGCTGATAATTGGAGAAAATGTGGATCCTTGCTACTCCATACATACAGCTGAGGGGCACGAGAATGGCGTTATGCATCTCATCTGCCCTCGTTATGTTGCTGATGATGGACAGCCATTTGATCACGTAAGCTTTTCCAGAACTGCCCAATCCTGCAAGCCGCCAGAGTAGTGGGATTTATGGCCGGTGCATGCTAAAGCCCTCTTTGAATAATGCAGGGTCACAAGTGCTCAGCTACGGGCACCACAAAACTGTCAGTGCGAGTGTGAAGAGCTACGTTAGCAAACAAACGGGCTCTATTTATCCAGTATGAACAGATGGACACGCAGATGGGGCCCAAACGACGACTGCTTGCTCTCCATCATCGCTACCACAAGGAGGAATGTCCCATATCCAGTGGCTGGAAGGACAAAGAGCAGTGGGTGCCTAGCTGTTCTTGCTGTACCCAGCTGACTCGGGGCAAGAAGAAATGAGTCCCTCAGGCTAAGCAAACTCATAGGAAAACTATGTCTGACTGCAGGCCATCTGCGGCTGTCACTGTTCTGTGAACAGCGGTTTTTACTAAACATGTTTGAAATTACTGTGTAGGTCAGCAAGGCTGTGTGGCCTTAGGTTTCAGCAGAGGGTTTTTAGCTGAACGGCCGGACTGGTCTGACAGTTTGCTGACTCCATCCAGCGTTCCGGTCCTCAAGGAGCTGATGGGTAGCAAGCACCGAGTGCCCAGAGGGAGACCAGCGGATGAAAACTGGAAAATACCAAACCTAATGAGAGAAATAGTGACTTCTCACAGACTATACTCTATTCCTAGGAAAGGCAAGAGCTTCAAAAGCCCCAAAGCACCCACTGTCATCACCCGAGCACTCCTGACACTCCCAAACTGCTTTTCTGCGGTTGGCAGTGCCAAACCCAGGGAGGTGCTCTGCCCGTGCTGCCTCCTGGCTCACCGCCTCCTCCGAACCTCACCCTGCAGCAGAATGAGTTAAAACTTCCCTTTTTCACACAAGGAAAAGTCCAACATTGGAAAACACGGTATTCTGACGATGCAAAATGAAAGGAATTATCTTCAGTTTTCCCTCTGAAATGAACGTCCAAAAATACTAGGGAAAAAGAGATTCGTTATAGAGCTCTGAACATTCATTTTGACTTTTCATATTATTTTTCCACTATTTGACAGCATACCTCTCTGATGCATACTGAGCACCTAATGCTATTGCAGGCTTTTTGATAGTTAAAATGGTTATAATATTCTATGATTTTGTTGTTTAAAAAAAATTAGATTCCTTGAGACAGCTGCTGCCTAACAGTGACTGAAACATCTTTTATAGATTAAAGTGTCTTTGTGTCAATATTGGAATAATTTTCACAAGCAGGAAACACTTTAGTGGTAAAAAAACAATTAGTAAAGCCATTTTTAAGGGATAGATATTTCAACAAACCCAAAATGATGCATAAATTCTTTGAAGATCGGAGCCCAAATTCTTAGGTAATGAATAGCTCAACCGAGAGTAGTTTTTCTTAGCAGTCCAAGCCTTTCTTTTCATCTTCTGTTTACAAAAGAAAAACACGGAAAATATTTGGCTGTCAAAACTCTTCCTTCTAAATGGCTGGATGACAGATTAGCAGTTACATGATTTTTAACTGTCGTGAGATAGATTAGTAATGTGGATTAAAGTGAAGTCTGCTGTTCCTCCCTTCATTCACTCTGATGTGTTGAATTGACTTGACTTACACGACAAACTAATGATGGGCATTAGGGTTTGTTAAGGGCAGACGATGAAAGCTGTCCTGCATTTTGGTACTTCATGGGAAGAGGGGCTGCCATAATACCACACAATTTGATAGACTAAGATTGTTGGAAACCAACTGTCAGAGAAAAGGAGAAAACACAGCAAAAATGTTACACATTCATAAAATATTTGGTCCTTAATCCACTCACAACCTGTTTGTTTATTTCTTTGTGTGCTAGAAAATGTTGCAGGATTTATGTCTCTCTCTGCACCCAACCACAGCCTCTCCCATACAAACTCCTCTGGTTGATCTTCCACTGAGTGCCCTTTAATATATTACTGAGTTTTGCTAAAATACGGTAAAGTAAAACAAAAAAAAAATATTTCTGAGCCCTTCATCACTTGCAGTGTCTCAGTGAAGTGCTCTCTAATTCTTCTGTGCTCCAGGCTGAATAATACTGGCCATCTATTTTCAGTTTCTCATTGTAATATAAT